>NC_140211.1:57285343-57657843 GCF_951802725.1 Rutilus rutilus | reverse complement strand
ATTAGAATGGCCTTTCATGACCATACATAAAATATATATTTATATATGGCATTACCTCACTTAATGGTGTTATTAACTTGAGTGGAGATATGAGCTCTGCTTGATTCATTGCTTTGCACCAGCACTTTCTAAGACGACTGCACTAGAATGAATAGAGTAATAACCCTGCGAACACAATGGCGATCTAGCGTTCAGACCTTGGATTGCTTCTGCACAGGAAGAATGTACAGTCATTGTGTACAATTGCCATGGCGACAGTTAAGCAGAGCCTGCACCAGGACCGTCGTAAGGATGTGCTGTTGAAATGTCGGCTGTATGTGAGCTTGCTTTTCTATTAAATCGGTGCCACGTAAATAGTCAGTCAGCATGCGGTTTTTACACGACAGAAAGCATCGCAGATAAATCACGAGATGATGCTTGTTATCAGGTTTGAATTTCTAGGAATGTGGGAGTTTTTTTTCCTCTGGTCCAGAGAAACGGTTGCCTTGACAACAGGATCGTGTTTGAGCCAAGCATGCAGAAACTGTGTCAGGAATGGTGCGGATTCTCAATTCGCTGAGCCGCCTCTTCTGCAGTTTTGTCTTCTCACGCATTTCAATGTTTCATCCATGCACTCTTCATGGATCATTATAAGTGATTCTTTGCCTCTTCAGTTTTGTCATTTCTCTTCTGGTAGATTGGCACGTTTGCAGCAGTGTAGGCTGAGCTGTGTGTGTGTGTGTGTGTGCCAGATGGACTAATCTGATCATGTTGGGCCGTTCCCTTCCCCCCCCTCACTGAGCTTGACCATATCAAAAACCATGTCTTACGCCACACTAACTCTCCTGTGTTTGTGTGCGGCTATTCGTGTTTATTTGGCTGGCGGGTTCGAGTTGAATGATGCCAACATTTCTGTATTAAATATATACATGCATGTGTTTGTTTATATTTATATATATATACAAAATAATTACACACCAGGGATGCGCTAATATGAACATTTTGGGCCGTTAACAGATCATTTTTAATATTCGAAAGCCTATAACCGATACATTGGCCAATAAATCTAAATAGTTGAATGATTCCAGCATTTCTGTAGTAGATACAAGTTAAATTCTACCAATTTAAGTACACATTTACACTGCAGGGTCAATATATTTACTTTGTTTTCCTGGACTACATTTTTTTTGGTTGTCCGATTGGGCACGTGGTTCTGATTTTTACTTGCCCTACCAAGTTTTTCTCAGTCCCCACAGTTGTTTGTGTCATTTTTGACCATTCACTGCATCCGAAATGCTTCTCTGCTGTATAGTATTTAAAAAACAGTAGGTGAAATGTACCCGGATGACCTACTACTCCCGGCGAGAGTCTGAAGTGAGCATACGATGGACACTTTGAGGATTTATGAATGGCAGTGAAGCGACACAGCTAACGCTAGGAGATCACATGATGATGTCACCATGGCAGATGTTGTTTGTCATTCATATGTTACATTCATACTATATAGAACATAGGTTTGGTGAAGTTGTGACGCAAGTGCAAATTCAAATGTTGGACCTTCTCCAATTTCCCACAGCTCATGTTGTCTGGAGTTTTTTGTTTACTGAAACTTCGTGGAAAGATATTTTTTTATGTGTTTCATCATCAGAATAAACCCCCCCCATTAAATTACAGTACAACCCACTGAGGAGATGTATGTCCATCCCTCACAGCCTCACTTTCATTCCCGTTAAAAATCAAAGATTTAAGATTTCTTAAAAGAAGGTTGTGAAAAGCTCCGAGATCACTTTAGATTTTCCACAGCTCATGTTGTCTGGAGTTTGTCTACTTTTGTCTGCTAGGCTAATTCATCAGCAGAATAATAAAACCCCCCATTAAATTACAGTACAACCCACTGAGGAGATGTATGTCCATCCCTCACAGCCTCACTTTCATTCCCGTTAAAAATCAAAGATTTAAGACCCAGTAAAGTAACAGTAAACTAAACGCATGTAACCAAGGGTGGGTGATATGATCCAAATCTCACATGACACACATGAGATTTAATGATAATGCTATTATTCAGACGTTATTCAGTTGAGAACAGTGACTGATTTTCTTTTTGTTGTTGTTGTTTGATTACTATTAAGAACAGACAGCAGCAAGTATATGAAGATCTAATGCATGGATCCAATATATTGATGCAAATTTAACCCCCACCCAAAATGTTTACATTCACGTATGATATAACCGACTGTGCTTGTGTAACATTTTGTGTGCATTTGACAGTTCAAGGACAATAAGTCACATTTGCACTGTGTGACAGGCAGCTTTCTTTGACAGAAGTCGTATGTCAGAATACCATGGAGTTATCTTATTTTTGTACTTGAACCATTTAAAATCGCTTGAACGAGTTGAACTGGCAAGACTAATAAACACATGATACATTTTTGTGAATACTAGCCAGAGATGCTCACAAGACTCTGAGCTAGAGTCCAAGTCAAGTCTCAAGTCTCTGAGCAAGAAAATATTGCAAAATTTATAAGCAATAACACAATTTTTTTCACTTACAGAGCACACCCATGTAATGTGCACTGCCTATGCAACTAATCATAGCTTATAAACTACTGGAAGTCAAACACATCCCAGACTCTCAAACCAGTGTAACGTTATAACTAAATGAAACTGTAACGTTACATGATCAACAATAATCCTGTAACCTGTTTGCAGACAACATTAATAATTAACCATCACGTAAATGATTACGTTAAATGACCACCACAAGTTTGGCAATTAAACAAACGCTCATTTATATTTCATAAGGAAGACAGTCGGAGTTTACCTCCCGTAACGTTGGGTCGTAGCTAAAGCAAGAAGCAAGCTAACGGTAGATGGTCAGTGCTGAGCTAAACATGTTTACTGACCTATCAGGGTGCGCTTTCAGATGCCTGATAAACTTAGATGTGGTTGAGCCAGAATCTTTTATCTTGATTCCGCATATTTTGCATTGAGCGCTTCTTTTGTTTGAAGTTTTTAAACCAAAAGCTTACGATGAATGGCACAGCAGCGGCCGGTGCAGTCGACATGTTTGTTGTCCTCTGGCCGCGCGCAGCAGATACATAGTACGTCACGTGTTGCGTAGGCAGGTTATAGGTAACGGAGGGAGGGGAATAACAGCAAGAGCTCATCAGACGTTTCCTAAAAATAAACATTGTTCACGAGTCCCGCAGCTCGAGTCTGAAGTCTCTCGAGGACGAGTCTCAAGTCAAGTCTGAAGTCACTGTGTGAGTCCGAGTCTCAAACTCGAGTCCCCATCTCTGATACTAGCACTACTAACCTGATCAGTGACAATTCCATAAAAAAAAAAGACATCTTTCATGCCCTGCATTCACTCAAAGTGACTCTTTGCATTAATAACTTTCCAAGGTGGTCATTTTGACCAAAAATCGAATTGGATTCTCCATGCATATGCCACACGAGTGTTCAAAAGATTCTGCCTAAAGCCAAGTCACAACCGCTTAACATCCCATAGTCTATAGTGGTACACCTAATGGTCCTGTGCCGGTGGATGGAGATGGAGTGGGTCCTACAGAAGCCAACCTGATCAATAATGTAGATGTCATTGAGGAGGAGCGGAGATCAGTTTTGCTACTTTATTGTGGCTCTTCTTCAGTCTCTGGCTCTTCCTCTTGCTGCTCAGGAGAGTGTCGGGTTCCTCTGCGGTGCTTGGGACAGATAGGATGGCTGAACTTAATTTGCCTTGCTAAGTTATTGCAATAAACTGCTGTTGCTGATACTTGATGCCGGACTTTGCTTGCGTCATTATGAGCTATGTCGGCTTTCACACACAGATTCGAGACGCTAGAGAAACCTCATGCGAGGGGTGTGATGATGAGGGCTCTCGATATTAAAAGGTGACGATGTTTCTCGTAGAGGTGAAAAGCTCTCGTGATGTCGGAGTTGAGTTTGTGGCAAAACCTTTACAGTGCGTGCATTATATTTTGCTCTGTCTTTTACTGCATATGATAATGAAATAAATGTTTTCATTTACATCCGGTTAACAAACTCATTTCTCCAGATTTGTAATGGAAATCATTTTATAAATCTACGACAACACAGGAAATCACAGTTTCTAAATACGCAGATCGTCTTCAAAATAAAAGTTGAAGTTTGCATGTTTTGATGTCCACATGTTCTTATTCAAGAAATTACAGTGGCTGTAGCATTTCTGTTGTAAAGTGGCCACATATTAAGTGGATATTTTAATTAAATGTTCTTTGGCCAATATTAAACAAGGATTTTATCATTCTGTAAAGTGTAATTATTATTATATATGTATTTAAGTTTTTTTTAAAGACTATTGTTCACTTACGTCTATTTTTATTGCCACAAAAAATATCCGATTAATCATTAAAATAATGTACAGATTACTTGATTACCAAAATAATCGTTAGTCACAGTTCTAGATTAGTTAAAACATTTCAAAATGCGCCTGCATTGCTTTGCATTTTGTGTCATTCATCCTATTTTTCAAGTCATTAGGCCTATTGCATCATTGAATACTTGAAGGTGTCCCAGACGTCATTGATTGGGTAAAATGTGTACAGGCAATTCTACTAAATGCAATTAGCATATTTTTCAGAGATGTCAAAGTTGCTTTGGGGTCAGTTTGACTCCAGACATTATACAGTCAAAAAACAATCAAATCAAACCAACATTTATTCAGACCAAGCGGCAACCTCTCCGTCTCTCTCTCTTGAAACCAACTCGGAAGTGAGTTAAACTGCAATTCGTTGACTGGCCGCTTGAGGCTGGTGTCAAAAGTGAGTCAAATCTGTATCTCCCCCATGTTAAAATGGCCATTTTTACAGCAGAAAAAAACGTGTTTACAGCCTGGTGTCTGTATGTGGCTTTGGTCGATACAGCTAATTGTGCCCTTCATGACGACTGTGAGGGTGGTGAATATTTTTTTTTTATAACTCATCCGTTTAAATTATATTAAGCCTTAAAATTTCTGCATAATTAAGGGTGTCCACTTTTGAGTGACAGGTGGATTCCCGCTGCTGTGGTCATTAGTCATCATTAGCCGTTTGTCTGCTGTCTGTTAGCCGTCATGTTACCTCAGCTCATTGCCTGACTGTAAAAATAAATCAACCCGGGAGTGACGCGCTGCCAAGATGGCGACGGTCGGCCACGCCCACTTTAGGCTTCAAAAACGGTCTTCAGAAACCTACGGGTGACGTCACGGACACTACGTCCATATCTTTTTACAGTCTATGATTCAGACACATTCAACGTTTCTCACATTTATCACAGTTTATTCGCTATAGTTTAGAAAATGGTAATAAAATATGACAAGAATCAGTTTTTGTCCATCCTTCTGTTAGACTGTCTCACACATGAATTATGTTGAATATCTGTCAGCTGTTAAATTTAACTACACTATTAGATAATACCAGTTTAGCTCAACCAATTACCAAGCAATGCTTCATTTTGTTGTGTAAAAAGGTGCATTAGCAATTAAAGAAAAAACGGTAAATTCAGGTCAAAGTGTCTGAATAATTTTTGGTCCAAATTTTTATACATTTTACTGGGAGTCACTGTATGAAGAATTTTTGGGTTTAATATGTCTTTATTTACTTTATTTTGCTATCCTCACTTACATAAGTGAACTGCAGTGTCCTGCACACACTAGTAAAAAAAAAAAACATCAAAAATGATATCTGGTGTCTGAATAATTTTTGGTTTGCCTGTATATTCAGCTCCCGGTTTCCCGGTGTGCAAACCCAGCTTGTGTCTCTTCACATCTTCAGTGTGTCCACTACTGTCCACAGATTCCCCAGTGATTATGTGTGCGTTCTGCTTTGTCTTCAGCATTCAGACAGGGCTTCATGGCCGCAGTCAGACATGTAGTGAGATAAGAGAGGCAGTGTTATCTGACAAGAGAGGCACTTTGTGGCAAAGGGCGGGCGGACGGGCGGGGGGGAAGGGAGCTCCCGCGGCCTGATTTCCCACATAAATGGAGCTGACTGAATTGTGGAAATAATGGCTCTTCCTGTAATCCGATGCCCTGGGGAACGGCACAGAGAGAACGGGCCACAAACAGGAGAGAGGTGGGATAAAGGATGGCTGTGCCCTCAGGCTTGCATTAAAGCATTCGTCTCCTCCTTAATCCCACAATGCCCATTGCCCCATATAGGTCTACATGCTCACAAAAGCCACAGGCATGGACCAAAACAACAACCTGGACCCCAACCACCAATGCAGCTGCACATATAAAACCACTCCCTTCTTATCTAGTTCTCTGCCTATGTGTGGTTTCAGTTGTTGATGTGTCACAATATATCGCAATACAAAAATGCAACTATGTATCGTGGATAGGCTAGTTCACCCAAAATGAAAATTACTGTGTGAGGGGAAAAAAATTCACGTTTTCAGAGATTTAGTGTCAGTAATACATTAAACTACTATATATAATGTTGAATATAATGTATAATAATGCAATGGGGGAATATTTGTGGGTCCTGATAATGCCAATATCTTGTTACCAGTACAAAGTGACAACATTATATTAAATATATCTAGTCAGTGACAGAGATCAAGCATATTCGTCTAAAATAATCCTGTATTTTCAGCTTCAGAATCATGAATATTGTTATTCTGGTGTCTCTATTGTCCTGTGCTTTGGGTTTCAGCACCACGTCCAAGACTATTCATTTACACACACAATGTAATACCAAATTTAATCATGTGTGAACCTTTTATCGTATGTCTTGGAGTATCGCAATAATATCGTATCGTGAGTTCAGTATCGTGACATGTGTCGAGTCGTGACATGAGGGCATCGCTACACCCCTGGTTGTTTATGATCCTTGCATGCAATGCTTGCGGTTGAAGTGCTTTAAATGTAACGTGATGTGGGGACAGTTTTCGTCCTTTTCTCAAGAGACATTTCATCTCCAAAAGCACATCAAACATGCATTGTGGCTTTGAGTGCAGGAAATGCGTTCTCTGTAGAGCTGCTGACTGCATGTGGGAATGGTTTTGGTGATCTTGAGCTTGATTGCTGTCGAAAGCATGTTGGCAGGCATGTTTCCGTGTGTTTATCTGGTCAGATGTGTGCTTTGAGGCCTTCTGGCAGCCATTTCCATCAGATCTACCAACGGACTAGACCACCTCAGATTTAACAGTGGTTTCTTGCACTGCATTTTCCCCCCTCTGTGGGTGAATGTCACGTGCCAGGCTCATATTTCTGTCTGCTTAACTGAATAAATGACGCTAACTAACCGCATGTATTATCTTATTACTGCCATATGTACATTTGACATTCATCTCTGGCTGATTACAGAATGCTAACTTTTAAACAAGCACTTTCTGTAAAGCTGCTTTGAAACAGTATATATTGTTAAAAAAGGTCTAGATACAAATAAACTTGAATTCAATTGAATATACAGGATTGAGGTTGTTGTTTGCAGGAACTGTTGGGTGCACGGGTTAGAAGTAGGAGCGTAACGATACATCGTTATATCGAGATATAAACATCTGACAATGTATCGTTGATGTAAACCATGTGACTCGCCATACAGAGTTAGTTTTATCCAAGGCTCAGCTTACTGTATTTATAAAGTATAATTCACCCAAACATTTAAATTCTGTCATCATATACTCACCCTCATGTCGTTTCACACCTATGAGATTTTCCGAACACAAATGGAGATATTTTTATGAAATCGGAGAGATTTCTGTCCCTCAATTTAAAGTCAAAACTTAAAATTCATGTCATAAAGGCTTCGTAAAAATAATAAATCGAGTGGTCTGTTCCAAATCCAAGTCTTCTGAAGAGACACGATGCCTTTTTATGATTTACAACACGCATACTGTATTAAACACGGACATTCAAATGCTTGTGTGACGTGTGAAAACAACACGAGAGGGAGAAAATGACTAGAGAATTAAATATATATTTTAATCATGTAAGTGCATTAATCTGCACGGGTGGCGTGTCTAAAAGAGATTTAACGAATGCCTGCATTGAAACCGTGAGTGTTCTGCGTAAGAAAAAAATTAACGTTTACAGAGTTTCAGTGACATTACATTAAACTACTATATTTAAAGTTGTATATAGTGTATAATAATGCAATGGGGCAATATTTGTGGGTCCTGATAATGGCAAATGTCTGATTTTACCAGTAAAAAAATTTACTTACATTATTTATAGGCTATGCATAGTGTTTAATATCTGTATTTTCAGGTTCAGAATCATGAATATTTTTATACTGTCCATCTTTTTAATTTTAAACTTTCCAAAGTCTAATTTCATGTTAAAACCCCTAGGCTAGGCAAGTGTTAAATTACATACAGAAGGTTCAATTAATTGTTTAATTATTGGAAATTGTTAATGGTTTGGAAATAAATGTTATTCGACTTTCAGTTTAATTTTTGAATTTCAGTTTCATTTTTTTAAATTTGATTCAAAATATGGTGATTGTTATTGTGAGCTGAGTGTATCGTTACACCCCTACTGAGAAGTGATGCTTGGGAATATCATCTGAACCCAGTTTTATTGAATTGAATGGTCTGCAATTTATTTGTAATAGTCAGTTTTGCCCTAAACTGATCAGAGTCCTTCAAGCATAAGCTATTGCTGGTTAGTTTGTTTTGAGGAGATCTTCAGTTTCTTATTAGGATACTAATTGTTGTTTGAATGAGTGTGCTAGACTCTTTCCATGCGTCTTGAGGTTACAACCTTTATATAAGTTACTATAAACGTTAGAAAAGGAGGAATGTTTTCTTTGTTTTTCACGAGACGTTGTGACTTCCTACTTTTTTCCATACATTAGGGAGTGGAAATGGCTAACAAGTCATTAAGTGCTTCTCTGCCGCCATCTACTGGTTTTAATGTCTTTTCATGTCTTTTTTAAATAAGTGTTTGTTTGCCACAAAGTTTTAGTTTTCCTTCATCTTTAAACTTTTAGTTTTACAAATAACATTAAAATTGGATCATACTTACAGCTTTAAAGTGCTGGAAAAAGTGAATTTCACTCTTAAAAGGTTGTACGAAGAAAAAAACACAAACTATTTCTGCCACAATACCATGGTTACAGTTAGCATTGCTATATTAAATCCATGTTGAATGTTGGTTATTTTTGGATTGAGAGTCCTTTATAACTTGTTCGTTCATGCAAATGTTGCTGTTTGATCTGATATCTGTGGTTTACAACAGAATTCTGTGCTATATTTGAGCGCTTCCCACTAGATCTCGCTGTGATGTTATTAATACTGCGGCTCATTTAAATGCTTTCTCACTGGATCTCCCAGTGCTGTGTAGTAACGGCGTCATGTGATCAAAGATGGGCCCGCAAGTAAACCTATTCTGAGCTAGCGCTGCACTGTCTAGTATTTCTCCAAGCTCATAAACTGAGTAGCGCCGTTTCGTTTCGTTCGACATTTGATGTTTCTAATATGCAACAGAAATGGCGGCTCTTATCAGTTGGGCAACATGGAGGTAGCACCAGTGTGACCTCTAACACAATTTAGCAGGAAAGCCCTGTGCCATGAAACTTACTTTACCTCCAAACTGGGCCCAGTCCAAAAAAGATTAAATGAAGTGAAGCTGCAAAAACGGCAGTAACTCCGTGGTCTCCCGATCTTCTGCTGGTTCCTGGTTGTGTGGCTTCTCCCGTTCTGCAAAAGATCCCAATGTTAACAAGCAAATGGATACAGTTTTATTTTTACCAAAGTAACTTTTTAAACTTTTTTTTATGCCATATTTCAGCTTTATGAACGTGTAATCACTGAGTAATTCAGGCTTTGCTAAGAAACTGTAATTCTAAGGGCTTGAGCCTTTAAAAAAAAGCCAAATTATGAATGTTTTTGTAAACATTGTAAGTGGACTACAGGGAAAATGAAATAAAATGTTTATTAAACACTGCTTAAAGATCTGAAGGCAAAATGCTGTTAGTTTTATAAATCAAGTCTTTTTAGTGTGGACTTGATTTTATCCGTCATAAATCGGTTGGATTGTGAAAAGTGCCCGTTCAGTTCCTGAATGAGAGTTTGCTGAAACATTGGAGAAGCGGCGGTTCTGGGTTTTCTCCGCATGAAATCAAACTTGAGCCCATTTACTTTTAGTGCACATTACTAGCCTTGTGGTGAACAATTAATAAATGGCAGTTAATCCACAGAAAACAAACTACTTCTGGTTCATCCTAATAAAAAAAATACAAAAAATCTTTATTTTGACGATTGATTGTGAGCATCTTTGGAATAACATTCACATATGGAAATGTTCAAGAGGGACCATTTTTTATTTAATGTTGCCTTTAAATGAGTCTCTTTTCTGTTAACAATGTTGAGCATGCTTGGCTGTGCTTCTGCATATTTTTACCCTGTATGTGTTGAACCAGTTGACTTTAACAGGGTCTGCTTGTTTTGCCTGTTTTTTGGTTGTTCATCAAAGCCCGATGGTCAGGATGTGGCAAGCTAGGCTGGTCCGTCCTCTGCAGGAACGTTTCTTTCCTTTGTGAAAGCATTGTGAAATCATCCTCTTTCGTCCGCACACATAAACAGCCCATTTGACTGGTGATTTTTAAAGGGCTTTAAAAGCTCTCCTTAGGCCTCGAGTTTCCTTTTAGGGTCAACAAAGCAAGACTCTGAGCCGGACAGGAGAGAACAAGAGAGACTGATTCACCAAATAAACCCAGTAAACTGGTCTGGGAGACTTAATCTTCTGTACCAGCTGTTCTTAGGGCCCTATGATTTCCGTGATGCGGAAAACGCGGACGGAATCACGGAATTTACACATGAAAACGGAATTCTCTTATACGCACGGAATCGCCCGGAATTTGCATATATTTTGTTGACATATTAAATAAACTTTTTTTTATTATTATTTAAAGGTCTCTACCTAAACCCAGAGCCATAAAGAGAGACATCCGTCAATACAGTTAATATATACAGGGATGCAAACAGCGCGCTTTTCAGCATGCGCGCACGCGTGAACCACTAGTGTTTCTTCTTGCTGCGTATCTTTTACCGTCTCCGTGGCCTGATTGTAGGTAACTAGCACGTCAAGGGGCCGTTCTAATGTTGTGTCTTTTGCGCGCTCAAGTCCGTTATTTCAAATGTAGGCGCGCGGCAAGCGCGCTCATAATTGAAGCGACGCGCTCATTTTTTCCAAGCGCAGCGAGATGAAAACACCTCAACTTTTAAGAATGTCGCAAGCGCACCGCATTTCATGTGACAAGAACCAACGTATCAACTTCACCCTTTCCGTTACAACATTGAAAGCTCAGTCAACATAAAGGATGGGGGTGCACCACAAACACTAGGTGTTTTTCTCTTCTCCGTAAATAAATCTTGTAGCAGAGCTACAGCAAGAGTTTTTCGGTGGTGGAAATCTATTAGCTACTTAAACTTCTTTGTTGTTGTGGAGAGTGCAGTGCATGGTTGGATAACAACGACAGACGCCACGGGAAAATCGGACCGAATTTTACTATTAATAATTAAAGATAAGCTAATATGCATTGTATTTGTAGCCTAAATGTCAGTAATTTATCTTTTTTGACTCATTCTTTTTATAAAAATGATTTAAAGGCTTAAATATGTGAGGTTTATATTTTTATAAAGCATTCTTTGTGAAAAATGATTTAAAGGCTAATTTAATCTTTCATTTAATATTCATCAATCCTACCCTGTAATTGTTACCTTCATGTTACTGTTATTTTTGGCCAGAGATTTGTTGAAGGTTTGGCTGAATTTTGGAGAATTTTGAATGTGCTTTGCTGAATATATTAACAATTTAAATAAAAAAGCTGAATTGTGAGTTTGTGTAACTGAATTTTTAAAGGTCAATACAGCTTAGAAGTGAAAAGAAAACAAGCAAATCCGAAAAATCCGAAAGGGCTAAAAATAAATCCGATAAAACGGAATTTGAAAAAAAATAAAACGGAATTTGAGAAAAAATAAAACGGATTTCATAGGGCCCTATGTTCTCAAACTGGTTTTGACAAACACTTCAGCGACATATCTTGTTTTTTACTGAATGACTTGTGCTTGATGGTGGGTTTAACCATGGACGGTTGAGCAGGCGGCGCAAGCTACTCTTGTTCTCTGTATTCAGAGGATTTTCTTGGTAAGATTACAGTCTCATTTTGAAGCCCCATTAAGAGCGAGTTCTCTCCACTCAGGATTAATCCAATCTGGCACATTCCTGTTGGGAGAATCCTGTCTGGTCCTCCCAGACGCCCCATCTGAGTGAGGACTGCCCTTAATGTGGACTCTCCTGTCCTCATAAGCCCCTTTCACACAGCGCGTTGATCCCGGGAAATTGGCGTAAAATTGCGAGAGTGCCTACTGTGTGAACGCAAACACGTCCCGGGATTGATGCCGGGATGGGAACCTAATAACATGGCCGCCGTAATCAATGCCGTAATGGGTGTGTCGTAGTGATGACGCTGAAGCTGAGATCGTTCGCCAGCTAGTGACACGGTACACAATGCGCTAGTTTATGATCGAATCAGAAAAAAAATGCACAAGCAAACTTAAGACGCTGCTGAAACATTACGTCACATCGATGTCACATGTCTTTACGGGATCTTTACGGGATGTGTGTGAACGCACTCACTGATTCCGGAAAATCTTTGGCAGTGTGAATTAGGGGGGTAGATATTCGAATACATTGCTTGATATTTGATACCCGTTCGAATTTGATTTTTTTCAAAAGTGACAGCCCTAGTGTGAATGAACCAAAATCAAACGACACACATTATCCGTGTATTTTCCTGAATCTCTGTGTGAAAGGGGCTGTAGTGACTGGGACCCAGTGCTCTATTATAGTCAGCTGATCAAATTTTGTATCTTTTGCATAAGATGATAACTTCTTGCCCAGTGTTTTTGGTACAATCATGAATGATACCTCTAATTGTGTGAATTTGTGAGAGCTAGTGTGCTGTTTTTCTAAGGGTGTATTCACACCGGTCTTGTTGGGTTCGAGTGAATCAAACTCAAGTTCGTCGAACTAGCGGACTTTCCTGGTGTGAATACACCCGTAGTGATCTAACTTGCTATTTTTGCCTGGAAGTCAGTGTTTTTTTGTTTCTTTTTTTGTTGTTTAAGGTCTGTGGTTAACAAGCTCAAGATATTTGTGTTTTATTCTACGATGTGACATCAGTCAGACCCCCTTGTGTGTGTATTTTTTTTAAAGCTTTTTCTTGTCTTGAAAAAGGTTGTTTCTGACATTAAATGTCATGATAGTGAACAGAAAAACTCATCTACTCAACTAGTCCTTTTTTACGGTCTCATTGTGTTTTATAATTAATCATGTTCTTGCTAATTATTCTAACTCAGACTTTCTGGGAGAATGTTTTTGACTCATGACTCAAGTTGTCGAAAGCAATAGTGATGGTCATGCAGTAGTGTTGGGCGATATGCTCCATTTTCATATCGTCCAATCGTCAGCCTGTGAGATCGGCGATACACGATATTATAGTGAGGGGGTGGGGCTTACTTATTTGATTATTAACTTGCTTATTTACTCATCAATTTGCTTGTGTTGTTACTTTGTTTTATATATGATAATCTTCTTCTATTTTGCTAGCAAAGGTGGAGTGTGTATTAATAGGCTAAATCAAGTTATTTCCCGGTATAGTGAGGTAAAAAAAGAGCCTAATCATTCTTGTGTCTGACTCGGAATATTTCAACATGTCAGCGGGAAATTTACAGACACACATTATCCTCTCATGCCGACAAATGCAGCATTTTGACTAGGGCTGGGTATCGTTCCAAACTCGGTACCCAGCCCTAATTTTACTTCTGCACAAGATGAGGACACGTTTTAATAATTTCTTTGGTCAAGAAAGAGTCGGAGTCTGCGATATATGTCCTCCTACCAGTGCTCTCTCTGTCTGGATGCACTTCACATTTGCGCACCGCACTTCAATAAGCCCAAATAACATTAATGTGTTATAAATGCCGGGCAAAAATCTACAAGTCGATTGGTTATACTTAAACTTATGACTTGACTCTGATAAAGGAAAACGGGTTAATGCGTTTACATGACCACATGCATCGTCAGTTTATTCAGCATAATCGAGTCGATAACGTGCATGTAAACGCGCTCGTTCCCTGAAAGTGAAAGTTCTCTCAGAGACGACGGTGGATATAACGGTATAGCAACTGTCTTAATTTACTGACTTAATATTTCTCTTGTGGTCTTACATTATTGACTGAAAAAATTTGAAGAATATTTCTTGTTAAACTTCTTTCTTTTGATTTTCACAGACGGCAGAGTTGTGCTGCGTTCGTGAACTAAAGACTTTTATGTCATATATAATTTTTTGGACATTATTATCATTAATATTTTTTAATTGTATTGTTTTTAATGTTATTAGTGTCATT
Source organism: Rutilus rutilus (assembly GCF_951802725.1). Lineage (NCBI taxonomy): Eukaryota > Metazoa > Chordata > Actinopteri > Cypriniformes > Leuciscidae > Rutilus > Rutilus rutilus. Next base: position 57,643,488 of record NC_140211.1, on the reverse strand, counting down.
TAAATGTTTTGTTAATGTGCTATGGAGACAAAATACTGACGAACAACGATGCCGTCTTCGTCTTGGCTCTGTCTAAGAATGATATGCGTCTGTTAAAACAAGCACTCTTGACAATCTGAGAATGGATCACCTTGCAATTAAATTTTGTTGTGGGATGTAGTTTTTTTAGTCTGTTTTAAAAACATTTTCTTCGAGGAGTCCTCATATACGCACGTGTCGGTAATGTCGCAAGTGTGGTTATATGGTGATGTCGTTATGAATTTAGGCAAGGCAAATTAATTGTAGTTCCTAATTAATTTAATAACAGTACTAGCTTCATAATAATAATAATAATAATGATTTAATACATTAATGGGAAAACGAGCCAATTATCGTATTGATATCGTCAAAAGCATCTGCCAGCAGCGATATCTCTGACTATCGTCGATACACGATACTATCGTCTATCGGCACAACCCTATCGTGCAGCCGTGGTGTGGTTCGTTTATAGCCTACATTTAGCTTTGTACTTCTGTGTTTAGACTTTACATTAATAAATGTTGTTCCTTTGTGAAGATTATAATGAACAAAAACATGAAAGAAGCTTTTGTTGGTCAAAGAACTTATTTTCTGCAATAATCCAAAAGCCAGTCAAATAATCCTGTTGGGTTTGTGTTGAGGGAACCAGGGTGATGCTAACTTCTGAGTTATATCAGACCAATAGGAGAAGTGGTGAAAGAAACGCCACCGATACCAGTAAGCTCAACTATATTTTGTGCATCACTATGGGGCATTTATTTTGACTGAGCTTTAGATTTTTTTTTTTTCAACTTTTGTGTTTGTCTCATAATATTAAGCTTTCCCAGTCCGTTATGGGATACAGCTGACTGATAATGGTACAGTAGACATTGCTGTCAGGCCTTGAATACCACTCTCTTGTTGCAGCTGTTAGCATGTAACGTGTGGGATTGGGTGACAGCATCGTAGCAATGTGTCCATTGTATCCCAGCACACACCAACTGTCCCCCGAAATCGTGATAAACCAATTCCCCATAAATGCTCTGGACCTCTGACGCCAAAACACAAGGGTGAAACCTCTGTTCTTTTCCTTGTGTGTGTTTGGCTTGATCTGGCGTTTCATGCTCTGAGTTCTGGAATAAATACAGTAAAATAGGGGCGTAACGAAACCCTCATGTCACGACTCGACACATGTCACGATACTGAACTCGCGGTGCGATATTATTGCGATACTCCAAGACATATGATAAAAGGTTAACAAAAGTGTACTGTTGATTTAAAATGCTAAATTTGGTATTACATTGTGTGTGTGTAAATGAATAGTCTTGGACTTGGTGCTGGAAACCCAAAGCACAGGACAATAGAGACACCAGAATAACAATATTCATGATTCTGAAGCTGAAAATACAGGATTATTTTAGATGAATATGCTTGATCTCTGTCACTGACTAGATATATTTAATATAATGTCGGCCACTTTATACTGGTAACAAGATATAGGCATTATCAGGACCCACAAATATTCCCCCATTGCATTATTATACATTATATTCAACATTAATATAGTAGTTTATTGTAGTACTGACACTAAAACTCATCACACAGTAATTTTTTTGAACTATCCACGACACACAGTGTTGCATTTTTGTATTGCGATGTATTGAGGCACGATATTTTGTTACACCCCTACAGTGAAATGAGTCCGCGTTTGTAAAAATAACTCCTGTTAAGTGAAACATCAGTATTCAGGAGACTAATCTATCTTTCATTTTGCTTTCGCAGGATTCCTTGGACTTCACAGCCACATCTTCAGCATTTTTAGCCTTTCCCATCCGAAGACGGCCATGGAATCGGTAAATCCCATCTTTCTTTTCTAATTGCGGCTTATGATGATGGTTTGACTGTTACTGGCCAGTTCCTCGTTTTCGGTGCTACAGTTGGTTATGAGTAAACACAACCGATGCTGAAATATCTGTGTGTCAATGCCGGTGACTTTGTCTGCGTTGGGATGTTTATTCTAGATTATCTTGATGTTGTTTTTAGCTAGTTTGGGAATACTGACTATGGGCTTTGAACTCTTGGTTTTCCCTTTGGTTATATAGTGTGTGTATGTTTGAACATGCAGGTTTTATATGTGAATGTGTGTTTGTTGGCGCCGATGCTAGTACCGACAGGCAGGTGTACGGCTCAGCTCTGGAATGTGTGTGTTAAGAGCAGGGCTTATTGCATGCCTGGGCCCTGCCTGCCACCGCTTTTGTTAAAGGTTTTTGTTTTTGAGTGTGGATTTGCCTTCTCTCTGTGGTGTGTGTGTGTGTGTGTGTGTGTGTAGAGGCTGTTGTTTAACTGGGTCACTGCTTGCACTGCTTCCCTCTCCAGCACACCAGGTCATGTGACCATGCTTCTTCATCAGAAAGCAGTGCCAACCTATGAGTCTGTAGAGTCTGTCTTTACTTTCCACCATGAAAGCTAACATAGCACAGGCAATATGCTGTTGTGTTCAAAGAAATGCTTGAGAAATGAGTTAAATCAACTAAAAAAAAATAAAAAAATCACAGTTTAAACCAAGACCTTCCTCTCTAGAACACAAAATTAGTTTTAACAAAATGAAGTGCCAAATGCGACAGATAAGCATCATATGACCTGTGCGTTATAAGACAGTATTATATAACTTGGTTGCAATTTTAGTGATATAATCGCACATTAAATCAATCATCACTGGCTTGTGCAATGAGATCAGCAATGACAACAGTCTAGAGAAGCGTTTGTCGTCTTTGCGCCACATGACTTGAGTCGGACAGGAGAGAATATGTTGTCTTTAGGCATGTGACGGTACCAAAGTTTCATGTTGCGATAATTGGTATGTGGTATTATTTACGGTATTGTTAACTAATGAATTAACCGACGTTAACTAATGGAGCTTTACTGCAAAGTGTTACCGGACAATAATAAAGAAACAGAACATTCTAAAGGGCCTTTTAGTCTAGCATGTTGTAGTGTACAGATAAATAGCCCATTTAGTCTTTAAGTATTTGCCGTTGTGATAAACACCACTGTGATTACAAAAATATGAATGGCTGTTAAACATGTAAATAGTTCAGAAGCAGAAAGTAAGTGTTCAATAAGCGATTGAATGCAGTGATGTACATTTTAACCATTTGATGGAAAAGTATTATTGAAATGCATTACTTTTTTATTTTTTTTAATTCATAATAAATAATTATTCACTGTTTTAAAGTGCCCACAATAACAATACCATGCGTGTTCATTATCATGATATATTGTATCACCGTTTATCGACACATGTCTAGTTGTCCGTGTTTGTCTTTTGGCCGCCGCTGATGATTGACAGGACCGCTAGGTTTAAGGGAATGCACCCTTTGACGGAAATGAGTAGAGCGGTAGTGTCAAACATGAGTGTCAAAGTAAAGTGAAAAACTTATTGATACATAATATTGATAAGATGCATCGTTACACCCCATTATTTACAGATGATCACATCCGCCATAGCTCTCAAAATGCAACCAGTGGTATATCTGACACTGCCGTATCTGAATATGAAATCTACAGTGGAGGGGGAAGAGCATTAGCGAATAACAACTTGTGTATCTCTGTTCGGATGGTTTCATATTGCTTAAAAATATTCTGCTTATCTCTTTTTATGTTCCACCCGAAACGCATTCAGATTTTTCGAGTGAATTTTTTGTTTTCTCCCTTGATCCTTGAAGTTTTGCACGTAGCATGAGACTGCCACAGAAGTGAATGCTCCTGTTCTGCTTGGCATACGGGGCTGACGGATATAAACTGCAGCTAAGATCCGCTTTTACCCTCGGAAACACTGATAAAGTCCTCCATTTTCTGTGTCCCGGTGGAGCTCAGAGTTCTTCTGGTGTTTACCTCAGAAATCAGGCCATATCTGCTTACCGTCAGTAGAAACCAAGAAGACTGATCACAAAGCTCATTATGCCGGCAGCGCGCTGTGTGTGTGTGTGTGTGTGTGTGTGTGTGTGTTCGTGTCGCCCCCCCCAAACCCCTTCCACTTCTCATGTGATGCCAGTCACATGGTTTCCAGGCAGTAACTCAGAATCAGATTTTATTTTTAACCACTCTAAATCCACCGCCATGCTTATGGTAAGCACAGGCTCTTGCTTCGGCCCTCTCCACCTCCATTTCCCCTTGAACCCCGTGCACCACGTACCAAAGATCTGATCATATTTGCAGCATTATCTGCTGACTGCAACGGGGGGCACCGCGACGGATGAAAGCTGCTCATTACAAGCACGTTTTCCGTGTCCTCGCCTCTTTCTAGAGCAGCTCCGTCCCTCAGCGAGATTAGTCTGCAATATTCCGGTGGGGGGAAACGCAGCCTTGCCAGTCAAATTACATAACTCTCATAGCCAGGCTTGAGACAACTATAGAGGCTTTGTTCCCAGGTTCCTCCACCTCCTCCTTTCCCCTCTTGGCGGCCCACATGTTAATGTGGTATTGAAAGAGTCTGTGTGCTTCGAACAGGCTCAGCTCTGTGGTTGGAGAGCAGAAAACTTGCATCATTAACGTACACATGCTCGTATGCGAGCACGGAGATTAGAGGAGCAATCGGGCTCTTCCTGTGAAACACAATTTGGGTTTTGCGACTTGGACAGAAGCAATGGGGCCTTCTCTGCATTTTGAGTGGTTGAGTCGGTAACACTTTATCTCACAGTGTCCTTGTTACATGTACTTACCATAGTAATAACAGTAAATTATGCACAATTACATGCAACTAATCCTCAACCAAATCCTAATCCTAACCCTAACCCTATAGTAAGTACATGTAGTTGCTACATACACTGTAACAATGACACCTTAAGATAAAGTGTAACCGTCGAGTCTTGCGCTGACCCGTTCTGGTGCCAATATGAGTCAATACCGAGCAGAAATGAGAAGTCTCGCTGCAGAAGCGTCTCTGTAACACACGCGATGCAGGATGAGGCTGATTTGAATCTGAGTTGGTTGCTGTGTTTCGTTGTATTGACACATTAAAGATGGGTATTCTGTGCCTGCAATTTGCATACTGATGAGAATGCAGCTTTGTTTTGCTTAGGACACGTTTCAACATCGCCAGGGTTTGTACAAATGAGGCAAGAATAAAGGTGCGATCACGTTTAGGCGAAGGTTTACGAGTGAAATCCAATAATTCCAATAGGAGTTTCTTGCTCATTTTCAAGTTGGTCGTGTGAGTTTGCTGTGCTGACCCACAGAATGCTGCTTGTTTGGAAAGCGAAGATAAGTGAGAAGTGCGTCATGCATCTCAACGTTATTGACAATGGACTATTTTAATTTTTACATGGAAATTTGTTGCAAATGTGACCACCTTTAGACTAGAAAAGAAAGTTAATTATATTTACTATGTAGTTTGACACTGTGGTAGTAGCCTATTAGGTATTGCATCTCAAAATGAATTCATTGTATTTGAGTTTGCACGTAAGCATTTGCATCTAGCTGAATGCATAGCCTTCATTTTTTTTTTATTCCTCTTCTGTTGCACAAGGGGGTTTTGAGCAGTATTAGCATGCAGAAACATGCATGGATGCTCTCTTCACTAATCCACCGGAAATAGTATACCATCTGGGTACTTCTGGCATACTGTGTTCAAGCGTGATTTGGGATGCACTGTAGGTCCTGGCAGTCATTGCTCGGGTTTCTCATTGGTTGCGTTGCATTGCATTTCATTTAATTCAGTCTCTCCAAGTCAGCTCAATGCTGTAATGCACTCAGGTTAGGCCCGACACCCTGAGAACGTGTTCAGAGCACGAGTTCAGAGGAAGTGCTGTAGGTTGGTTGTGGTTGTGGGTGTGGTCCTCTTCCTCCAGATTGCATGTAGCACTTGTGTGCAAGGAAGTGCCGCTTTAAACTCTTCGCTTGTCTCATCATTCATCTTCCTTCTCTTTTGGCGATGGAACGGACGTGTCCATTTAGTAAATGAAGAGACGCTCGTATCTAGAGGGATGTGCTGCCAAGACTATAGAGCCTGGCGTTTGTCCTTCTGCTTATGTCCCACGCTGAGCGAGATCATAACATCTCTGAGACTCATGATTATGGGTGTCTCATGGCTATCGGGACGTTAAGACGAGGAACAAATCATAGGAGTACTGTGGTGGGATAGTGAAGGGTGTGATTTTTGGTATGTCAAATCATCGTGCACAAAATGCTGCTCGACCAATGTTCTGTCCTTGGTCTAATTTTAGTACACAAATCAAAACTAGATTGCGTTTCATGCAACTACCTGGTTTGTTGATACTCTGTGACTTAGTCATATAGTTTTATCTCCACAAGATGTCTTGTTTTTGTGGTGCAGGCCGAAAAAGAAAGCAAATTTTTAGGTGTTTCCCCCAGGCCTAGTTGAGTCGCTGCAGGTCTCGAGCTTCAGACCGGGATGCCGTGCTATGCATCAAATAAACACTAAGCCCACTTGACAGACAAGAGGCCCAATGAACTACAAAACCCAATGGAACAAATTAGATTTTTATGTTCTAATCTGAGCCAAAGAGCCCTCCCATGGTGCCTCGGGGCAGTCATGATTTTAGCATGCTGGTTCAGCGGCATGGCTCTCCGGCACGGTGATTAAAGAACACGGAGAACTGCGGAGATGTTGCATTGTTTTCCATAGACGCCCTTTCAACTCAATCTGCGAGCAGTAATTGGTTTCTTTGTAAATGTAATGTTTTATCTTTACTGTGACAGTACAATGGAGGAAGTCCGTGTCCCCCTTTTCTAATATAGGAAGTGTATGAGATGCACAAAGCTGGCCGTAGAGTAGAGGCTTTACGAAGTTTAAACGAAGAGTTCCCATCCAGCATTCATCATGGCAGATCAGTTTCTCAGGTCAGATAATGTCCTCTTTATTAGTGTTGTGGGATTTCAATCTTCGATACGACACCTTTTTTTGATACCACGGGGAAAACTGCCATACTGATATTTTATTATCTCATAAGTTCTTGATAATTTGGGTAATTTTGCTGCAATAGCTTGCACAGCACAGGGAGGCTTTGTTTGAAACTGAACTACATTTACAAAAGACAAGTACATTAAATTAGAATAAAGAGAGAAATGAAATAACCATGGCTTTAAGTTTTTCAGGTGGGTCTAACAGTAGGCTAGTATTCAGGTAAGAAACACTACGGTAATTAAATGTAAAAAAAATAAAATAACACTGGGTAGTCTTCATTGTAAAAACATAATATCAATGCTTACAATTAAAGTTTACAAGAGCAGCAAGTGATTTTCTTCTTGTTTTGTTGATTAGCATGACAGACAGCAGCAGGTTTATTAGGCTGCTGTCACTTTAAGAGCTTATGCACGCATCCAATCAACATGCATGTCTTTCTCAACTATATACTTTCCCAAACTGACTGTTACTACCTGAATACTCGCCAAGATGGCTATTTTGACACCATGTTGTGTGTATTTGACCCAATACACCCCAAAATTCACACAATTTGGTGCTTGCGAGCTGTTTGAGATGCAGATTTATGTGCGCGCCACTTCAGTGTAGTCAAATAAATCAGTGATGTGAGCGTGAAACCCGCATGAATGTGTAAAATTATGTGCAATACATGCACTATTCAACCTATATGACTATAAGCCGAGTGAGTGAGAGGAGGCGTGTGTCGAATTGTAGATCGAGTGAGAAGTGAGCAGCTAGAGGTTAGGGCTGCTCGGTTATGGAAAAAATCATAATCACGATTATTTTGGTCAGTATTGAAATCACGATTATGTAACACGATTATTTCACATGACTTTGGGAACGTGTTGCATTTATTAAAAAGACACGGTAACACTTTACAATAATGTTAATTAGTTAATGTATTAACTAACATGAACTAACAATGAGAAATACATTTGTTACAGTATTTATTAATCTTTTTTAATGTTAGTTAATAATAATACAGCTGTTCATTGTTTGTTCATGTTAGTTCACAGTGCATAAACTAATGTTAACAAATACAACCTTTCATTTTAATAATGTATTAGTAAATGGTGAAATTAATATTAACTAAGATTAGTAAATGCTGTAGAAGTATTGAGAATTGTAAAAAGTTCAACCAGGCGCTCAGGTAGAGTAAGAGTCTGTGATAGGTGCTCTTGGGGTAGGGGAACAAATCCAAAGTAAAACAAGTCCCAGGCACTCAAAAAAAATCCAAGGAGGAGAAGGAAAAAAGTTAAAAAGCCTTTATTAATAGTGGCTTACTATTAAGCCACTATTAATAAAGGCTTTTTAACTTTTTTCCTTCTCCTCCTTGGATTTTTTTTGAGTGCCTGGGACTTGTTTTACTTTGCTGTAGAAGTATTGTTCATTATTAGTTAATGTTAACTAATGCTAATTAATTAACCTTATTGTAAAGTGTTACCAAAGACACCTTTCAACAATTCTTAAAAAATCGATCATTTGAACAATTGAACATTGATTGTACTTTTTGAACTATTAAAATAAATAATATATAACAGATAATACTTCAATGAGTATTTTAATAATTCCCGCAGGTCTACCACTTATAATGCGGGAAATTCCCCCGCAAACATTGATTCACTTTAGCATGTAGATCGTATGAGTAGCCTAAATCAATCCACACAGATTATAAAATCAAATCAATCATTTTAAAACTTTCTCCATGACGCAATTTCACAAACTCTCTCTGTCTCTCAAAATGTGCTGGACAAGGCAAGCGTCGTAACTACACATTCACGTTTAGGAGTCGGGACGTGATGGAATTGTCACTTGTACAATCGGGCCAGCATTGCAGCGTAACTAAAGTTTATCATTTTCACTTCTTTTTAAGTTTTATCAGTTTAAACATTCAAGCTGAGAGAGTTTATGGCATCGGGAGGGGCGGATGTGCGCGCGTCATTCAGAACACAAGACAAAATAAGAGCGTTCTTTCAAAACAGAACATGGCAAAATAATCGTTTTTACTCCATTATACTATTTTGGTGGTCGTTGGGAGCAGAAATCGAAATTCAATTAATTGCACAGCCCTACTAGAGGTATCGTGTGTCGATACTGCAGAAAAGGAGTATTGAGGCCGTTTCAGATATTTCAGTATCCATGTATATCGAAATATCAATATTTTTCTCTATAAGTTTATAAAGACTCGCATATCTGAAATGCCACAATTGTAGAATCGTTAATCCCTGAAAAAGAAAAGAAAACTACTATAAATGTGAGCTTGTATGTGTGCACTCCTGCTCTCCGCACCCCCTCCTCTTCATTCCTCAGTGACGTTTTGGTTTTCCCCCTGCTTCCTTGCATCTCTTCTCCTCCTCTACACCAGTATCACTCTCACTGGCTGAATCACCATGACTCTGCTGGTGAACTGATTTACCGTATTTCCTGATCTCTGTTTGATTTTGGGGGATTGACAGCAGAATTCACTACGTTTACAACATGAGCGTCAACATAAAATCAATCACAATAGGCCTCAATGTAGTGTTCCGGTATTATTGTGAATAATTCATCCATGCGTGTTGTTCCAAAGAATTCTTTTGTTGTCGTAATCTTTCACAAAAATCTAATAACTTGCTCACCTGAGGGCTTCAAGTTTCTCATGACGAAGTTAAAGAGAAAGCATTACATTTCCCAACTCAGATCTTACTTGTATTTAATGTGTTTTTTTTATTTTTTATGATTTCTTACACCGGATTTGCGAGCTTTAATCGCAGAGCACGTATTTTGAGGAGCTGCTCCGTGAGATGAGAACTTGTTCGCCAGCTTCTGACCATAATGACCTTGTTTTCTCATTGTTTATGTTAGACAGGCTCTGGTTTCAGGAAATAGTGCTGTTAACATTTTGTTCAGATATCTGAACTCCTGTGAAAGGGCTGAGACTGTGTTCGGTAGGCCTGCAACATGAAAGCCCCATTCCCAGAACCCATCCCGGCCTCAGTGACCCTCCCATCAATCCCTCGTCTGCTCTCAAGACGGTCCTCGTCTACAACCCTTCAGTGTGCATGCATGCTGTTTTCTTCTCTCATTAGAGGTGCTGACCTTTGCTCACGGTGATAATTTCATGTGAAAACAAGGAATCGGCTGCTTGTGACTTCAAATGTCCAGTGTCCTGTTGTGTAAATAGTCATATGTTGCATTAATCAGCATGTGGCATGTTCTGTCAAAGCTTTAGCCTTGAGCATACTCAACATAATATGAATGCAAACACTTTTAGCTATATAAGCGTTATTTCAATTTTTTGCTTTTTGATATTACACCACAGTTCATAAACCAACACTTTTCACGCCATAGCTGATGCTATCATAACATGTTAGACCTGTTAGACCCACCGGAACAACTTAAGGCACGGTTTACTTCATTTGTGTATTTATTTGTGCTAACATTTGTATTGTTAATTTGTTCTTATTGTATTACTGTTTGTCTTGTTTTGTAAATTCAATTCTTTCTTGTGCTATTGAATCAAAATGACATTTGTAAAAGCATAAATGCATTGAGTGAGGTGAGATTATTGTGATATTTGTAGCTTAATTGATGGGAATCTTTATGGGAAGAAATGCCTAAATTAAAATCTATTCTTTATAAAATCGTGTTAAAATATCGAGTGAATAGAATTTCAATAAATGGACAAAAATCATGAGAATATTAAAGATATCTGTATGGCTGTTTTTCCCATGGAATCTATAATGGCATTATGAGTATTGATATTTTTCAAGGTATCGTATTGAAGTTGTAATTTCCAGTATCGTGACGACACTAGTTCCCACAGTAGAAGTGTTGTGGTGATAACATGAGCTCCCCGTCCGCACTACTAATCGTAATCACTGCCTCAACCCTGTGACGTTTGTCAGTGGCCGCCGTCTTCTCAAATTGCCAATTCTCGTTGAAAAATGAATCACTTCCGGATGCCTCGTCCCTGCGAGTCGTTCACACCATCTGCACTGCAGCAGAGAAAGGGTCGGAAGAAGTCAAGGAAGCGTTTATCGAGTAAACCCTGTCGTCCATCTAATCTACTTTTTGTTTGGTCTCTGTATAGAGTAAAGTTTTCTTTATAGAAAGGAGGAGTTGCATTGTTCTGCTGAATGTTTTAAAGACGCCCTTATCTGACAGCATTCTTAAAGCCAGGTGGACATGTTTGTGTGCATGTGCGTAACCTCACTTAAGTCTCGCTGAAAGAACCGTGCTGGCTCATGTTTTGACTCGAGGGAAGGTTCGAGTTCCTCCGGATCCAGGTGTTCTTCATATCACAGGGCTCTCAGTGACAGCAGCCGTGTGTGTGTGTGTGTGTGTGTGTGTGTGTGTGTGTGTGTGTGTGTGTGTGTTTGTGTGTGTGTGTGTGTGTGTGTGTGTCCCTTCCCAGCGTCTGGCTGTGAATCCTGCCAGCTGAACGAACAGAACCAGCACAGAATGGGCCTGGACTTGTGGAGAGGAATTTATCTTTGGAATTGCAATTGTGGCATTCAGTGCTTTCCTTTTCCTGGCTGGCAGAGGAATGTGTTCCTGCAGTGCTCGTACTGGGTACGGCTCGGAGATTCACGTTCAACACTCACACTAAAATGTGCAATATAATTGTTGCTAGCAATATATACAGGCTATATTAGAAAATAGTGTTTAGTTTTATTGATAAAACAATCTTTTCTCACCCGTCTGATATTGATATAGAGGCATTTCTCATGGCTATGAGTGTGATATTGCTCATGTAAATATTCAAGTACATGATACAGCTTTCATTCTTCAGCTCAATCATATATTCATGAGAGAAAAAAATCAGTTTGAATAAGAAAAGCGCTATCTTTGTCATCGTATCCTTTTAACGGTTAAAGTGACCACACTTTATTTGTACCTTTTTTTAATTTATTTATCCATTTAGCTTTTTGATAAGTGCGATCTCTGATTGTAGTCCTTGACAACCAAAGTAGTGCTTAAAGTCCTGGAATTTCATTTTACAGTATCTGTACGAACCCTGAATATTAAAAATATTAAAATAAAAATCGCAATTTAGAGCAAAAACATAAATATAGAAATATATTGAATTTCATGAAAGGGCTGAATTTTTTTTTTCTTTTTTTTTTCTAAAGTAACATTAAAAATTTAAATGAACATTTTGAATCTACTTCACTACAATAGTTGTCTGGTTAAAATAAAATCACATTTTAAAGCAATTTCGAGAAAAAACAATATAGAAATGTATTGAATTTCATGAAAAGGGCTGATTTTTATTTTTTTTTTCTTCTTTTTTTTCTTTATTTTTTTCTAAAGCAATCATAGAGTTTTGTTTCAGAACTTGAGAGCTTGCCGGGCGTTCTGGGCATCTGTGGGTAATCAGCTGCTCAGAGATGGAAAGCAGTCACAGTTCGACTCTGTGTCCATTCTCTCTGCTGGAGCCGATCAGGGGCCGTCAGCACAACAGACGAGCCAACAGATGGACCTCCTCAGACTTAACCCTTCCCACGCCACACACTCCCCATCTGTCCAGCCCAGCTCACTCCACCGCCTCACTCAGACGCCCTGCTCTCCCCTCTTCTAGCCCGTCCGAAGTTTACGTGAACCGTCGGGGTCTCGGATGCACACGGACATATGGCCGCCGCTGAAAGAGGAAATCCAAAATGCTCCCCTTGTCTGCTTGTTCTCTCTCCCTTTTCCCTTCATGCCACGAAAGCATCAATAGAGGCTTGTTTTGTGCCGTGTTTTTGTGTGCGCAGACGTGCCACACCCTGGGATATCGGTTGGCAGGCATCCATCTCGGTCAGATGACTTGTCTGTGTGTAACACTGTTTACATGGAGAGGTTGGGCGGCATTGTGTCGTATCCCAGTCCGTCTCAAAAGGTTTCTTGTACTAGCCGACTCGTTTTATTGATACGATTTTTGAATTGTAAACGCAGGTGTTACTGTTTGCTTATCGCTTTCGTTTCACAAGGGTCATTCTTTTTAATTGTTGTTCAGTTCTGAGCAAATGTTGCAGATGTGTTGCCCTCTCTCTTGGGGACGATTGATAGGGACTCTGGGTAATTGGTGCGCGGAGGGTCCAAACCTTCTCCTAATCAATCACCGATTGAGCAGTGAGCTTCACACTGACAAATTCTTTTTCTGCTCACTTTTATTGTTTAACCTTTCACCAGTGCTAAGGTGTTCAGCAAGCGCATAGTTTTCTCTTATTCTTGAGATCACTTATCAGTTGCTATGAGGAAATGTCATCATCATCATAGCAGTCGACTCCTCTTGAATTGTTAGTCGTTCATTGTCAATGTCTGTTGGCCATTTGAGATCGTGCAAATGCTGTGATGCAAATCGTAGTGCAGACCGTAAAGATCATGTCATTTATCACCTAATTCAATTGAATACTGCGTTTAAGTTTGAATGCCTGCTAGCATGAATACAACCATCTGGAGAACCATTTTGCACCTTTTTATAATGTCGTGGTAATCAGTACTTTTATTCAGCTGAAGAAGAGCACAGAGTTGATCTGAGCAAGGGATGAAAGTTAATGTTAGGGACGCACCGATATGAAAATTATGGCCGATACGATAAATCTTTATTTTTAAAAGCCGATAAATCTAAACCCAAATTTTGTATAGAATTTTTGAGAGCCTCAAAAAAAGAAAAAGTTGCACTTTACTGTATTTTCCTTATTTTTAAAAAAGTGATTCCAATCATATTTCAAGCATTTCAAAACCCTAATTTTGATCAGTGAAGTGTCTCAGCTGAAGGAAATAATCTATTATTTATCGGCTTTAAAAATATCGGCCAGATGTTCTTATTGGGCTGATAACGTTAACATTAAAAACGAACTTTTATCGACCGATACGATGGCCGATATATCGTGCATCCCTAGTTGATGTTTTGAATCAGTAAGTGTCAGTGCTTGTGGGATGTCCCACATCTCTAACTGAGAGAAGCAGAGAGCCTGGAAATAAAACAGCGCTAAATTAGATGGGTGTCAAGAAGGAGACTGGTCTCAGCTCTTTTCAAGCTTTCCTCTTTGTGCGCTGCTGGGCTGTGAATGGGAGCTCTGTGTGTTATAGGCCCAGCGCCCTGACCTCCGTCCTGAAAGGAGATCCTGGGGTCGGCTAATGTCACATTGCTCGCCCCTCCTGCTCTGTTCGCCCGCTCCGCTGGGACTCCACAGTATTACTTTTGTGTGGCTCTAGTTGTATTTTCATTCAACCACCCTTTCAGGCCTTTTCCGTGACCTCTCGCCGGGTCCTCTGACTTCTCAATGAGAGACGGAGGAGTTTTACACCCTTCCTAAATCCCACTGTATTGTTCGCTGGACAAGAGGGAGAAACCGCCTTGGGTCTTTTCAGCCACAGATGTGAGTAACGGCTGTTGCTTGGCCTCAGAAATGCACCCAGGACCGAATCAACAGTTGCCAGTCGGGTACAAGATGAACACTCACCAAGCAAATGCAAGTAAAAAGCACTTTGCCAGTCGACCGGGTAACTTTCATCCTCCTAGGAAAGTACGTACATCTGATACTTTGTAAGTGAATCAAATCTGAGATGCACAGTGTACTTAAGAAATGATCCGTGACCATTGCATGTATTGAAACCTTCTTTTACCCCGTTGAACCTGATGTTGTTTAGCTAAAGAAACCAAACAGAAACAGTTTCCCTTTCCTTTTTAACTTCTGTGGCCCAACTACATGATGACTTAACTCATGTCTGAATGAAAACTATAAGAAACAACATTTAGATCGGGATCGGGTCTTGCTGGTTTGGTGACCGATGGAGTTCTGACAAACTGGCAAGTTAAAGTCTGCAGGGTCACTGACTGGTGAAACTGTTTGCGATAGACTAATATTGAAAGCTTTCCTTTTACATGGTTTACTCTGCAGATTAATTTGTCTGGCGTTCTTCAGCAGAGTCTGCCAGACCCCCGCAGTGTCGGACTTGGAAGGGGTTTACTACCCTTGTCAACAGCTCTTGTTTGACTTGGACTTAGAGCCAGGAGCAGTCAGGAACAAACCCAACCAAAGAGACCCATTAAGTGGGTTGCTGTTTTCTTTACTACTTTATGTGCTGTGCTGCCGGTCATACTAGGGCATCAGTGGAAGACTAAATCAAATTCAGCTCATTTGTAAATGTATGCATGATATATCGGCCACCATAACGGTATTGGCCGATACATGTTCATTTTTAATGGACCAACCACTGGCTGTGTGTGTGTGTGTGTGTGTAATACATTTTTAAATAAAATGACAATAAACGAGGCTCAAACATCCATTTCGTAACAGACATGCGTGTTTATTTGAGCACTTCCGTCAATGAAACATCACACTAAAGCCTGTAAAGCATTGAAATAAATATTAGTAAATAATATGAACTTAAATAATATAATAAAGTTAAATATTTCCACACACAGACGCGTGACACAGCCTGCCGCTCTGCACTTTGAGAGGGATGTGAGACACGAGCAGAAAGACCATCTCTTTTCTAATATCTTCAGGTTTTTTACTTGTTGTAAAATGTCTGAAGAGCGAATTTTATGTTCCACGAGGGCAAGACATTTAATCCAGAGAAAGCGAAACTACAATCACCCGCACGTGTGAAATGCACTTTGCAAGTAAACTTGACGCGCCTTACCAAAGTCTAATAACAAGCACAAACTGTGTTTAAAAACCGTGCAAGTAAAAAGGTCGGCTATCTGTCCTGCAGTGTTTTCTACTTTACCACAGTACAGAAAGCATGAATATAATAGGCCTACTTAAAAGGTGAACTAAAGGAAGAAACGCCTTTGTTAATCCCCTGCGAAAATGGGTGAGGCGTGAGGGAAGATTTGGGAAAAGAAACAAGAGATTCCGTGTCCAGGCGAATAATAACTAATGGAATAGTGTTAAATTCGCTGATAATCGGGTGACCGGATCGCAACGCAGAATACAGAGCTGACAAAGCTTACATTTATGTGCTCCTGCTCACGCACAACTCTCTCATTCTTCCTGAATCCAAACGTTTCCACGGCTGCGATCTAACGTTTAATTGCTAACCTATTATTTATTTTGTAAACAAAGCTTTCTCTTCACTCCTGTCATAATATTCATGTAAAACAGTGTTTTGGCGGACCAGCGCCGGCGCGGCTGTCAAGTTTTAATTTTTAATGTTATCGTTATCGTCCTGATAAGAAAATTTGGCCGATTAATAATGGATTTCCCTCAGCTGAGACACTTCAGATGTGCTCTGTTCAACATGATGGCTTTGAATTGCTTGAAATATGATTGGTATCACTTTAAAAAAACGAAAATACAGTAAAGTGCAACATGTGCAGTGCAAGTCTGTCATATAGACTACATAAAATTATCATGAGAACATTATAATTGTGTGTTTGGGACATGGATTTTAATGGTGAGTCTTTTGTTTCTGTAATCAGACTCTCAAAAATTATATAAAAAGTTGGATTTAGATTTATCGGCCATACATCGGTTATCCGCTTTCATTTATAAAGAATATAAAGAATTATCGGTGTCGATATAGATTTATCTGTATTACTAGTCAATTCTACTCTGAAATATTCTTCAATGGATAAAGAAATGGTGTGTTGCTTTTATGTTCTTGCTCCCAACCTTTCCTGCCTGAGAGCGACGTGTTGTTCCTGTCATTTCCTCATGGACTGGGTTCTGAGAGCGAGTGCACGTCTGTTCCAGGGCTCTGTGAGTCACAGTGCCCAGTCGCTTATAGACTATTCCTGAACTGAAGATCATCTCTTTCATTACCTCTCTTCCTCTCTCCCTCCCTTTCCTTTACTCTTCGTTTCCTGTGTAATTACACTTGCTGTATGCCATAGTTTATTTCACTTTCTTTTCAAACCACTCTTTAAATGTTTACAATGCATGTGACGTCATTCTTATTCAGTACATATTTGCACATTGAATATATATATATATCATATTTTTTTTAGGACCGAGTGTTTGTGAGTGAGATGCTATTTCACGTCTTGAGACTGTTTTTTAAGTGCGTTGCGCTCTTTCTAATTTTATGCTTTTTGTAAATAGTGATCTTAGTCAAAAAAGTATATGGACGTTGCCATAGCTCATGCATCTCTCTCTCTCTCTCTCTCTCTCTCTCTCTCTCTCTCTCTCTCTCTCTCTCTCTCTCTCTCTCTCTCTCTCTCTCTCTCTCTCTCTCTCTCTCTCTCTCTCTCTCTCTCTCTCTCTCTCTCTCTCTCTCTCTCTCTCTCTCTCTCTCTCTCTCTCTCTCTGTGTCCCTAGGGTGGGCGCATTATCTCTCTGACTGTAAGAACTCCATTATTTACTGAGCACTGAGCCCGTCCTAATATAATGTTCCATTAGATTGCATCAGCCAGATTTATTACTGGGCTTTCTCTCTCTCTCTCTCGCTCTCTCGCTCTCTCGCTCTCTTGCTCTCTCGCTCTTTCGCTCTATCTCTCTCTCTCTCTCTCTCTCTCTCTCTGTCTTTCCATGTCTCTGGCGTGCGGGAATAAGGTCTTGAGTGGGATTTGGAAGGAGTCTGGGGTTTAAAAACGCGAATCCAATGATATGTTAGCAAGCATGTTAGAGTCCATGCGTGAAACCCATGACTAATTAGAGACTTCTGCCATGTCAGCATGTACTATCATCCTATGTCCCAGGTAGACTGGGAAACATGGTCACCGCTGTCGATTTGCACAAGTCACTTTCTGATGTACACTTCCATAGGGAGCACTGAAGACCGAGCGAGCCACTGTTCCACAGCTAATCACAGTGAAGGCCTGTTCACACCATGAATGATAAATGTATTGACGTCCAAACCAACGGATGATATCATTGTTAATTAGAAACATGCACTGCAAGTCTGCGGCTTTAAAAGTCGTGTGGTTTCTCATTGGCTTTCAACGTTTTTAACATTCATCAGCTGGAAATAATAGTTTTGAAAGATCATTTTAAGGATGTCGTTTCTCTGTCGTTATCATTATAGTATGCATGTCTCCTATAAAACGATCTTTACACTGGACCTGTCTCTGTTCCTTAGGAAAAAATATTTTAAGCAACCTCAATTTAATTTAACTTTTAAAGCTAAATTGTAGTTTGCCTCGCTCTGCATGTAAAGCATAATGTACAGTCAACTGGTCATCATAGTGAAGTGAACCCAGTCAAGGTAATCTGCGTCCTAAGTTGAATCGGAGGCTCTTGTATCACCTTGACGGGGTTTATTTTGAGATAATGACCTGCTGACTGCACATTTTCCTGCCTATTACGTAGCCACTTACTAAATGCACAAAATACAGATGAACAAGTGCTGTGGCCGTGCCAATGGAGACAGTGCCAATGACTTAATCATAAATATTAGGCCATTAGTAGTGTTAATTATGCTGAGAAAGCATTACTTGTTACATTACTCTCTATGTCCCTCGCTCGTATCCTTCATTGCAAATTCGCCTTGTACCTCCTTCCCTAAACCTGAAGTTCCTCTTTCTTCCGGCCTTTCTTCCCCTGTCATCTCCTCGCTGCCCTTATGACTGTATCAGCTAAAGTGAAATGCCAGTGTAATCTGGGCGGCTCTGCCTTTGCCGGAGCCACAGTGCTGATCAGGCTGAAAGTGCCTGTCGATTGAAAGACATGAGCTTGCATCATGAATATTTCCAGCCAGCGGGAAACGCAATCTTGCATATTGAGAAAGCAACCGTCCTCCAAACCGCACGCATCCATCAGATCATCTTCCATCATCTGATGGGTTAAAAATGCTGCTTGCTCTTCTGGAGAATCAGGGGAATTGAGACGAGAGGCTTGAATATTACACAGGCTGGATGTGATGTGAATGGGGGGGGGGGGAGATCAATAATATTATGAGCATGAAAGGGCATGATGGAAAGAGAGACGAGGCTGTCTGATGTAGAGCGAGTAGGGACAGTGGTGAATGGAGTTCAGGGCTCTTTTGGAGGCTTAAAAACAGAATCAAATGCTCTTCATTTCTGTAAAACACAGACACCTTTCGCCAGCTTTACAGAGGTTTGAAGTGAAGTAGGAAGAAGCGTGATCACTAGGGCTGCAACCATACCACTTTTTTTATTCTGAATCCGTTACTGATCCAATACCAGGACTGTTGATTAGTTTAGCATATCTTTGTGCTGAACGTATGATCAACCTTTTTTTGTGATGTAAAGAAAACCAGATGTCAGAGCCAATAGAGACTCGCATTGCGTTTTCAATGAATCATTCATTCCAGTGTGTGTTTCGCTTTAAACGCGAGCTCGGTCGTATTCTGAGCCTCATCGCGTGTGTGAAACGCTGTCCGAGAGGCGGCTTTCTGTGCGCGCGCTTCGGGTGTGTGTCGGCGTGACAACTACAAGTTATTTTCTGCAGCTTATTGCACTTAATAATGCCTTCGCCTTTTAACATCACACAAGTCACATGTACGCCAGTCTATTCTCTGCTATATGCATTGACCTAAACTACTAAAATCATTCAGAAAAACATTCATTGCGATATGTACATTTGCAGTATTTTGATCATTTTAAGTATCGTGCAGCCCTAGTTGTGCTGTATCTTTTAACATGCATCTGATGTTCATTCATGTTTATTTCATGCTGGTAGTAAAGAGGGAGAGATGATCAGTTCACATCCGCGCTGATGCTCCTCTTGAACTGAAGCTCTACAGCGAGTATTTGATTGATTGAATTTCGTAATAAAATGAGCAGAATTTGAAATCTGAGACTTTGTTTAATATCAGAAGAAAGCACAAAGCTTATTGGAATGTATTGGATGGGAAACGCTACGACGTTCTCCTTCATTCATCAACTGAAAACAGGATAGACTCTTGAGCTTGATTTTTGGGATTTAAGAATCGTTATCTGGGTAATAAAAAATGAATCAATTAAAATAGAGGAAATCTGGGTTTTTTTTTGTTATTTTTTTTTTATACCCAACCCTAGTGTGTATATATATGAAAATATATCTATTCATACTCATGTCTATGTTAATATGTTAGGCAGATTCTGTATTTGTGTAGCAAAATATGTAATGTGATATTCTGCTTTAAGCTTCACTTGTAGTCTGTTATGAAGCAACACTCTTAGTTATGGTTGAACACTTGAAATCATCTTACTTGCTGTTTTGAAAATATGAAGTTTTTTTTTCCTTCATCCATATGCGAAGGGGCTGGACACTTGCAGTTGCCTTGACAACAGCCTGTTGGATTTGCATGGGGGGGGGCAGAGAAGTAAGCATCCGCACACTACGTAATTGGAATGAGATGAACCCGATATAGTGTTCACCTTCCTCCACTGAGACAAACACACCTGATATAGCGTCCCAACACTTCTGAGCTTCTCCACGACTAAATGGAAACACAGCGGGAATAGTGTGGAATTGCACAAGTATTAGTTACAATCAGTTTGATTTCACTCTGTGAAAGACTGTGCAGAATTTTTGGTTCGATTCTTATCGATTCCTAATTTTGATTCCAACAAGGTTTAAAAAAAACTTAGATATCGTTCACATTTAGTCTTATTGCAAAACATTTAATTGTAGCTGAATATCATGAACAAAAATCAACAGGCTAAAGAACACTTACACGAGGAACGTTTGCCTGTGGTTTAAAAATACCATAGAAAAACAGCTAGCCTAACTAATATACATTTCAACATTATTAAAGACAAGTAAACACTCAGTAATTAAAAAAAGAACAATAGCAATCACAACAAATAAAAACGACTGAACAAAGATATACGATTGAAATAAACAGTGTTCAGGTACAGAAACTGCAATCAAATGTGAAATAACACTGCACTTTAAAAATAAAATATGCATTACAAACATTGTAATACTCGTGCTCTCAAAGGAATCGATAAGAGTTATCGAAACGTTAATTTTATAACAAGTATCTGATGTATCTTTGAAAAAAATCTCCATGTTTTCGGTGCTGATGGTGACGCGCTCATGTAAGGGTGGCGCTGCCAATAAAGCACCTAAAAGCTGTCACAAAGAACCGGCAAAAGTAATGATTATGAATATGTCAAAAATAGCAAGGAGACATTTCAATTGTTTATTAATAAACAAGTGTTTTTCTGTGTCAGTGTCAGGCTGCAAAGATGAAGCTGACGATGCTGACTCACGATCTTCGCAGTAGTGAACGCCGCCAGAGAGAAATGCACATTTCATACGGACTACATAGTTTTTTTTCGTTTTTAATTGTTCTGTTTAAAAGTAGAGATTTCAAGCTTTCTGTAGACAATATATATATTTTCAGGTCTGTGAGGCAAGTATGCTGAGTTTCGGTTCATTTATGAGACCGAGCTCCAGTTCACCCGCACCGGCGCCTCCGTGTCCCTGATTATCTATTGTCTGCTATATTTACTTATTTATTAAATCCAGGCAATTGGTGGATGAAAGATTGATTAAAATTAAGATACAATTTTACTCAGAAAGGCTTTGTGTGCTGGTCTGTTTGAGGTCTCTGTGAAAGTTTTTAAAAGCAGTCTTTCAGTGCCGCTTTCAGAGCGCTCACATCCGTTTCGGAATTGGCCAATTTTAAAGAATTTATCCTCAACTAGTTTTATGGTGTAGGTCTAGGTATTTTATAATGTTAACTTCAAATAATAGTAATGTAAAGATGTTGGTCGCATTGGATCTGGACAGGAAGGATAGGGTTCGTGGATCTGAGTGCCGCGATTTTCAGTTTCATATCGCATATCGTTACAGCCCTGATAATTACGTGTACATAATTATAATGCCATCTCTTTTGTTGTCGTTGTGAATGCTTTTGGCAGTTCAAATGTAAAACTACTTGTCGTGCCAGTAAAGCAACTTAAAACTGAAACTGAAAATCTTTCAAAAACATTCCTGGTTGTCTGGAATAGTTCTTAGGGGGAATTTCGGGGATTGATGCATTTGAATAGACACTGCATCCTTTCATATAGCCCATCTCTACTAGCCTTTCACTGACACCATGATCAGTGTGTTGGAAGGCTGAAGTTGTACACTGGAGCGCTGTGGCCAGGGGAAATAAAAAGCCACGTCTGTCTGCTCTATATTAGATTTCCAGCTCCACAGATGCGTCCAGTTGAGATTTTCCAAGTGCCGTGACCTTTAGTGCGACCCCAGCCGCTTCATGCCACGTCACGGGAGCTCATGGACTAACACAGCAGTGCTGTTCAGTGGGTTTTCAAGGAGTCTTCTACACTAAATACACACACAGTGATCAATCCATTTTTAATATGCCAGTAATAGTAGGTGTCAACCTGTGAAAATTCTGTACGCACCCAAAAACGAACAATGTTGCATTATAAAATGGAGCAGTCCCTTCTTCCACCATCACACTTTCCTCTGGCACAGCTTTCGGACTTTCCATCACCAACTGCTGAGTTTATGCCCAGTGCTTTTTGCAAGTTGCATTTGGCCAGTTCTCTAGACTTGCGAAGACTCGACACTGAATGCTGCCGACTGGAGGACAGTTTTCCAGGAGGTCAAAGAACAACCATTTCTAAACCTTTCACCAGATGTTTGGTAACAACTTTACAGTAAGGTTCAATAGTTAACATTAGTTAATGTATTAACTAACAATGAGCAATACATTTGTTACAGTATTTGTTCATCTTTAATAAAAATCTAGTTGTTAATTGTTTGTTCATGTTAGTTCACAGTGCATTAACTAATGTTAAGAAATACAACCTTTGATTGTAATAACGTATTAATAAATGTTTAATATTAACTAAGATTAATAAATGCTGTAGAAGTGTTGTTCATGTTAACTAAGGTAGTTAACTAATGAACCTTATTGTAACATGTTACCAGATGTTTCGCTTAGACCTGCAGAGCTCATTCTCTCTGGTTGTGTGCCGATGCTGAGCGTGGCAATCGTCGGCCCGTCTCAGGCTCAAGGCCCGTTTCAGGGCCCGCCTCCTCACCGTCTCAGGCTCCGCCTCCGCACCGTCTCAGGCCCCGACTCCTCCGCACCGTCTCAGGCCCCGCCTCCTCCTCACCGTCTCAAGCTCCGCCTCCTCCGCACCAACACGCTTTGGACTTCAGAGGCAAGGTGATTGTGAATAAATTGCTGCACGAGCCAGGATGTTATTCTGTTTTCAAATGCCAGTTGTATTTTTGTGCTTCCCACTTCCCTTCTTTTTAAAACTCTCCTGCTCCACCCCTCCTCTTCTTGGTTGTGCAGTCAAAGCCTTGCAGTGCAGAGCCGTCATCCGTGCTGAGCTGCGTTCCTGTGGCTGATGAAATTGCGTGAGAGCTCTGAGATCGGGAGCATTGCAGTGGCTCGCCAGTTTATGGAGGTTGCCTTTTATTTATGGTGCCATAACTCATGCCATCTCAATCACCTCCTCTCTATCTATCTATCTCTCTCTCTCTCGCTCTCTCTCTCTCTCTCGCTCTCTCTCTCTCTCGCACGCTCTCTCTCTCTCGCTCTCTCTCCCCCCTCTCCTCTTTCTCTCTCTCTCTCTCTCTCTCTCTCTCTCTCTCTTCTCTCTCTCTCTCTCCTCTCTCTCTCTCTCTCTCTCTCTCTCTCTCTCTCTCTCTCTCCCTCTCTCTCTCCCTCTCTCTCTCTCTCTCTCTCTCTCTCTCTCCCCCCCTCTCTCTCCCTCTTTCAACTCACTCTTCCCCTCCCCCTTCATCTATCAGAGAGGGATGAGGCATCTGAGGGAAAGAGAACAGTAAGGAGCGGGAGGAGGGAGTCGGGCCTCGAGTTGTGAGGCTCAACGGGGGGTGAAAAGCTAAATATAGAGACGCTTTGGAGGAGTGATGTCATGGTCTGGCAGAGAAGTGGAAATCGGCTTGAATCTCCAGGACAGAATTTAGTGTGTGTGTGTGTGTGTGTGTGTGTGTGTGTGTGTGTGTGTGTGGACGCAGGAGGCGGCAAAACCACAGAGGTTAAAAGATGTCTAGTCAGCCCGAATCAATACAGATGCTATGGAAAAATAGACAGAATTTGCAAGCCAACCTTTTGAGTTGAATGTGTCAATTTGAGATTTTATATTTTGTATTTTTGTTTTGGTAACACTTTACAATAAGGTTTCATTAGGTAATGTATGAACTAACAATGAACAAAACATTCGTTACAGTACTTATTAATCTTTGTTAATGGTAGTTAATACAAATAAAGTTGTTCATTGTTTGTTCTTGTTAGTTCACAGTGCATTAACTAATGTTAACAAATACAATTTTGATTTCAATAATGTATTAGAAAATGTTGAAATTAATATTAATGCTGTAGAAGTATTGTTCTTTCCTTATTCATGTTGACTAATGCTAACTAATGAAACCTTATTGTAAAGTGTTACCTTTTTTTATATATATATATAAGTTGCAAACGAATTTAGCTAATTTTCTCACATCCAAGAGCCTCCATGAATTAGAGCATCAATAATAAATGCCCAACATGAATCAACACCTGATCCCAGAGCACCAGTTTCCTAACCATTGCAGGATTGCAGCGTTGCATGTTGGGACAAGCTGAGAATCTAGGTGTGTTTTGGTCTGGATTTTACATAATGCTTCTTCTTTTTGCTGTATGCTGTATTATCAGACATTTTGCATTTGTCTTTTCTGAGAAATGTTTGAGGAATAAGGAGAGCTGGCAGAAATGTTGTTGACTCCAGACTGATGCAATAACAGGCCCGACGGCTGCTCTGGGTCAAGGACAGGTGCTGTAATCCAGCGCCGGGGCTAAAGCTCACTGCGTACACTCCTATACACACTTTGGATTACTTTGACCTGACAGCTCTTGCTTAGACCGATTACTAGGCATGCACAGAATCTAAGCCCCACGCAACATTTGAACAACAGTCATTCACAAAATTCAACACTTCCTTTGTTTCATGCGTCTTCATCAAGTCAAGTCACCTTCATTTATACAGCGCTTTTAACAATATAGATTGTTTCAAAGCAGCTTTACAGTGATGATAGGAAATTAAAGTAACAGAGATTGTTTTGGCTTTACAGCAGCTCTAGAATAAAGTTATTGTCCAGATAAAGTTAGTTTTACTATCTTTGGAAGGAAGGCCCAATGTAAGCTGGTAGGGCTGCACAATATATCGAAATATCACAAATGTATATATATCGCGATATACGGCTTGCAATAAAATAAATTTGTGTCCATTCTTCTCACCAAGCTCTCGTACGGCCTCAGGTGACTTGAAATGTACGAGTCATATGGACTTATTTCATGGTAGGAGCCATCTTCTCTTATTAAGTGGGTCTGCTCAGATATTTGAGCTTGCATAGCAAGTGTGTTTTGCTGGTTTTATACGAGTGTGTGCACAGTGCCCTGGCACCTATGTGGACGGAGACAGCAGGTAGGCGACAAGGTAGTGGGTGGTTGCAGGTGTTGGGCAATACTGAGGGGATCGGGGGCCGAGAGCAAAGGACAGGGAGTGTCAGAGACGTGGAGAGCATCTGTTGCTGGAGCAGGTGTGAGGTCTGTCCTGCCCGATCCGGTTCATGAGCAATCATTGGAGAGTTCTCCCCTGCGACTCCACCATCCTCTACTTTAAGCTCCTTTTGTGAGTTTAATGCTGTGTTTCTGCCACTATCGTCACATACGATTGACGATTAGCATATCGTTTGGATTGGCGTTATGGTTCTGTTCTGGGTGAGAACTTCCCTGTGCATCCATGAGGCCTCGCAGGGATAAGAGCAGCAATAACAACCCTTAGGGTAAGCAGAAAATAACCAACAATAATGTATTGCAGATATCATTAATGTCAATATTTTAATGTACATCGTAATTCGAGAATTTAGTCTTGATTCAAAGGGGAATCAGAGCGCCAAATCCTGACAGGAGGAGCTGGGGAGGGAGGAGGGTAATGAGCTCCTGAGGAACGCGATAGCTGCTGATAATACTGAAGGATATATTCCTATAGGTAGACGTGGATCAGCTGATGCTAGCTTGACTAGCGTGACCTGCCAGAACTAACGCTACGCTTGATATATAGCATTCCTGAAGATTTATTTAAGCGAGACCAGGCTCTGGACCGTTAAAACCAGTTTTTACCTCGTGTTTTATGAAGTTGATACACTCACTCATCAACCACAAGCTTATTTAAGAGCTTTGGCAAGTGTTTGGCAGCTGGAAACTTCCTGTTCTTACGGTTTTTGTTTGTGAGGTAGTGACAGCAAGTGTGCATGTTTGGAGGAAGGAAATGAGGCATGAGAAGGAGAAAAGGGTAAAACGGTAACATTTGGTTTTTGAAGAAAAGTGGACATTAGGGTGGTCCTTATTTTTAAAGTCTCCAGTTGTCATGCTCTTAACCCTTCAGATTGTTCCTTTATATAAGAAAATACAGCATGCCAATTTGTATGGCAGTAACATAATAATTACTGGTAGCTCAATAGCTTTAAACTTTATGAGATTTTGATGATTTTCGTAAAAAAACGATCATCTGAATTGGTATTGTACCTGGCTAGTAATATTCCCAAAAAATCTCCACATATTCCATATGCTCCATATATTCCTAAATATGTATTTTAGATGCATATCTCAGTTTACTTATTGTAGAAACTAAATCCAAATTAATCCATCCATGACCCGGTTTAGCAGATTTACCTTTCCTGGTGGAATCAATACATATTTCTATTGATGATCACCTTGGTTATTGTTTGGGTTTAGAGCACATTTTTTGGTTTAAAAAATGACATTACGTTCCTTGAAATTGACCCGGAACTTTGGCCGAATCAAACAGATTATCAGGAGGCACCGGCAACCATACATGCAATGAAAGTAGTCAATGATCACGCCGAGAGAGGAGTGGCTCTGATTCAAGAATACACTGGCTATCTCACACACTCTGAAGAACAACTGCAGTTTCTCCTTCATGTGGTGGAAGATCACCGACGGATCTATCCAGACTGCAGAAAGTCAACACTGGCTGCTGAGCAGCAGAAATGAGGGATTGTTGAAAACTTTGTGCTTTTTTTGAGATTGTTGTCATTAGGGATGGGACTTTTTGTCGACAAAACGACCGACATTCGACACATGCTCCACTCGACAAAAAAAATAGAGTGTCGACATGTCGAGGGGGCGGGGCTTGTGGGATTTCCAAATTGCATTTTTTTTTTTTTTGGCTTTTAATTTATTACATTTCCTATTCAAATACACATCATAAAGTGGCACTTTTCCCATAATGAAATAAAACATTTTAAATAAAACAATCAATTTTTTCTAAATGGAATCGCCACTTGACCGTTGACCCCACTTCTCCCGGAAAGACGCGCGCGCGCACTCGTAGACCAGAGCAAGATAGCGAAAGCAGTACGCCATCAAAGCGCTGTGTGCTCGGGTTTTGGAAGTCAATGTCACCAAAGAAGTGTGTTTTTGTATGCCAGGGCAAGACAACCCTGCACAGATTCCCAAAGAACCCAGCGTTAAGTGGACCAGTGGATGGAGTTTGTTTTTTCAGAGCATCAACGGAGCTGTGTAAGACTGTTTGTTCCCTGCATTTTGACAATTATTGTTTTATAAACAAAGCCCAGATCGACGGATTTGCAGATCGTCTAATGCGGATCGAGCAGTCACAATGATAAAGGTTCGCGATCGCATTCGGTGAGTAAACTGCTTAAAAAAAATGTCTCTGTGTGTTGTTAGCTCGGTTAGCACAGCTATAGCACACGGCCCGCCTCCAGACGCTCGTTTTTTTGCGGAAAGACTCGGGACAGCCTATCTGTCTTTTATAAATATAATAAAATTAAAGACTCTTTGGAGATATGAAGGATGCAATACTACTCTATAGGTACTCAAGATTAACAGGAGATTGAGTGAAAATGAGCATTTCACCCCCCCTTTAAAAAGAAAAGAAAAGAAAGGCCGACAATCCGACAAAAAGTCGACACATGGTCCTCGACAGTCGATTTCCCAAATCCCGTGTCGTTCCCATCCCTAGTTGTCATGCCAGTGTTGCTCTGATTTCAAGATCATGTAGTTCATTTGCAGCAACTTTTAATATTACTTGCATATCACAATAACGCCACACAGCTTAACATAGGCAATCTTCCACATGATTGAGCTACCTCTAAATATCATTTTTTTTTGTCAACATTTTTGCATATTTCCAATTTTGAAGTTTAAAGGAACAGTTTAAGAGGTTAAGACACTAACATTTTGCACAACAAAAAAAATTGGACTTGATAAGGACCACCCTAGTGGACATTGCAGTGAATGTTGTGAGACTGCTTGTGATTTTATTGACGCTTTGCTTATAGGACAGTTTTACTTGCTCTTATTGTGCCACGGGTGAAATGAGGTATGAAGCACAAGATGCATTTAAATCTTCTCAATTTCTATTGTTACCTCTTGATTAATGCATACACACCATTTCAAAGAAAGAGCTATCTCAAACTTCGCATTCAGTTCTGGTGTGTGACGCCCACGTTTCTCAAGCTAATGCATTCCTGATTAATAACATGAAGTCGCACTCATTATTTTAAAGAATTGTTGATTGTGTTTATAGGTTTTAAATCTGTTCAGAGGTTAGTAGATTAGATCTGGTGGTCTTTGTTGTGAATGGCAGACCTGTCACGATACTGTTCAAGATATTTTCAAAGGCTGTGGTGATATGAGCGAGGGCCGGGGTTGTAAAGGTGTGAGGTCGTGTTGTTTTATGACATGTGAACACATTGCCTCTCATCTCCTGACAGACCTCTGATGTCTCAACTACATCCCACTCTCAAAGTCTCTTTCGTGTTCCTATTGAGCTCCAGAACACACTTCCATGGGGGTTTGGCACATGTCTTATTGGTTTAATTCTCTGAAATCAACAGACAATTGATGCTCATGGTGTAAACAGCCTGTGTTGAAACTTGGTCATCCAGTTGTTTTTAAAGTCGCCTTGAAATCAAAGTTGCACCAGATGTTTTTTTCCGTATCGTGACGTGCATTTTTTGTGTTTTACGGATTATCCCCCAAAAAAAGAAAAGATGTTTCTGTGTGTTGGTAGTTGATTGGATTGGATTGAGATGTGAGCATTGCTTTTAAAATGTGGAGGTAGATGAACGTTAGCCTTGCATTTAAGCAGACTAAACTCCTGCATACGTCACCAGAGATAGGTTTGTAGATTTCTCTATCTTGATTAAACATTATAAGGTATATATGCATGGACAAATTGGTCACAACAAGATCTATAACATGCATCTAGAAAATAGAAAGGGTGAATTTTCATTTCATGCTGACCTTTAATGATGTTGGCTTCAAGAGGGGGGGAAAAAATCCTGTTATCTAACTGTTTTGGACCAGAGAAGAATCTCCATGGTAATTGATGTCATTCTTCACCAGCTAATTGTCCTTTGCCCTTCCTGTACCTCAGGAAGTGGATGTCCAGCTGCTAAATGCATCATAATTCTGATTTAGTCCGTTCCTCTTATTCAATTTAAAGCTTTAACTGTGAAAATAAGTGCATGTAAATAGTATTTCAAGGTTCCTTGAAACGATCCTGCACCCGATCTGCCGTTTCGTCCCTCACATGCTCCCCTGCAGTGTAGCGTGAGTAGGTTGCCTAGCAACATGCCTGAATATCCGCAGGTTTTGAGATCTTCAAATTGTCTGAAAATAAAGCATGAATGTGAGTGAGGGGTGGGTGCACAACAGAATAGATGCATGCACAATATATCAGTGATCATGTCTGTAATAATGCTGTAATTTGGAGAACGAACTCATCCCATGTCTTTTGTTGATGTCAGAGGTTGGAGTCCAAATTAACCATCCCATTTAATAAGCTGTAATGATACTCATCCTGTTTGTTTTCCCCATTTTTTCAATTGGAAATTCTACAGTAATTTTGAGTTTTATTGAAGGGGTAGGGGTGGGTTTAGCATTGGGCATGAGTTCTGTAGCTATTATTACCATACAGTAGTGTGGTAACATTCAATCTGTATTTGCTTATATAGTTTCTTATGTCTCACTATGGCTGTTTTTTTAGGGATGCACGATATATCGGCCTCCATATGTTCTTTTTTTTTTTTTTTTTTTGTTATCGGCCCGATAAGAATATTTGGCCGATATATTAAAGCTAATAAATAATGGATTATTTTCTCCATCTGAGACACTTCAGATGCGCTCTGTTCAACATTATGGCTTTGAATTGCTTGAAATATGATTGGAATCACTTTAAAAGAAAAGCAAAATACAGTTCAGTGCAAGTCTGTCATATCGGCTACATGAAATTATAATGAGATCATTATAATTGTGTGTTTGGGACATTGCTTTTAATGTTTAGACTTTTGGTTTTGTAATCAGTCTCTCAAAAATTATATAAAAATTTGGATTTAGGTTTATCGGCAAATATATCGGTTATCGGCTTTCGGATATAAAGAATTATCGGTTATCGATATCGGCCAAAATTTGCATATCGGTGCATCCTTACTTTTTTTTTGCATTCTATAAGTTTACCTTACAAACATTTCATGCATAACACAAAATAAATGTACTTAAAGATCGTTGCATGACATCCACTCAGCTATTTTTCCTTTAACTTATAGGGCTTTTTTGTAGTAGGACTGACAGACTCTTCTTGGTAAACTTGCCGTTTATGCATTTACAAAATTCTCAGTTTTTTTATTCAGCAAATATCTTAATTCTGCATATATTTGCGCTCTATGTGGCTCTGCAGTTAGTGATAATATTACTGTAAGATTTTGTTTATATTTCTGCGATAAACAATTCTCGTACTGCATCATCACTACCTGATGTGAATCCCCATTGGTTTATAGCATGTACTGCTCAGTGACACCAGTCTGAGATTATTTATGTTCTGTGTCGACATGAAGGAATGACCTTTCACTGAAATCTAGTAATTTACAGCACAGAGAGAGACGGAGGCCACTCCCATCCTCCGGATCCGGGCACAGCTGTAGAGGTAGAAACTGGCCATGGAGACCACACTCAATGAGAAACGGCTAAAAAGAGAGAAAGAAGAAGCAGTAGCAGCGGCGGTGACGGTAGCAGGAATGAAAAGCCTTTGTGTGCTTAATAACAGAGCTGGCGCTCAGCCAAGGACTCGGGGAGTGTGGGATTAGCCTGAACAATCAGGACTGCAGGATCAAAACAAGGAGGCAGGAATGACGAGGTCACTGAGCTGCCATCTGCGCTGCCGCAGTGAGGAGGAGGGGAGTGAGGGAGGAGGAGAGCGAGGGAGGACTGGCGGCACAGGATCTACAGGCAGCGACGATACTGACACGCTCAATACTCTAAAACACCAACTGCAGCTTTTAATGTGCGTGAGTTCTGCACGTGTCCAAACCGCTTGGCAATGCCTTTCATCAGGAGTTAAAGGATGTACTTTTGGTAGATAACTGGGCATGCAACGATATGAACATTTCGGTACCGATAACCGATAATTCTTTATATTTGAATGTCGATTACTGATATATTGGCTGATAAATCTACATACAAAATTTTATGTATATATTTTTTTTTGAGAGAGAGCCTGATTACAAAAAACAAAAGTGTCACCATTAAAAGCCAGGTCCCAATCACACAATTATAATGTTCTCATGATGCTTTTATGTATACTTTATATTTTTAAAGGATGCATTTAGATAACTAATAATTAGTGCGCCATTAATCGCATCCAAAATTTTCCAAAGTTTATGTTTACGTAATATATTTGTGTGTACTGTTAAGAATTATATTGTATATATAAATACACACACATGCATATATATATATATATATATATATATATATATATATATATATATATAAATCTTAAATATATTCATGCATGTGTATGTATTTATACAAAATAATTCTTAACAGTACACACACAAATATATTATACGTAAACAAACTTTTATTTTGAATGCGATTAATCACGATTAATCGTTACCCAGCATTACGAATCATTTATTAATCAGTGAAACGGTCAAAATCCCTGGTTTAGATACTAGATACTCTACAAAATGTTCTGTTTTACTCTGCCTTTCATATTGTCTTGCCTGTTGAAAACATGTACAGATTTGAGGTCCATGTAAAGGTCACGATTTATAAGTATGAATGTACTTTCTTACCACGTGTGTGAGAGACGTACACTAGGCCTCACGCTCATCTACGCCGAGTTGCAGTCGCCTTTGTGTGTGTTTGCTATAGAGAGGCTCTTTTATCACATAGCTGAAAAGCTCTTTGAAATCAGTGGCCTTCGACGCTGACGCGCGCAGAAGACGTCCCACTCCTTTCCTATCGTTCTCTCACATTTCTTTTGATTTTTTTTCTGTTGTTGCTCTGCACACTTTTCCATTGTAAATTATAAAAAGGGACATTTGTGCATTTCTCTCTCCTTAAATGAACTTCCTGTCTTTTCTTGAGCCTGGCATTTTGTTTCTTTGTGCAGTCTAACGTTTTGTATCATTTCTTTGGACATAAAGTATGCATTTTAGTAAATACTCAATGCAGTGAGCAGTGCGATGACTAGTCCATGTGCTGCGTTTGCTTCAAGTTGTGAAATATTACCCACTGCAAACATGCCTGTTCATCTTTCTCCCAAACATGTGGGCTGTTATGAATCTGCAGTGCAACCGTAGATGGTTTGGAAGGATATTTTTTTTTCTATTAATGCACACCTGCATCTTTATTAAGCCGCATCTTTGTACGTGGTGTTCTTGCTTTGCTGCACTGTTTCATTTGTGAAATATGCACTGGCACAGAGATCAGAAATGGTCCACGCCGTTACGATGTTCTTGAAGGTGATGCACACACTTGTAGTTACAAACCCCTAAAATGAGTATTATGCTAAGGCTTGTTTTGTGTCCAGCGCTGTTTGGACCTCCTGAATTACCCAGTATAATACAGCTTTTCTAAGTCATCCAAATTAAAGTCTAAGGTTTGGAAAAACTATAGGATTGGGACTATGGATGGGCATTTTTATCAACTTCTCATTTCGGTCATTGATAGGTCTCAAAAAACGAGTACTCGGGACGGGGCGTGACATGTTGTGAGAAGTCCTGCAAACGTCACTAGAGAGAAGTCTAAATATTAAGTTATTACATTTTGATTTGATTATGAGATCTTCAAATCACATCTTTAACATGCATTCACAAAATAGAAATTTCAGAACCGATCCCCTAGACCAGGGGGAGCCACAGTCATGCAAAGTCCCAACCCTGCTCAACACGCATACCTATAGTCTAATTAGTAATAGTAATTAGGGTTGTTTCCATAATAATTTGCACCCCTGCCCCTAGACTCGCACTAAAGAAGTCACCTCATGTCTAGGGACCAGAATATCAGGATATTGTGCTAGTTTTGCATCCCTTTCAATCACTTTTCTAAAAACGTTGTTTCTGGTTGTTTTTGTCCGGCTTTAAAAATGTAGGTTAGTGTATTACAAGTCAGCTTCAAACTGTTTGAAAAGTTTTTGAATGTTGCAGTCATAGGGCCCTATCTTGCACCCGGCGCAAATTGACTTTGTCCACCGACGCATGTATCATTTCTATTTTGCACCCGACGCACAGCAGACTTTTCCCTCCACAGACGCACGTCGGTAAATTAGGGAATGAACTTGCGCTCCCGGGGTCGGTTCAGCGAAAAGAGGAGGCGTGTTCCAGCGCAAACATTGCCTGGTGCTATTTTGCAGTTCCAGAAAACAATTCCGCCACAGACCAGGAGAAACCTTGCCTAAAGTCAGTGGCGTTTTCAGTGCCACGTTCAGACGCTATTTTAAGGGCGCATGTTTGGCCATAATGTAGCGTGTGCACAATGCGCATACACTTTGCTTTAGTGATGCTCCGATTGATCGGCCGCCGATCATGATCGGCCGATATTGGCAAAAAATAGCTTGATCGGTAACCCCCAAAAGCGCCGATCAAAAAAGCCGATCACGTGACGTAAATAACTCGCGCAACTTTTCCGCATGCGCGGCAACACAACAGCAGAGCAGAGCTTGCTTAACAGTGGCAAAATGAGTTCTCCTATGACGGCAATTCAATAGCAATTATAAACGAGCGCACAACTGATGCTGGCAAGCGCGGTAAATGACATTCGTGAGAGGATAACAGATGTACGCGCGAGGAAACGGGAAATCGCAAGCTCATTCAAACCCTGCGCGGGCGCATGACATCTCTGCCCTCGCGCGCGCGCATGATCATTCCCCACACTCTCGCGCTTGATCTCCTCTCGCCTGCTGATTTTGCTCGCTCGAACACTTATATTTGGCAGTCGAGGGGCGGGACTTACTGTTTTAATAACCTCAAATGTCATTGTCATTATTTTATTTTTTGGATCTGATGTAGTTCCTCAACTACATCCATTGTAGTCTGCCTGACCCCTCTTTGTTTAGAAAAATTATACTGTGCCTTATTTGGAAAAGGTGGCCTACAGTAGCCTTATGTTATCTTGTTTTCTAACTACAATTAAATAAATATTGGTGGTTCTTCAAGATTTTCTTGACTCTAGCATATTTCCATTCTGTGATCGGCAGTGATCGGCAATCGGCAGATCATGATTTTGGTGATCGGTAATCGGTGATCGGCCCCAAAAATGCTGATCGGAGCATCACTACTTTGCTTCTCATCTACACACAGACGCAGCAGTTGACATTTTTGCAAACCATACATAATTGCAAGGAAAATATTACCACACGAGGGAAATCATTGTGGTGTCCATGAAGATGTGAAAAAATAGGCATAAATCTAGCTCACACATTTACCCAAATTATTATACGCCTGTTTAAGCTAAGCTAATTTGGGTGTTTTTCTCCATCCCCAATGACACTTCTCTGTGTTTTACGGCCCTGACGACAACGTCGGTCTCCTCTGCTGTGAAACGCTCTTGGCAAATCCGCCGTTATAATAGCAATCCGCCATGGAACAAGCACGCCTGCCATAAAGGGAATGTGAGATGTCGCTCTGATTGGTTTTTCACGTTGCGCCCAAACCACACCTATGAGTAATGAAGCTACTTCAGACCAACACATTTTAGAGTTGCGTCGAGACCCGCCCACAAAGTTACTTGCGTTTCGCGTTTGATACTTGCGTTTCAGATCGTTAAAATAGGACCCTTCGATCAGTGCTATTCAGATGTTGTTTTCCATGCGATCATGTGGCATTTTTCATCGGGCCTATTCGATCCCCAGCCTTGATTAAAAATGCGTCCCAGTGTATGTGTGCTGCAGATGGGCTGAGGTTGCTGGGTGATGTAATGTGTAACACAATATGCTTGGCTTTGTATGGACGTTCTGTGCATTAGGGCTCTATAGCCCTGCCTGCTGTATTTATCATCAATAATGCACAACGTCTCACTGCAACACACACACATAAGCGCCATTCACTCTGTCCATTCACTGTGGGCCGCTTCAGCAATCATCCATACTATATATTGAATTTCATATCCAGAATGGCCCACCGCTCCCTGCTGTAATCAGCCTGATACGACTCATGTTGAATGTAGTCTGGTCTTGTAGGTTGAATGAGGACTCGGTTGGTCATATAGTAAGTGGGAGCAGTGCTGATTGAGCGTAATGAGTCTTGTTGAGTCCCTCCGGGATGTAGCCTCGCAGACAGAGATGAAGTAGATGGTCTGCTGTTGTTTGTTGTTTGCTTTAAGAGCAGCTCTGATTGAAAGCAGACATCCCGAGTCTTTGCCATAACACAAGCTCAGAAAACACAGGCCAGAATTACCCTCACCTCTGATGCTGACACTCGCTGATGCGGGTGATGTTGTTCAGGATGTGGACTGATGCCTTAGTGGACTCGCTGGGGATTTAGTTTTAGTGCAATTAGCATGGATTGTTACAAAGTTTACAAATAATCAGTGGGATGAATCAAATGATAGGTTTTTCGAAAGCTTCCCCATGTGCAACTGCATTCTGTGTGGTTTATTTAGATCAGAAATGCCCAAACAAGAGCGATGCCATAAAACAATATGCAAATTTTAATGTAATATATTGGTTGCTACATGATTGCTTTCTGGTCCAAATTGAAAAAAGCACACGCATGATTCACATATTGAACAAGTAGTAGCACACTTCTATACAACCTGCACAATTTATTATTCATATCTGTGTCACAAACAGTACGGGACGAGAGTTTATTACTTTTAGTACTTTGGATTTTGAGTATTTTTTTTATTTAAATTTGCCTTTTATCATCATCTAACGGTTTAATCTTTCCAAATACTATTTTAAGATCAAAACCTCAAGCAAATCTCAATGAATTTCTTTTTCATAGTGTAGAATTTCCGTAATCTTATGTTGTTTTTAGTGTTTATTTTAATTAGACAAATTATATTGTAGAATTTTAACATTTATTAAATATTTATTACATTTATTAACATTCCCATATTTATTTAGGGATGCACGATATATCGGTTTTTGGACCGATATCGGTTTATTTTTATGTTATCATTATCGGTTAATTCATGTTATCGTTATCGGCCCAATAAGAAAATTTGGCAGATATTTTAAAGCCGATATTATTTCCTTCAGCTGAGATGGTTTTGAATTGTTTGAAATATGATTGAAATCACTTCAAAAAAGGAAAATACAGAAAAATGCAACATGTCTGTCATATCGGCGACACAAAATTATAACGAGAACATCATAATTGTGTGTTTGGGACATTGCTTTTAATGGTGAGACTTTTGTTTTTGTGTCAGGCTCTCAAAAATTATATAAAAATGTGGATTTTAGATTTATCGGCCAATATATCGGTTATCGGCTTTCAAATAAAAAAGATTTCTCGGTTATCGGTAGCGGCCAACATGTTCATATCGGTGCATCCTTACTATTTATCTAACATGAAAACACTTGTGGGTATAGAACCAAATTTTAATACCTGTTACACGTCTAGTTTCTAGTATTTTAAAATATCACCAAAATATAAAACCCTTTTGTGTGCACGTGTGGTTTGTAACGATAGTTTTACAGAGAAGTAGAAATGTATCTTCCTTGTTTAAAGGGAATTGCCCCTAATTTTAATAGACATTAGGCATAAAACAATCACGTCTAAAAATAACACCAAAAACAATCTGGGCAGAACGGAGACTGATGTGAGTAGAGCTAATTACTCGGGTCTATAGCACACCTGAGGCCAAGCGGGTTGTAAGCAGGTTTGTCTGAAGCCCATCGACGCTGCTCTGTGGAGAGTTGTTGCTCATGCTGGGTTTATTTAGTGCTCACCTCTCGCCTGATCAATGTTCTGCTTTTCTGTTTTCCATTCTTTCTGCTCCCACAAACAAAGCGTGAACCATTGAGAACACTTTCCTTTTCACACACTTCCCTTTGGTCTAACTAACGGTCCTCGTGCCATTGGCTGAGGGTCTGAAAACGTGTTTTTTTGTATCAGATTTTGTCTGTTTTAATCATAGACTGTAATAAAAATATAGACGTAGTGTCCGTGACGTCACCCGTGGGTTTCAGCCCAAAAGTGGGCGGAGCCGGCCGTCGCCATCTTGGCCGCGAGTCACTCCCGGATAACCGAAAATGAGCAAAGAGGCGGATTAGCTGAGGTGACGTGACGCTAACAGACAGCAGACAAACGGCTAGAAGTGACATCATCGCAATCCACCTGTCACTCAAGTGGCCACGCCCTTAATTATGCAGAACTTTTAAGGCTGAATATTAGGGGTGTAACGATTCGTTTTAACAACGATTCGATTCGTATCGCGATTCGTGGTTGTCGATACGATTCAAGGACGATATTGGTTCATTTAGAACGATACGATCCGAAACGATTCAGTGACTTGAAATCGATTCAGTGACTTTTTAGCCAAAAATTCTTGAAAGGGAATCAGGTATCAATTAATTATGCGCGTGCAATTAAAGAGTGCACGCTACGAGCACAGTATAACGATGACAGGACATGAGATTTCGTTTTTCTGAGGTGAGAGACTTTATTTCGTTACAAGTTATGAAAATAATGATAGAATAATGACACTGACATATAGCCTGACAACATCATCTGACCACAGATACTGAATCTGGACAACACGTTTTTTTCTAATTTGTAACGACGTTGCATGCTTGTAGTTTATTTTGTGCTTTATATAGGCTAGTGAAACGATATAAGCCTGCAGCGCGCGCCGCCGCATTTGCGCGTGCAATTGAAGAGTGCGCGTTATTGCAGTATAGCGGCTGAGGACAGGAAAGTCTTTCTGAGGTGAGAGACTTTGCGCTGCTTGTTGTCTTCGCGCTGCTGCTGGCGCGTCACGCATGGCGATCACGTCTAACGTTTAACGCCTTTATCATTAAAAGTGCTAATTAAAAACATCCTTATAAAGTCTGACGTGCTTAAATCCAATGCGTTATTTCATAGTATCGATACAATCGATTCATTACCTTTTAAAACGATGTTAGATCGATATATGTCTAGATCGATATAACTTGCCGAGCACAGATCGATGTAGTTGGATCATTAAGAATATGAATCGATACATCGATGTAGTTGATGAATCGTTACACCCCTACTGAATATAATTTAAACGGATGAGTTGTAAAAAAATTCACCTGCATCACAGTTTTCATGAAGGGCAAAATTACCTATATAGACCAAAACCACATTTTGGACCAGGCTGTAAACATGTTTATTTCTGGGTATTTTAACATGTGATTGAGACTCTTTTGTAGGCTGTCTCTAGTGGCCAGTCGATGAACTGCAGTTTAAGTCACTTCCGTGTTGGTTTCAAGAAAGAGAACGAAAGCTTTCCGCTTGGTTTTAATCTGACTGAGAAAGACATTGAATAGAAACTGTGTCTTTTCCTCTTTGGTTTCTGCCTGAAAATTGCGTTCTCTGTTCTCCCTTTATATGAGCTGCTGCTCTCGTCTTATGTGTAGTATGTGAAAACAGCTTCATTGTATTGGAAAGGAAAAAGGGTGGGGGTGATTAGGAAACCAGATCCAGGCCTCTGCTTCAAAGGGAGCTGAAGACCTCTGCAGAGCCTATTGATTAAAGGAGGAATGTATTTGCCCTCGCGCTGCATGAGAAACACTTCGGGACGGCCAGCCTTGAAGGTGCATTAGACCGAAAGCTAGCCTCACGTTAATGAACACAGAACGGTGCTTCAGATACCAACTCAAATGTTTTAAGCATTTTAAACAGGCATTATGTTGTGTTTGAATAGCATCCATGTTGTAAATAGAGAGAGAGACTTTTTTTTGTTTTGTTGCAATTTTATACAAATCTTCTATATTTAAATGTCCCATAATTGAATAAAAAAGTATGAATATATATTTAATATCTTTTCAAAAGAATGGGGGGTGTAACAATATATTGTCACAATATATCGCAATACAAAAATGCAACGATATGTATTGTGTGTAATTCACCCAAAATGAAAATTACGGTGCGTGAAAGAGTTTTAGTGTCAGTAATACATTAAACTGCTATAGGCCTATATAATGTTGAATATAATGTATAATAAAGCAATGGGGGAATATTTGTGGGTCCTGATAATGCCAAATGTCTTGTTACCAGTATAAAGTGGCCGACATTATATTAAATATATCTAGTCAGTGAAAGAGTGCAAACATATTCGTCTATAATAATTATGTATTTTCACCTTCAGAATCATGAATATTGTTATTCTGGTGTCTCTATTGTCCTGTGCTTTGGGTTTCCCGCACCTAGTCCAAGCCTATTCATTTACACACACAATGAAACACCAAATTTAGCATTTTAATCACCAGTACATTTTTGTTAACCTATTGTGAGTATCACAATAATATTGTATCGTGAGTTTAATTTCGTGATATGTATCGAATCGTGACATGAGGGCATCGTTACACCCCTAATATTAAATATTGTGTTAAAGAGCTTTTTCTTGTGTGCCGTGTCTCTTGCAGTGTGTCTGGAGTGTGTTCTGCACAGTTTGGGTTATGCAGTGGGTCAGTTCATGCATAATGCACTCATGGATCCACTGCAGAACAGTGCGAGTCGTTCGCTGCCTTGCTTTTACGTGCTCATGGTTTGTGCATGCGTTTACCAGCTTGTATTCAATCACCAGATA
The DNA here is from genome assembly GCF_951802725.1 of Rutilus rutilus. Lineage (NCBI taxonomy): Eukaryota > Metazoa > Chordata > Actinopteri > Cypriniformes > Leuciscidae > Rutilus > Rutilus rutilus. The sequence goes on along the minus strand of NC_140211.1, from coordinate 57,603,653 downwards.
TTTATTCTCTGATTATTCTCTGATTTGATTTGCTGTGCGTGAGTAGAGTAGATGACCCCGTCATTTAAGGCAAGGCAAGTATATTTATAAAGCATATTTCATACACTATACATAGAATATACATGCTTTACATAGAAAGGGATAAAAGTAATCACACACTAAAAGCAAGGAAAATTAAAAGTTATTCAAAATGTTTTACATAGAAAGGAATTCAAATATCACACTATGGCCTTTCAAAGTGCTTTGCATAGAAAATAAGCACAAAATAAAAGCAAGGGAAATTAAAACAGTTATAAAATTAATTAGAGTGAAATGAATTAAAGTAGTAAAAAGATGATACACAGAATAAACTTCAAAATAAATCTTATTTAGCATATAATCGGCACGCCTAAGAATTCCATTGGACGTCTCCAGTGGACCCGATTTTTCCCTAAACTCGCTCTAGGACTGACCCCGGGTTCACTGCCCCATCGGTCCAAACCCCAAACAAACCCCATTGGTTCAGAAGCTCTAGGACTGACCCCGGGTTCACTGCCCCATCGGTCCAAACCCCAAACAAACCCCATTGGTTCAGAAGCTCTAGGACTGACCCCGGGTTCACTGCCCCATCGGTCCAAACCCCAAACAAACCCCATTGGTTCAGAAGCTCTAGGACTGACCCCGGGTTCACTGCCCCATCGGTCCAAACCCCAAACAAACCCCATTGGTTCGGAAGCTCTAGGACTGACCCCGGGTTCACTGCCCCATCGGTCCAAACCCCAAACAAACCCCATTGGTTCAGAAGCTCTAGGACTGACCCCGGGTTCACTGCCCCATCGGTCCAAACCCCAAACAAACCCCATTGGTTCGGAAGCTCTAGGACTGACCCCGGGTTCACTGCCCCATCGGTCCAAACCCCAAACAAACCCCATTGGTTCGGAAGCTCTAGGACTGACCCCGGGTTCACTGCCCCATCGGTCCAAACCCCAAACAAACCCCATTGGTTCGGAAGCTCTAGGACTGACCCCGGGTTCACTGCCCCATCGGTCCAAACCCCAAACAAACCCCATTGGTTCGGAAGCTCTAGGACTGACCCCGGGTTCACTGCCCCATCGGTCCAAACTCCAAACAAACCCCATTGGTTCGGAAGCTCTAGGACTGACCCCGGGTTCACTGCCCCATCGGTCCAAACCCCAAACAAACCCCATTGGTTCGGAAGCTCTAGGACTGACCCCGGGTTCACTGCCCCATCGGTCCAAACCCCAAACAAACCCCATTGGTTCGGAAGCTCTAGGACTGACCCCGGGTTCACTGCCCCATCGGTCCAAACCCCAAACAAACCCCATTGGTTCGGAAGCTCTAGGACTGTAAGAAGACTCTGTAATGGCCACTTCTCCTCTTCCTTCACCTCTCAGACTGCAGTGTTGTTCACTAGTTCTGTCTCGCTCTCCTCTTGCTTGTGTTTTCTCCTTGTGCTGAGAACGGTACAGAATCTGACTTGGGTAAATAATTAAATATGCAGGAGCCTCAGCCTCTCTTCCAAACACTGCCTATGTAGGTCACCATGACTCGCTTATTTTACGCTTCACAAACCCACAGATTTCTGCACTCAGCGGCTCCTCAGATTTAAGAGGGAAAAAACAGAACATGTTCATATGATGTTTTCATAAATTGCCATATTTAATATGATGTGATTCTTAGTGCCTTTTTAATATATGGCACATCACACGCATCTGTAAAGCTTTTTGGCAATGATTTCACACTGACGGTCCTCAATGGCAATACGTCATCATAACGACTTCGCTATTAAAACCAAACCTCGTCCACATGCATTAAACATGACGTCACCCTTCCAGTGCCTTTCATTAGCTTTCTGATGAGTGGAGTTGCATGGAAGATATGATTTTCGCAGAATTGGACTGAGAAGAGCAATTTCATCTGGCCCTTTTAAACCAAAATCGAATAAAATAAACCCCCCAATTTCCAGCATATCAGTCGCACATGAATAGTTTTAAAGATATATGCATGTACATTAAAATATTATTATCTGTAATGTTTATTATGGTCTTTTCTGGCAGGATAAGTAATATATAGAACTTGTTTAGATGAGCGTGTCTACGGCACTAATTAAGCATGCACATATATGATTCCTGTGATTATGTGCAGAAATTGATTCGAATATACATTGAATATTATATTATATTACGAAATTGCACTATATTATTAAAAAGGTTAACCATGCATCCTCTGGCTCAGAGAGATAGAGTAAATGCTTGGAAATAAAGCGTTACATGTCTTTAAAATCAAAGCATGATTTCTCTGAATAAGTTGTGAAGTGTGTATATCATTCCCTGTTGCCTTTTGACCAGCATCCGCTTCAGACTCTCGGGGATCTAGGGAAACGGTTAAAAACGCCACTGGTCAGCTCATATGATGTGGTGTTTTACTACCGTTGCATGCCCGTTTGCATAGGAAATGTTATTTGTATATATTATTGAGCTAATTATCCATTTAACCAGCGTTTAAGTTGCTATCTTTCCTGCTTAAGGTGCTATTAACAGAATCACTTAAGTCATTTACAGTTACTGTATGAATATTATATAATGCAACATAATTACTATAACCACAGTGAACTATACATGACTAATTATGTTGCATGCACATGTTTAAACGTTTAAGACATTTGCATTGTAATAATGTATAGTTAGACTTCAGATATAAAAACACTGACTTGTTCGGTAATGTTTTCTCATTAAAATCAGATGATTTCATTATTAATTCAATAGAATGTGTGGGAATCACAATATGGCTTCGTGACTTTTTTTATGACGTCAAGAGCAATCCAGTCATTTAGATCAGTGGTTTGGACCAACACTGTTGGTGAACTGTTGTAAATGGACTTGGTTTTTAGTGTCATTCACTAGTTATATCTTTACATGTGTGTCTTTGAGCAAGACCTCGTTGGCCATGTTCCCGACAGACTAGATGTGGAGAACACTAATGTCTTGGACTTCCCACAGGAACATCTTTTACCACTTTTTTGGCACTATGGTGCTCCTCAGATGTTTGCAATTAAATGCTGTGCTGATCAACACCAACATCTTCTCCAAAACACCATTAACAAACTAACAGCATGATGTTCCTCAGGAGGAATGTTGTTACAACTTTGTGTTGCCCTTAGGCCCCATTTACACTGCATGGTTCAAGTGACCCAATTCCGAATTTTTTCTTCCTCTCATGTGGCACAGATCGGATGTGACCGGTGAACGTGTAAGCAGAAAAAAAAAACGCATGGATTCCGATTTTCTCAGATCGGATTCAGGCCTCACTCATATGTGGTAATAAATCGGATATGAATCGGATACGTGCGTCTGTGTCTGCCATGTAAGCAGACAAATCGGATATTCCCCAATAAATGCGAGTCATACGTCATTAAAAAAGGGACGCCAACTCAGGTGGACGCCAACTGCGATCACATGACTTATTAATGGTGCGATGGAGGACGAAGGCTTTTATTAGCCTACTTAACCCGCCCGATCCGCGGATTATCCACAGAGCCCCCGCGGATATGACCGCGATCCGCGCATCACTATAATAATTTTTTCTGCTTCTGCATCCATTGCATATCGAGCTGTTTTACTCCATTTTCCAGGTCAGAACGTCTACATTTGGTTGTGTTGGCAGTGTATAGTGTAAATGCAAATATCGGATACGGGTCACTGTAAAAGATGATCGTCAAAAAAATCTAGGCAAATAGTCAGCAAATCGGAATTGGGCATCAAGACCTGCAGTGTAAATGCAGCCTTAGATGCCCCAAAGCTATGACTTTTAAAGACTAAATCGTGTCTGCTAAGTACATTTCTCTATGGTAATAGTTTAACAACAGCTTCGCATATTGGCAGTTTTTGAACTGCTCAAAAAATATGTTCATAATGAGATTTTGTGCAAAGCCAGGACTGATTTTTTACAAGGTACAAGAATATCTGCATCTGACGATTTTCTGTTTGGCCGTTAAGGACTTTTATTTATATTATATATATTAAATATTATATATTTTGTGTTGTAAACGGGACTCTTATTTTGACAGCATGCCAAATCTTTGAATATCTAATAAACATTTAATTTCACATACCTTCCAGACTTAATCCAGTTCAGGTGTGTGAACTTCTAAAACACGTACACTTGCGTGTGACGGTCAGTGCGTGTGAATTAAATGCGGACAGAAGATTTCAACTTAATGAAATCTATGCTTTGCTATATCCAGTTGCCCACTATATCATATTCATGTCATTTTCACCATGTGCTGTATGGAAAATTAGTGTTATTTTGTCTTTATTTGAAAAAATATGATTCCATGAACTTGATAAATGTTGCATATGTTTTACTATCCATAACCAAATGCGTTTCAACTTGCGTTTGCAAAATTCAGAATGAAATGAATATGTAGCGATTTGTACAATTAGACATTTTTTTTGTGTGAATGCAAGTGTTTTATGTTGTGCAAGAGTAGCATAATTTGCGCATGCAACAAAGATGATGTGCATTTATGACATCATCAATGACACATGCATCGTCTTTTCCGAGTCAATCTCATTTGATTCATATGGATTTTGAGACTTTCTTTTCACAATTTTCAAGCATTTCACCACCCACACACACACACACACACAACTACAAATAAATAGAAGAAATAAATGAAGAAACATTTATTTGTACTCTATTTGTACAAATTGCTACACATTCAGAATTTGATACACGCCAGTTGAAAGGCCTTTGGTTGTGGATAGTAAATTATACCTGCAACATTTATCAAGTTCATAGATAATCATGCATGCATGTGTTAATCATTTTGAGACTAAACTCATCCCATACAAATCTAGTAAACGTAAAGGATAAATATATCTGCTGTATATCGGCCACCCTGCTTTCTAAAATATTGGAATTGGCCATCAATATTGGTCGAACCACTGTTAGTGACCAGTAAAATTATGCTTTTTATTTATTTTATTTATTTAATCAGGGACAGTACACATTAAAAGTACATAGCATGTAAAATGCGCCAGATTTAGCCAACAGCAGCTAATTTTCATCAGTTGTCCCTTTTGCAGGTTGATGTAAACCCTTTAAAACCGGCTGTGTCGTCACCGACTCATTTTACCGTACCGTAACTCTTCAACCGTTTGCACCATCAAAACCATTCAGATTGCCCCTGACAGTAGACACGCGCTTTTCGGCAATATACGGCTTATTACGGTAATGTCATGCTTTCCGTCTGCAAGCGACAGCAGCGCGGGATTGAGGGATTTGAACAGAGAGATACGAAGCGCGGCAGGTTAGAGTGTTTTGGATAAAATGATAAAAGAAACAAACAAATACATGGCGAAAGAAGTGTTAGACCGCAGAAGAGGGGATTGGGATGATTTTTAATGAAACTTGGGAAGCGGATGGCCGTTACTCTTTCACGTGTCTAAGCATGTAGTGTGTGCATTTGTATGTGTGCGTGTATGAAAAAAAAGTGTCCTAAATGAAAATTGTGCAACCCAATGTTACAAAAAAGACTTGTATATATGTATTTTAGGTCATTTTTCAACTTTAAAGTGTTAGTTTCTTTCGTTCATGATTTTTTCTGCTTTTTTTTCTAAATAAAAATAAGTAAATTTATTCTCTTTTTTGTTTTTTGTCTATTTAAATTCTATTTACAAACTCACCACACACAATAATGGTAAATAACTGTAATTTGTTGAAAGCTAAACTTTTTCTGAAAAAGATGACACCTTGCACATGAAGAGATAGCACATTGTTGTAGAATTTTACAGTAAAAAAATCAAATTATGTGAAAAATACCTATTTTAGCTTCAGGCTCTAAAGGGTTAAGGACATACACAACACAACACAACACACAACACAACACAAGAATTATACAAAAAAAATTAAAACAACTACCATACCAGAATATCTATAAATGTTCACAATATTCAACTGAGTATAAACTAATGTCTGAAATGATCTAATTCCAATCAGCCTAATAAGACCAAAAGTTTTAAAAATGCAAATTGATACCAATGAGGCCACGGATGCATGAAGCATTTTACATTGTTCACTGCTTTGTTACAGGACTGTTTAAAATGCCGTGTAAGTGTTTGATTCCAAACTCGTCTTATTGGCGACACAGTTTCGGAGGGCTGATTGGTCCTAGTGTGGGAAGCGAGCTCAGTTCTTTCTCCACACACATGACTGAGGATCTACATATGAAAGAGACCTTCTGCTCATGAACAGAGACGCCCTGACTCCGCTATTGTCCCCTGAAACTCGACGGGCCCCTCAATGCCCGTCCTCTGTTATGCAATCCTGTGCTCTGTGTGTCGGGAATGCATGTGCGTGCCTGTTTTCGAGAGCGAGGCTGGTGAAAGAGGCCGGTCTGGGGGAAAGAGGAGTGGGCGACCGCTGTCAGATGCAGGAATTAGGGAGACGGTTAAAGAAACGGCAAACGGTGACCTAGTTTGGAGAGTGTTTACAAGCATGTCAGTGTGTGTGAGAGTGAGTCGTCGTGTTTGACAGTGTGAGGGATTTTTGACGAGTCACTTTAGCTCACGGCCACGGGACGATTAGACAACAGACGCTTACACGCCAGATACACTTTCACCACAAACACCCCAACATTACGACCTCTCTCCGGGATGGAAAGGATCCGTGTGGATGTAAGGTTATCATGAAACTGAACTGCAGTTAGCACACACACACACAAACAGAGGGCATCTATCTTCGGGAACACTTTACAATAAGCTTCATATGTTAACAAATACAACCTGTGATTTTAATAAATGTATTAGTAAATGATGTGCATACAACTTCATATAGTTCATCCTTAGTTAGCATGAACTAAGAATGAACAATACATCTTCAGCATTTATTAATCTTAGTTCATTTCAACGTACTAATATGTTAAAAAAATCAAAGGTTGCATTTGTTAACATTTAGTTAATGCACTGTGAACTAACATGAACAGCTTTATTTTTATAAACTAATATGAACAAAGAATGTATTGTTCATTGGTAGTGTAAATAATGTTAACTAATGATCCTTACTGTAAAGTGTTACCCTTTCTTCACTCCCGAAGCTCAGTGTATTCATGAGTGGTTTCCATGTCCCTGCTGTTCCTTCTGGAAGACCAAGGGTTTTCTTTACACCACCCGGCCTTTCGCAAGTACACCAACGCGTGCAATCTGGCCTGGTAAAGACACGGTTCGGCTGTCCCTCTGGCTCCTCCATTATTCTGTCGTCAGGCGTACCTGATGGTGATGCCGAGCTGTCCATCTAATCAATATCAAATAGCATGCATTTGATACCAGCCTTTCCTAGCGCTCACTGAACCGGTCAGAAACGGTGGAAACCGGTATCTGGTTAGGGCTGTCCAATCAAAAGTCGAATTTCGAATATTCGTCGAATAAAAAAAATAAATAAATCTGCACATTCGAATGCAAAAACCGTGCATTTGAATTTTTTGTGTGTAGAGAGGCACGAGACATGATAATGACGTAAATGGTTTGTTTTTGTTAGCTTATCCAGTATAGCGCCGCGTTGTTACTTTGAAAAAATGGCGGGAAAAGGCTTCCTGATGAACGACACACTTGACCAAACCTGCACATCGGTCAGATCTGAGCGTGTGTTTTCATCAGCTGGAAACAAGCGGAAGATCAAGTTGAGCCGTCTGGTGTTTTCGACGAACAATATGCAGATGTAGAGAGTAGAAGTGAGTGTTTCTGAATGTCAGTTTGCCCTTTTGTGTTCATGTAGTAACATTACATTACGCTTGGCGGGTTTTCTCAGGTTACTGATGCACTTACATAGTTTTATGTGCTATTTTTCCTTTGCATGCACATTAAGGAAATTATATTTGATTCAGGAACAATTGTTTCAAAAGTTAATGCACTTTTAAAATTTCAATTTCAATAAAAGATGCGATGCTTGATTTGGTTCATATTTGCTTATTCCGCACCCTCTTGTGGCCACAGGAGACAATGCAGTACTTCTTCCCTCTAGCATTAAAGGGATAGTTCACCCAAAAATGAAAATTCTGTCTGTAATTACTCACCCTCATGTTGTTCCAACCCCGTAAGACTTTCGTTCATCTTCGGAACACAAATTAAGATATTTTAATATCTATTTTAATATAAGCTCTCTGTGCCTCGAGTTTACGTAGTGTTTTTGCGTAGCGCGTCTGTGTTGCACGTCACCACGTAGGCTCACTATTGGGCGACGCTGGTCATGTGTGTGATGCGTGGTGACGCACAACACAGACGCGCTACGCAAAAACACTACGTAAACTAACTCGAGGCCCAGAGAGAGAATGAAATGAAAAGTGGAATAAAGTCGTTATTTTTGTTTGTTTTTTGCGCACAAAAAGTATTCTCGTCGCTTTATAAAGTTAAGATTGAGCCACTGGAGTCACTTGGGCTATATTAACGATGTCTTTAATAAATTTTCTGGGCCAGCAAGTTATAGTGTCCATAAGCCTATGGAGGAGTGAGACAGCTCTCAGATTTAATCAAAAATATCTTAATTTGTGTTCCGAAGATGAACGAAAGTCTTACGGGGTTGGAACAACATGAGGGAGAGTAATTACTGACAGAATTTTCATTTTTGGGTGAACTAACCCTTTAATTAATGCCTTCAGAATTCAAATACAATTTCCAATATTAAAGTAAGAAATTCGAATTGAGCTTTTCAGCCATTTTGACAGCCCTTGTGCACATGCTGCTAAACACAACTCTCCCTCCCTCTTGTTTGGCTTTCGCGCTCCCTCCTCGTCTAGAAATGTTTTATAGCTGTAAGTTTTTCCACTAAGTGTGGCTGTTTGCAGTGAGCCGTCTGAAGGAAATTCCAGGCCGAGCGGGAGAACCGTGGAAGCTCTGCTGCGTAAGGCCTTTTCTGCCTGGCATGAAGTGTGGTCTCGCAGCCAACAGGGGAAATGCGTGTGGATTAGAGAGCTGGTCAGCGAGCCCTGAACAGAGGCGTGTTTGAGCTGGTCTCGGCTGCGATGCGGCTTTAGCGACGAGACCGACCTTATTTACCCAAGGCCTTGTTCACACTTACACGCTTTTGTTGGAAAACGCATCTTTCGTTCACATTGAGATGCCGTTTTTACCAATGACAACTAAGCTTTTTGAAAACAAAAGTGGATCAATTTGAAAACGGCGTTGTGGACTGTGAAAAAAACGATGGCGTAAGTTTAGTCATGTGACGCATATTGTACCAATAGATTTGTTTATAGTGGTATTGTGCCTGTTATGAGCTGTTCACTTTCACACTGTTGTTACTTCACACACTCTTCATATCACAGTCCTGCAAAGATGACAGAAAATTCACTCGCATTTGCTGTCCTGCGGCGAAACATGAAAGTTTTAGATCACACATATAATAGTGAGTGAGTGCGACGCATCAGTGAATACGATATTTTGCTAAAAAAAAAGAAAAAAAAAGATCCTGCCAGAAGAATTGCACAATAATTTTATTTTGTATTTTTCCGTCTGTCTCATCTCAGTGAGCTTTTGTGAGGATTTACACATGTCCCGTATAAGGTAGCGTTTTCCTGAAAAGTTTCTCTAGTGTGCTAGAAAAGCTAGTGTGGACGGAGAGCGTTTTTTAAACGAAAGCGCCGTTTTCAGATGTTATCCGCATTAATGCAGACGTAGCCTCGGTTGCATGCATCTGCTCGGTCTGATGTCTGAAGGTGTCGAATGACTTTGATTTGAAGAGTGAGCCCTTATTCTAGCAGGTTTGGTGTTGAAACACACACAACCACACGAGTCTTCTCTGCAACCGATGCATGTGTTTTGCTCGCCGCCTGTTGTTTTTGAAACACACATTGTTGGCGAGTTTCAAAGGCTCAGCTAACATGTCAAATCTTGTCCTATTTCGGTTAAATGTCAGTGTTTGTGTTTCCAGGTGAATAGTTGCAAACCTGCTGCGCTTGATTTACTTCAGTAGGACGCCGTGATATCTGCAGAAAACCCATAATGAAGCGCTGAAATCAGTCTTAATGTATGAAGGAAATCAAAACCGATCCTGCACAAATCTTGAATTCAGACATATGCATTAATACTGCAATGTCTCATTTCTCTGTGTTGAAGCATTTTATTTGATGATAGTGTTACTTTTTTAATATATTTATTTTGATTTGAAGATATGGTTAATTTCACATATGAGTCTGTATGAGGTTGCAGTCGCCACTGGTTCTCGAGTCCAGACTATTCATGTTTGTTTAAGGAATATTAGCCGATTGCTCATCTCTAAGTTTAGATGGTGTGTGTGTGTGTGTGTATAGAGTCATCTTCATCCATCTATCAGAAACCTAAAAAAAAAAACAAGAAAGTGAGCTTTGGCTTTGCATCTTTAACGTACATGACACGACCACTGACTGGTTTCCCAGGATGCCCAATATATATTGGTAATCTTATCGATTTCAGCTCTCAGTGGCACTTTTTAACATCAGTCTGAATGGGATGAGACTATATGCAGATGATATCAGATAAAAACCCCTTTGTCTTTGGCAGGTTTCTGAAGTACCGTTATCCTTCTGTTCAACACATTAAAATGTAGAAACTCATTGCAAATGCAAAACCATATGCATTTATAATATCAGCCATAACAAAGACAATGAAACAAATAAAATCTGGATATGCCTTAGTTTTCCCATTCATTTTTCCCATGAGGATTAAAAAAAACAGTATTAGTTTGAGTTATATACAGTTATGCATATAAATATTTTAGCAGTTGAGAGCATTTATGTAAACGGCTTCAGTTTTTTTCACCCAAAATTCTGCTGTTTAACACAATTATTTAAAATACAAGTTGAACTAATGCTAGCTGAACATTAACGCATTAGCAGCTCACGGTGTTTGCTCTATATATCCCTTGCTATAACATCGAATGTGACATTCTCAACATTAACACACGGTAATGGACGCTTTGGTGCGTAAAGGTCAAAGGTCATTACATTGATGCCTGGGGAAAAAACGACAACACTTGAATTATGAATCAGCGTTCACATAATAAGCAGATTGTTTTAGCATTACTTGCGCATATAAACGTTTCTCCTGGACACGGATCGCCAGCTTAACGCCGCAACACACAAACACAGACGTTCTTGGCTTCAGTCAGATCTAAACAGCAGATCCAGGTCCTAGTGTCCAGGTCCTCGTGCCACATCACTGACGGGGTTGAATCATTGAGTAAACTCTTGTGTGTGTGTTTTCTACAAAGTCTTCGTGGAGCCTCTCGCCAGTTGCAGAGAGAGAGACCCAGTAAAGGGCTTTTATAGCAGCCATCACTTGTCCCCGTTTAGTGATGTCTGCACCGCACTGCACTCTGGGAAATGTGCTGATAAAAACAAACACCCATCTGAACATGTCACCTGAGCCTTTGCCATAATTCATCTCGACAACTGCCCGCAGTGTTTCTCAGAGTGTGTTTACTGCAATACATAAACTATTTGCTAAGATAGCATGCATCCAGTGCTCAACGTGAACAAGCAACCGCTTTAATTGTTGTCCTAACCATCAATCACTCTCACTAGCCCCGCCCACAGTGGAATCTGATTGGTTCAAAATACTCCTCATGTATATTTAACATCAAATATTTTCTTGTCACTCATCATTTCCACCTTTACTGATAGCAGAGCAACTATGACCGTAATAAACAGCTCAGTTTAATATGTTTGTCATATTTTGGAAACTTAGTTAATCATAGTGACGATTTTAGGCCCGATTTTCACTCATGGTGGAGTTATAAACCAGAATATCAGTATTTTAATAGATATATTTACAAGTATATCGAACAGAAACGAAGCACTCACATTTGCTTGACCAGCAGCAACATTGCAAAGTTAGGCTATTTATTTACCTCCAACTCTCTTTGCAGAACACACGATCCCTGCTCTCGTCTCCCTGATCATGTCCTCCATAACCTTGTTTCTTTTTCTCCTGTTCAGCGCACATACAATCTGGATCATCTATCATTTTTAATAACAATTTCAGTCTCGCGCGAGAACGCCGGTCTCTCACACACGCGTGATCTTGTGTGATTTCCTTATCACTGCTCGTGTGTGTTTTGGTTGTGAAACCTAGTTTGAGTTGAAAAGTCCTGCAACGTGAAGCCCTGTTGCCGATCCAGAGTAAAATGTGAATGCAAACCCAGATAGAAGAGTGTGTTAATCGTGCAGTGTGAACTCGGCATACCCCGAGCCTCTCAGTGTCTTTGTCTTCTTTACTACCCCCTTCTTTACCTTTAGGAATAGTATTACAAATGTGTTTTTTTCTCTCCAGATCTCCAGCCAGGAATGCATTAATTAAATATACCGGTGTTACGAATTCATCCCTGTTACTCGAAGGCACAAGTCCAAAACCATTAATTGGTGCAGTTCTACTTTGCCTAATGAGAATATTGATTATCACCACGAGCAGCTGGCCGTCTGTTGACACACAGGAGACACACACACACACACTGCTCCTTTCTCAGCAGCGTATCACTGCAAGCAGACTACAGAATAGGGCTGGGTATTGACACCAGTTTCACAGTTCGATACGATTTCGATTCACAAGCTTGCAGTTCGATTCCGATTCAATATTGATTATTTTGGATTTCAGGCACAATACATGATGGCACATTTTCTCAAGGAAAACAAATAACTAATGCTGTAAACTATGGGAGTCAGTGGTAGCCTATAGGCTTCATTAGCCTGCTATAATATTGAAGGTAAAAATGAACTGATTTGTATACAAACACTTTAATTACACTTTTATTTATTTTGATAATAATAATGAAATATAAACATTTAAATGGTGTCTGTCATAAAAACCCGCCAGATTTATTCAAACATGCATTAAATATTGAAGAGCATTACAAATTATAATGAATATGTAATATGGTGCATATATTTAGCAAAATGCTCCTTTAGAGTTAATATTTCTAGCTGACTGACGAGTTTATGGTCACTGGATATGGTTTTTCTGAGGTAAATGTGACGTTACATGACGTTGTTTACAAGCTGTTTTACTGCCGTCTTTCCACGGTTGAAACACTGAGCGATTCCATGTCACATGATACGGATTTCGATAAGTTGTACTCTGTTTTTTAACACACTTTCAGATGCTCGTTCATGTTTATTTCGCGCTGTAACTGGTGTTATTAAGCCGGAAGAGAAGATCATGTGCTTCTCTTGAGCGATCTCACGCTACAGCGCCGACACAGTGTTTGTGTGTTTGAATTTCATAAGAAAATGGACGTAATTTGAAATCTGAGACTTTGTTTCATATCAATAGTAACAAAGCACAAAGATTATTGTGATTTCTTGGATGGGATGCGCTACAATGTTCCAATCATTCATCAACTGAGAACAGGATGACTAATCGATTCTTGGGATTTAAGAATCGATATCGGTTCGTAAAAATAAGAATCGATTAAAATCGAGAAATCGATATTTTTTTACCCAGCCCTACTAGAGACGCTCATCAGTGTTACTACTTTCTCTGAATGCAATACTAGATTACTGCATATTGCACAGTACTATACTGTTGTGTAAAACAAGTAGGCCTATGTCGAAACAGTGTGCATCTTTTCCACACTGCCTGTCACACGATGAGTTTGTAGAGCAGTGCTGTATAAAACAAACCATTAATTCATTTAATATTGATTTTTCTTGTATAATTGATAGAGTAAATGTAGCATTCTGTGCAATACTAGGTATTCCATGCAGTCAGAAAGTGTGTGTGTGTACACTATCCATACGTAGTACTGCAAAAATAGTGCAAGCATTTATAGATCAGGGTTTGTACGAGGTGCTTAAAGTGCTTGAAGTGCTTGAATTTTTTGAAGAGGAACTTGGAAAGTGCTTGAATTATTGAGAAATGTTGGGGTTTTTTTTCTTTTCTTTTTCTGGAAATAAAAACAAAACAATCTTTTTACACAAAATTTATGCTGCAGCCCGTCTGAGATATATATCTATGAGCTTGATATTAAGTTTATGATAATTATATAACGCAACTTTCTCAATCTTCAGGTCAATCATGAAAAAAAAATTACATTTGAATAAGGAAGTATAAGGATAGTATCCCATGCCTGACAGCGCTGGTCAATGGATTGATCTCTATGAAGTGAACCATCAGAAACCATGTATATATATATGTATGTATATGTGTGTAATTTGAGTTAAAAAAAATTATAATACAAATAATAAAGATATTGTTTGATAAGTGCTGATTGTAGTCTTCGAAATCCTAAAAGTAGTCCCTGAAAGTCCTGGAATTTCCTTTTAAGAATCCGTGCGTATGTATAGAGTAGTGTGTCATTCCGAACATACTCTTTGCTTGGTTATGATTGGACTGAGTGGTATTAGCTTGTAGCATTGATGTCTTTCTTTAGCTCACGCACGTGCTCCTCGTCTCTGTGGTGAAGTATGATCAGACCGAGACCATGCTGCTAACTGTGAGCCGCTCTTATCCCCCTCCCTGATATTTAATTCATGCCACTTCTCCGGTCCAGTTTCCACTCCAGAGCCCGTCTGCTCCGTACACACACCAACACACACACACACACACACGCCTGTGTGCATGTGCAGTCGTTCCTGCCGCTCTGTCCCCGCGCCACAGAGACTCCATCAGGAGTGCACTGGAATAAAGGGTGTGTTTGCTGTGTTTCGTCTGCGTTCGAGGATCAGGTTTCACACACCAATCCTCAGTTTATACACACTTTTTTGGGATCCTCCGGCAACTGCTCCGTTAGCCAATGGCTATGAAGTCTGTCTGGACCCAGACATTAATTAATCATGAGTTTTGTTCTGGTATAATGGTGGTTCTGCTTTAGTTTAGTGTGTCCATATGCAGCTAGCTGAGTCGGTCTTAAGGTCATGTTGACCAGACACCAAATATAAAACCAAAATTGATGATAAAAACTGTTGTCACAAAGTCAATTCAAAGACACGGTTTACGCTGTTCAATTCTTAAGTCCATAAAACGCAGGTGGAATCGCTTAATCCGGTCATAAAACTGTAATTTACTCTATCATGGCAAAACTTTTATGAACAAATCAAAAGTAAGGCTGTACCACTACATCAAATCGTGATTATGGACCAGTATTTGTGAATATTAAACCACACAAAAAGAGTTTAATTTACTACACACTTTTAATCAAGTGTTTTCAGCATCTGCCGCCTCGCTTATATGAAGACATGAACATCATCCCTGAGAGTTACATTTCATAAGGCCCTTTAATGCAATATACAATATTTTTAGTACAATATAATGTTTTATTATTAAATGCAGTCCTGTTTAGTTGCAGCAATACTAATAATTTATTGTTACAACGAATCAAAAGCGACACTTTGAAGCGGTTAAGCTTAGAAATAACGTTCTCAGAGGCTTTTAACATGCTGGCAGTCCAGCTGTTGCTGTTAGCACTTACTAAATAGTTAACTTATCCAGTCTGTTCCTCGTGAAGCCATGTGACTGCTGGCTTAAGTGCATCGCAACGCAGTCATAGACCCTTTCATTTTGTGTGTGAATGACACACACACACACACACGCAAATTGAAAGGTTCTATGACTGCGTTGCGTTGCACTTGAGCCAGCAGTCACATGGCTTCACGAGGAACAGACTGGATAAGTTAACTATTTAGTAAGTGCTAACAGTAACAGTTGGACTGTGTGTGTGTGTGTGTTTGTGTTTAAGTGTGTGTATGCACTAGAGTGATTGGTTGTTTGGGAGTCCTTGTGTTGAAGACTGACCGTGTAGCCATGTGACTGTTAGCATTGCAGCGCAGTCATAGAACCTTTCATTTCAGAAGTGCTGCATTCTTAGAGAGAGAGTGTGTGTGTGTGTGTGTGTGTGTGTGTGTGTGTGATTGGTTTGGTAGTCCCTGTGCTGAAGTCTGACCGTGGAGCCTGCGGCCCAGCCTCGGGGCACAGATGACAGGCGCTCTCGACACTCCTGTGCCCTGCTGTTATCCACTGCCTTCCACTTCACCTGAACATCTTTTGGTGTACATGCATTTTTCCCATCAAGAGATGCAACTATCACGGTTGAGGTTTTTGAATCTTTACACGGCTTCTTTAGAAACTGTATTTTGCTTTGATTATGTGAACATGCATGCGTGTGCCAATCATTTTGAGACTAAATTCCTCCCACACAAATTAAGTAAAGTAAATATAAACTATATAAATGTGTCTGTTTTATCCCATAAACACATAAAGATTGTGAATCACATTAATGCATTAGCGTGCCAGCTAACCAAGGGCGTCAGCGGAGGTGGACAGCAGTTCTGGGTTTGGATTATACAGGCATTCGCTTGTCTTTTGGTTCAGTTTTAAATGACTGAATATTTGCCTACATTCAGAAGTGGCCCAAATCATCTTTTTTTGGTTTTGTTTTGTGCTCGCTCATGTTACTGATTTGTTCTGATTTTTCATAACTATTTGAACAGCATGAGCGCATGCATGCATATATGGTCCTAACTCAGATACAGGTCCGATGTTTTGTAATGCAACCTCTAAACAGCCATATTCAAAATTATGCGACTTGTCACTAAAATTGCAATTTTACGCACCTGTAGTGATTTGGTCACTTGGTTAATGTGGAAGACGGCAGCGAAGGTAGTCAGAGGAGGAACCGTGAGATATTATATCCCATAAGTGTTACAATGACAGCTCTAAACCAGTGAAACCATACGAGAGAAACTTTGCTCCCTCTCCTTATCCTCGTCTTCATCATCCTCTTCGCCTGTGCATGAATCCACTAGCTTTCACAGCACGTCGCCTTATAAATGAATGCATAAACGCTGACTTCAGTGGCCTCCATATTTACTCACGAGTGACAGTGTTGCGTGCTGTATTTCTATTTTGCACATGCGGGTCATTTCAGGACTCTGACTGGTTCATATCTCATATTGGCCACGTCACGTCACCTCTATTCATATAGCGCTTTATACAACACCAGTTGTTTCAATGCAGCTTTACAGTGATAAACAAGAATATAATGATCAACAATGCAATCAGAATTCAATTCTGCTTTAATAATAATGTGTTTAATTTATATAGCGCCTTTCCCAAGCTCGAGGACGCTTTAAAGCAGCTCCAAAACATCTCAGGTCAGTGTTGATTCAGGTCAATATCTGTGTAAAGTTCATTAATTATGACGTTGTTATGAGTTCATCTATAAAGCTGCTCTGCAGAAAACAGATGTCATAATCCAGTTCAGTTCTTATCCAGTCAAAAGTCAGTTTAAATAATGTAAACAGCCAAAGAAATGAATATTAACAGTAAGGTTTGCAGTATGAGCGTGTCCTTTGACCTTCATACTTGATGTTTCTTCATTTGAATGAGATTGGCATTAGTGCATTTGTGTGCTGTGGTTATTTGTCCTCTTGAATTGTTGCAATAACACCAATATTTGGACCTGTAGACTGATTTCTGAGAGCCTGAGTGCAGCACACTGACTGAAAGGTGAAGAAGCATGCGGCGTCCCACCCGCCCTCGCCCTCGCTCACGAGTTACGAGTTACTGTGACATGATTTGGCTTGGCATGGCCTATGGCACTGCATGGCTGCTCTGGCAAGGCTTGCGTTTGTTTTTTGCCACTGTAGTGTCATGCTCTTGGCCACACAAAAGTGTGTTGCTGGAAAAGCATGCAGTGCCTGTCACTAAGTGTGTTATGCACGTGATTTCTCAGCTGTGCTGTAATGCATGCATGCTCGTATGTGCTGAACACGTTCACAGCTCAGATTTGCTGCAGTTTGTCACCTTTGACAGCATGCATCATTTTTGCTCTGACGTAGAAAATCTGCAAAAGTTAACTAATTCTAGGCCTGTTTCAGTCGAATTCAGTCATTGTGGGAATTGAAGGTTGTTCGTTCATGCATATAAGCTCCAAAAATGGAAGACAATAGTCAACATGTCAATGCGTTGGCCCTTACAGTATAAATGCAGCCTTATAGACCTGTCACTCTTTATTATTATTATTAGTATTTATCAAACTACAATACTGACCAAAAGGGAAAAATGCTCAATACTTTATTACAGACCGTTTAATTCAAAAGCAATGCTTTTTGGCTGAGAAATACTGTGGTGTGTGCAATAGTTTCTTTTAAAGTGTTTTTTTTTTACCCTACAGTATTCAGATGTATATTATGTTTCACTTTAATATTGAACTTTTGGTCACACTTTAGATTAGGGTCCAGTTCTTACTATTAACTGTGACTTTCGTCTCAATATACTCCTAATTACGGCTTATTAATAGTGAGTAAGATACAGTAGTTGTTGAGTTTAGGATTAAGGGATGTAGAATATGGTCATGCAGAATAAGGCATTAATATGTGCTTTATAAGTACTAATAAACAGCTAATATCCTAGTGAAATGCATGCTAAATAAGCAATTAGTTAATAGTTAGAATTTGAGCCTAAACTTCAGTGTTACCAAAATCTGTTTGGAGAATTGTGAATTTAACTGGAATTGGTTTCGACTGAAACTTTGGGATTGTCTCAACCTAAATGGACAATACATTTTCTCAATTCACTTAACACATTGGCAGGTGTGGCGCAAAGTTAATTTTAGACCCTGAGTTTATATGCAGGGACTGGAAGCAAGTGACAAATGGCTTCATTAACTTGAGCGGTGTGTAGCTGTCTTGTACAGGTCTCTTTATGTGCGAATCTTCTCTCAGGACTAATCCTCCCTGTCAATATGAGGATCCAGGTTATGCTTATGATATATTATAAGGATCCTGCTCCGTCCTCTTCATGTTATCCCTCCATCTGCTCTCTCACTGCAGGAAAGTGCGAGTATTCACATTTTTCATCATGATCTTTACATTGCTGACCGCTGAGATGATCTCTTCACTGTTTGATTAGCAAATGTGGGTTGAAAACAATTCAATTTGGGTTGTTTTCAACCCATGGGCTGGGTAAATATAGGACAGAACACGTGTTGGGTTAATTTTACCCATCATACTGGGTTGATTAATTTTTACTATAGTACTAGCTGTCTTTATTTTACTTCATACATGAATTAATGTAGATTAACTCTAAACGTAAAAAAAAAAAAAAAAACTCCACAAAACCACTGGTTTGCATGATCATTCCTTTATTTTTTTATCATATTTTACAGTATAGCGTATTTAAATATAGTTTTAAATACATATTGCCTACATTTAAGCTCGTTTAACAAATATTGGAAGTAAAAATGAAACATTTAGAAGTAATTCAAGTGTAATGGACCAGTCTCTGTTGTCCCGTTTCCACCGTAACGGCGCTGGATCTCGTGCCGGAACGTTTAGCGGGAAAACTTCTAACTTCAGACGCTGCCCTGCGTATCACTCATATCCGAAATATATTCTGTGACTCCATAACCTGTCCATAAACAATCAGTGTACAGTTCTGAGAACATAATTCAACTTTCTAAGCATTTATATATAGTTTTTGAATACATTTTATGCAAGGGATCGGGCGTTTCCATCGCACCCCTGTATGTTGTTTTGCATAAAATTAAACGATATACAGAAAAATAACGAATTTATAGATAGAAAAAATGTACACAAACCTGTATTTTACTGAAGGCGCACCAATTTGACGGAGCTGCACTTCTCTCTCCTGAAGAGAAGTGGTTATTAAAAGTAACCACTCTCTTACAGTGGTTGCAAAAAGCTTCTGACCCAGGATCTGGATAACACGGAAACTACCCAAACATTGGGTTGTTACGTCTGACCCAGGATCTGGGTAACATGGAAACTACCCAAAACACTGGGATGTTACGTCTGACCAAGGATCTGGGTAACACGGAAACTACCCAAAAATTGGGTTGTTTACCCAAAAGACTTAACCCAGATTAAGGTAGAACAAAATAACCCAAGTTTTTTTTAGAGTATGAGGAAAATAGCGGCTGAAAAAGCTCCCCACCCCCTCCATTTAACACAGATCCATCAATCTGCAAGCTTCTCTCATTGGTTAAGAGCTCTCATACACGCAGCACTCGTTTCAAAGCATTTAGACAGCCGTTGTAAACATGCTTACCGTTTGTTGTTTTGGTTTTGCAGCCAGGCATAAGTGAGGAAAACCATTCACGTTTTGCAAGAAGTCTCTAAGGGAAAGTGGTTTGGCTGACCGTAACTGTGGACTGTGTGTGTTTAGGTTTTTTTTTCTCTCTCTCTGAGATTCAGGCCTCTCTGATTATTATCTAGTTTTTCCACAACATGGCGGCTGTAGATTCACTGTAGGATTAACCTACAACCAGGCATATAAAAATCAGTTGCTAATGTGCACGATGCTTACATAAGCCGCCACAGGCGTTTGCCTTGAAAATCAGTGGGGAGGAATGCTATTATTCTAACAATCAGCTCTCGTTTTGTGATGTTTCCTTGATTTATCAACACATCACAACAGCCCTGCATACAAATGCACTGAAATATGACAATGTCCCCAATGGGGTTGTCACAATACCTCAGTCATTTCTCATGAAACCATTGAGCGTCGCAATGCGAAGGCTTTATTTTGATAACCCAAAATGCACTAACATCAAATTGAGCTGGAAAGATGGGAAAACTGAAAGGTTAAGTCATTGTTGTTGTTCGTTTAAAATGTTTTATTGCATATTTGTATTTAAACCTTGGGTGCAGCAAAGAATAGCACTTTGTTCATGTGATTTCTTTAATAATACCATTTGAAAAGCAGTGGCACTTCCAGTATTTTGAGGATTCGTTGTCGCAAACAATACTGTAGCTTTAGGACTCAGTACGCAAGTAGTCACATGATGCATTTGAGACACGTGACATCAGGTATGTTGTGAATACCAGATGTGAGCAGAATTGAGATTGGAAACTCGTCCGTGCAAAAGGTTTTCCACACTTGCATTTACAGTCAAACCAAAAATTATTCAGACACCAGATATTATTTTTTGTATTTTTTTTTTACTAGTGTGTGCAGGACACTATAGTTCATTTATGTAAGTGAGGATAGCAAAATAAAGTAAACTCTGACATATTATACCCAAATATTCTTCATACAGTGACTACCAGTAAAAATGTATACAAATTTGGGACCAAAAATTCCTCAGACACTTTGACATGAGCATGTTTTGCTGAAGTGTTTATTCTTTAATTGCTAATGCGATCTTTTTACACCACAGACTGAACAAAATGAAGCATTGCTTGGTAATTTGTTTGCCTAAATTGGTATTATCTAATTGTGTAGTTAAATTCAGCAGCTGACAGATATTCAACATAATTCATGTGTGAGACAGTCTAACAGAAGGATGGACAAAACCAGTGAGATATCAGTTCTTCTCATACTTTATTTCTATTTTCTAAACTATAGCGAATAAACCATGATAATGTGAGAAATGTTGAAGGTGTCTGAATACATTTTGGTTTGACTGTATGTCCACACATGTTCATTAGCGCTCCGGTCCTCCTCCTCCTCCCCGTTTCTCTCTCGCTTCGCTCAGAAACACGTGCCCCTGCTCATGCGTTGCTAGGCAACAAGACGTGTGCATATCGCGTATGTATGCGTGTCAGCTATGATCTTTTCCCAGTTCTCTGGTTGTCTCTGAGATAGTCGGATCTATTTCTGCATGTGAAACAGAGGAGGGAGGAGTATAAGCGATGGAGAGAGATAAAGACATGTCTCTGGTTGGAGAATAACATGTCCGGATAGAGGGAGAGCGTTGAGTCAGAGTCTGTGTACACTTTCACCTCGCCGTCAGAAATGAGCGAGTGATTTCGAAGTTGCCTCAATTGGTGGCCCGCATTGAATCTGTGCACTTTTGTCACATTTTCCATGTTGATTGTCTGTGGAATTCTTTGGAATGCGTTTAATGACCAAAATTGTAGTTTTGCGGATTTCCAGTCCGTTTCCATGAGAGCATCTCCTCCTCCAATCCCACCGACTTTTAATAGCAATAAAGTGGTGCAGGTTTGACACCAGAACCCTGGAGACCAATTCCTTCGAGAATTTCCTATTGGGTTTTTATAATTGGGTTTTTCGATTTATGTGTTCAATAAAGCCTATGTGGTAAACATAACTTGACGTAACGTTAATTACACACACCCATAGCGAATTTTGAAGCAGTTATTTTTAGGGATGCAGAGATATGAGAAATTATGTCCAATAACCAATAATTCTTTATATTTGAAAGCCGATAATTGATATATTGGCTGATAAATTTTAATTTTTATATAATTTTTGAGAGCCTGATTACAAAAACAAAAGTCTCACTATTAAAAGCCACGTCCCAAGCACACAATTATAATGATCTCATTATAACTTTATTGTAGCTGCACATGTTGCACTTAACTGGATTTTCCTTTTTCAAAGTGATTCTAATCATATTTCAAGCAATTCCATAATTCCTTATTTATCAGCTTTAATATATCGGCTAAATTTCTTATCGGGCTGATAACATTGAAAATGAACGTATGTCTGCCGATACCGATAACATTGAAAATGAAAATTTATCGGCCGATACCGATAACATTGAAAATGAACGTATATCTGCCGATACCGATAACATTGAAAATGAACATTTATCGGCCGATACCGATAACATTGAAAATGAACGTATATCTACCGATAACATTGAAAATGAACGTATATCTGCCGATACCGATAACATTGAAAATGAACATTTATCGGCCGATACCGATAACATTGAAAATGAACGTATATCTACCGATAACATTGAAAATGAACGTATATCTGCCGATACAGATAACATTGAAAATTATATATCTGCCGATAACATTGAAAATGAACGTATATCTGCCGATACTGATAACAATGAAAATGAACGTATATCTGCCGATACCGATAACATTGAAAATTATATATCTGCCGATAACATTGAAAATGAACGTATATCTGCCGATACCGATAACATTGAAAATGAACATATATCTACCGATATGGTGGCTGATATATCGTGTTTGAAAACGTACGTAAGTAACTAGATAAGGCAGTTTGGGGTGTGAGTGTGTGCCGTCTACATTGTAGAAAAAACGTCAAAGTATAGTCAAGTTATGTTTACCACAGGCTTTATTGTACACATTAATCGAAAAACCCAATTATAAAAACATTTGAGAAAAAACGACGTCAAATACATCCGGAAAACTAAGATCTTAACGACAAACTGTCAAGTTAAAAGTTCGGTTTAACTTTAGGACATTGGCAAAAATATATCACTACTGTACACTAAACTGTACTTAGTTGTATTAATAATAATATTTCTAAGGAATATCATACAACTAAGATATTGTTTCATCCTTGTTTAAAATGTATACAGTTCTGTTGTGCGGCATCTTATTTGTAAAGTAAAAATGTTGTAAATTAATTTTCATTTGTTTACATTTTAAAAGGTTGATTAAAATGTTTACATAAAATTGCATTAAATCATAAAAAAAGAAAAAAGAAACAGAATTTAGGGGGAAAATAAAATGGATTTCATTGGGCCCTAAATTAAAAAGTATTTAATTGTGAATATTTAAAGTTTACATTGATTCTCAAGGTCTAACAAATACGTGGAAAGCATTTCCTTCCCTATTAATGGTAAATTAATCGTGATAAATATCAAATATCTTATGATATGGGACAAAATATTGTGATAATATTTTTGGCCATATCGCCAAGCCCTACTTTAAATAAGGTAATGTTAATCAGTGCTGAAGTTACTATTATTGCTAACAGAAAGCATGATCAAATTAGCCTGTGTAAACTCAACCTTTTATTTAGAATATGATTCAAAATGCAATTAAAAGCATGAGGCTTTTTTACAGGCGCTGCTTCCATTTGGGCTTCTTCATTAGCAACTACACGTTCCCAGAATACCACTGCTATTCCTTCACCACTGTAGCACTTTCGTCTATTTTCATTTTATTTATTTATTTATTTAGTGAAAACAGCACGACAGACGCATACATACATACAGCCTCCTCACATCACTGTGGAATAATAAAGGGAAACTGCAGGAAGAAAAGCGTGGCCTGCCGCCTCTCTTCTCCTCTTGTTTGTCTTCTTTCCTCTCGGCACAAAAGCCTCTAATCAAATGAATTGGTGTGGGTCAGGGTCTGCTCCACCATCCCATCCCACCGTTGCCTGGAAACGGCAGTGGGCCCGGCTGCCCTCAGCGCTGCTTTATTTGCACACCAAACAGGGCTCGGCGTGGCGGCCGCTCTTATATGAAATGTAAATAGGCTGTTACAGCACCAGAGCTCAGAGCGAACGCGCCACGCCTCGGAGATCCGTTCATTAAACTGCTCTCAGCAACACCTGGGAACCATCAAGGCCCTCGTTATACCCCACCATAGACTGTAAAAAAAAAAGAAATTTTTCTATCTCTTCCATTGTAGAAACGTAAAGCCGCCAAAGTCCAAATATGGCGCTGATTTGGGACCTGATTCTGCGCAGTAGTGAACGTGAAGTGGAGCCGCGATATCAAGGTCCCGCCCACACTCACACACACACCCTCGCAGAAACGGTTCGTACAGTTTACTGCAGAATAACTCATGTCAGTGTGAAATAAATAGTTATTAAAATGTAGAAATTGAAGTTGAAGCTCCAATCTCCCCCAAAAAAGTCTGTTGGTGCCTCAGTGATACTTCGTTTAGAGAAGCTGTCAATCATGTCGTCACATTCCCGAAAACATCTTTGGAAAAAAATTATTTGAAGTGTAATTTGGTTGTTTAGTTTCCCTCGCGTCCCATTAGACTACATGGGATGCGGGGTTTATGAGCTATACTGGGACCAGCCACTGGGGGGCGATCAAGACTCTGGGTTTATGAGCTATCCTGGGACCAGCCACCAGGGGGCGATCAAGATGCTTTGGCTTCACTTTTCAGGACTTGTGCGACACGCTTGTTCCCGACACATGTCCATGTTCCCGATGCAACTACACTGGTGCAAAAGTGTTTGTTTGGTCAGCTTATCCAGTATACATCAGGTGTGGCTGCGTTGTTCATTTGAAAATTGGCGGGAAAAGGCTTCCTGCTGACGAAAACCCTCTCAGTTGGTGGCAATAATCGTGCAACGACATACTTGACCAAACCTGCACATCGGTCAGATCTGAGCGCGTGTTTTCATCAGCTGGAAACAAGCGCTCGGCACTCGCGAAAGATCAAGTTGAGCGTCTGGTGTTTTTGACGAACAATATGCAGATGTAGAGAGTAGAAGTGAGTGTTTCTGAATGTCAGTTTGCCCTTTTGTGTTCATGTAGTAACGTTACATTACGCTTGGCATGTTTTCTTAGGTTACTGATGCACTTACAGTGTTATGCACTATTTTTTCTTTGCATGCACATCAAGGAAATTATATTTTATTTAAGAACAATTGTTTCAAAAGTTAATGCACTAAAATTAAAATTTCAATAAAAGATGCGATGCTTGATTTGGTTTATATTTGCTTATTGCACTCGCTTGCGCCCTCTTGTGGACATAGGCGACAATACAGTATTTTTTTCCTCTAACATTAAGTATTGCCCTTGTAATTTGAATATAATTAGAATTTTGCTAATATTTAAGAAATAAATTGGAATTGAGCTTTTCAGCCATTTTGACAGTCCTAAATCCAATAGGAATCCTCAGGGAGAATAAACTCACTATGCAGATTATGTTTGTTCAAATTGGTAATGCGAACCAACAGAAAGCTGATTGTTTTGAAAATGTCTTCTGTTAGCAGTGATGCATCTCAATGCTATTGACAGTGAACCTTTTTCCACGTGAAATTTCACTGACCCAGAGCTCATGCTAACCAAACATTTTCCGTCAGTGACGTAATTTTTTTTAGTAGTGACGGAAAAATCTGAATTACACTGTAATTCTCACCCCGTCCACTTGGTGGCGAGTTCGCTCTTGCTGACTATCAAGTTAATGGTCAACGAATGGCTTTTCTGAGTTACGTGACATTGTTTACAAGCTGTTTTATTGAGGCCTTTCTGTGGTTGAAACACTGGTTGAGCGATTACATGAGACATGATACGGATCTTTCTATACGTTTCTAAAAAAAAGTAATGTTCATTCATGTTTATTTCGTTCTGTAACGTAGTAAAGAGGAAGGAATTTATCACCTTAACTTCACTTGTTTGAATTTTGTGATAAAGACAGAATTTGAAAGCTGAGATTTTGTTTCATATCAGAAGTAACAAAGCACAAAGCTTATTGCGATTTATTAGACGTTCATGATGAAACCTGAAAAGTGACACACAGTCTCTGTTCAGCTTTCTCTTCATAAATAAATAAATGCAGAATCTAGCCTATACGCTTTTCCCGTAAGTTCGCAAATAAAAATGAAAATGTGAACAAAAACAGCCTATTAAATCACCTTATTATCATAAAAATTATGGGTAATTATAGATTATGATGGAACTTTATGACCCTGTCCGTCAAAAATGATGGACAATCCTGATGCCTAATGCGACCTTTACAGCTGATTGGTCTGTTGTTTGTGAATGTTTCTGAGATGAGGACGACCTCGAGTAGTTGTGATGTCACTGTAGACACCAGGAAAGAGGCCAGAGCTCATGTGATGCGCACACACACACTCATTTCCACGCTGACTCAATGCAGTGCGGCTCTTTTCCGCTGACAGACAGATGCACTAAACACCAGTGAAGGTGATGACATCGCCCTACGTTACCATGGTGCAGAACTGGGGCATTGTGGGCCCTTTTATCTCAGCAGGAGGAACCGTTTCCAAAGCAGCCCATAATGCTCATACTGTGCAGCAGCGATTGTGTGAGGAATGAGGAAGAACTGGACCGAGGCAACACACTGCGATGGCCCCTGTGTGACCGCAGAGGGAGGATCACTATTGATCGATGCGTGGAGAAATATTAGTTTGAGCTGAGAGTTCAGGTGCAGAGGCATTTCGTCTCAGTGTCTCTCCAAACATGCTGACAGGAAATGGCTGGAAATGCTGTTATGATTATATGTGCTGACTAAACTATAATGTGGCCAGTGGTCGAGCGATACTGGTTTTTTTGATGGCCAATGCCGATATCTTTAGAGATCAGGGTTGCCGATATAAAGCCTGCATATAATTTATATTTATTTTAATTCTTTTTTTTTTAAATACATCTTTAAAATAAACATCTCTAAAAAAAAAAGATTATATATTATTAATAAATATTTGTCTTATTTATTTCTCATTTTTTTATTCATAAAAATGTATATCTCATTCTGTCTAACAAAGTATTAGATATGACTGACTGAGATCGTAAATTAATGAAGACGGGGAATGTGAGCGAGCGCTGTGTGATCTGAGGAGCTGCCGTTTCTCTTCTGGCACCAGCGCCGCCCGTCAAAATAAAAGTCCGGAGCGCCGTCAAAATAAAAGTCCCGCTTCCAACACATCGGCCAATCAGAAAAACTTATCGGCCGATGCCGATATTTCAAAAATGCCAAATATCGGCCGATATATCGGTCGACCACTAGACGTGAGAATACTGACTTGTTTGAGCATAAAACATGCAGTGTACCTGCTTTGCATCTTTTCTGGCAGCTCCTGTAGATCTGGCCATACTGCAAATGTACTTAAAGCCCTTATGTATGATGCATTATAAAGGTTTTCATAATGTACATTATAAATAATGCATTAAATCCTTTCATAAATAATTGTATCCAAAATTAAAATGCATTATAATATTTGCAGATTCTGAAATTTGGTTATTTATCATGTGTTTTAATGTGTTTTAATGTATTATACTTTCTAAAGGTGTGTTCAATGATTAGATAAGTTTTATGATGTATTATTACAGTTATTCATGAGACTATACAATGCATTATAAGGTGCATTTCAAGGCATAATTAATGCATTAAAAATACGTTTATAATGCATCTCATAAAATCTAACCATTAATAAGAAGTAATAAGAAAATTGATTAAATTAAGCATTTATTGAACAACACAAACCTCTCCAATCAGTGCACTTATGTATTATGTATACGTTATTAAATACACATACAGGTCATCAAAAATCTAAACTGTCAAATAAACTTTTAGATGATTGCGCCCGCCTATTAATCAGCCTAATTTGCAGCACAATCGGACGATAAAAAATACTTTTATAATGCATTATACAAGTCTTTAAGGAAAGTGTTATAGTGTTTTTTAGTCTTATTTTTCTCTGAAAGAACAGCCATGTTATGTTGGTTTGTTTTCCTATCTGAATCTGTGTAGTTTGCACATGTGCTTGTGACGGGCCGGTGGAAGCAGGAGATTAGAGGGAGCTTTGTGTTCCCGGCGGAGCAAAGGCGGGACTGCCCCGTCAGCAGGCTCGCTGTCTAACCACTGACCCAGGGTCAGCCTCAGCAAACCGAGAGGACCAACATTCCTCCCAGACTAATCCCATGACCCAGAGCCAGCCATCCACTAACAAGGCCTATCTATCAGCCCATCATCTATAGCTGGAAAAATGCAGCGGTTGAGTCTGTATGTGGAGCCTGCCATCTCTCCAATAAAGACTAGAGTTGTGATACGAAAATTTCAGTACCATGTTTCATATCACATTGCACCTAGTTAGGACATGTCAACTTTTTCTGCTCTATATATAGGGACCTGTGAAATCTGTTTTATTTTTTCCAAAATGTCTTTATTTTTTTGTGTAATTTTTTTGGGACTGGTTAAATTCTAGTAATAAAAAAGCATGTCTAATTAATTGAAATCATGATATGTATACAATTTAACCACAATCTATCAAAGGTTTAACAAAAATTTACTATGAAATACATTTAATTTTTTTCTCAAATTCTGTTTTCTGGATACCATTTTAATGGTTTAATTGATTTAATTTCTAAGAAATTCTCAAACTATTTTTTGTCGAACAAAATGCTGCACACAAAAATAGTTGTAATAATAATAATTTTTTTGTATTAATGTTAGTATTATTAGCTTAATTCTACTCTACAACAGTGGTAAATGTCTGTCATACTTTCCCCAAGTTAAACTGGGCTTTTATTTTGAAGGGTTGCCATGAAGACCTTTGAGTTTTTATGAAATGACGATAGTTTTTCTCAAATGAAGCGGTAAAATGCTGATGAAGAGCGGCTCTGGAGATGAAGTTCATGCATTCATGTCCTTGTATGGGCTGAAAACGCCGTGAGCGAAACGGTGCATCTGCGCCATTCGTTCACACAGATACAGGATTCTTTTGCTGTTTAATGTTCTCAGACACCAATCTATAGTGCAATTTAATTTAAGTGTAGTGACCTGCTTTTTATTTACTCATCAGAAATGTTGCACATTCCGAGTGTTTTTTGCATCACGGAAATCATAGGGCTCTATATATATACAGTCTTGAAAACTGAGGTCTGCTTTGGTGAAAGTTCCTGAACAATCAGCCAGGATTCAGACGAATGCGAGACCGCTGCAGGGAATATGTCCAAACTTGCACACACACTGTGTGTTCTCGCTGCTGTTGTGTGTTTGCGCAGAAGGAAACGGATGCAGGGAGAAGTCAGCATTAGGCCTTGTGTCGTCTGCTCCAGCTACAGTTAGAGTACAGTGCTAAAAGTAGACCTCATATGTGATGAATTACAGCTGGCTGCAGGCAACAACAACAAAAAAAAACCCTCGCTTTGTCTGACACAAGCACCCACACTGATGGCAGATGCGCAGCAGCTTTTGATTGGACTGGAAAGCAGAGGAAATGAGCCGTGTTTCTGGAATGGATGTTATTGTGTTTCTTCTCTGGGTGCCGTTCCCTCTGTGTGTTTCTTTTCCTGCAGAAACGCTTGCAGAACACACACACACACGTTCACAAGCAGGGTGCACAAAAACGCACATTCCTTAAGCAAACGCATTATACTTCATGTACGTTCATGTTTTTGAAGATTTCCATCAGCCCTGTTGAACTGTGAATCTCACAGCTGAGCTAACATATAAAAGCAGTTGAATGGCCTGTGGTGGTTTTGATCATTGCTTGGGCATGTTTTGTTCTAGAACGCATGCACATCTCTTCCACACCACATTTGTTTATCCCCATTTGAGCCTGACCTTTCGACCACTTCGAGGTGTGGGAGACAACAGAAGAGCAGTATTGTGTGTATGCGCGTGTGGTGCGTTAGCTGGAGATATAAATAGCTGTCTTTGAATAGAGCGATGGCTGTGGTGAGTGCCAGTTTTCCAGGCGATGGGCAGTCACACAAAACTAAAACATACATTATGGAAGGAGAATTACAGTGTGCAACTGCCCTCACGATACGCTTTTTGCTCAGCATACACAAATATTTGTTGATCCAAGCATCATTACCCATACACCATTAGACTGACATGTGCGCACAAAATTAAAGCTACACTATGTAGTTTTTCTCGCCGCTAGGGGTCGCTAACCTCTTACAATAACAAAAGCGTCAGTTGATGACGCATAAGCGGAATTATGGACTTACAGATCTAATAATGTTTATGGATGAGTGAATACACTGATGTTTTTAACATGACTGTGGTGTGAAGCAGGGCGCGAGTGCTAATGAGACACATATATTAGCGCCACACGCGAGTCCCGCAGATATAAAGGAATAAGGACATTTCATTCTACCGAACTAACTTACCCGCAAGTGCTGAATGATACTCACACAGGGCAGTTTATTAGACGAATCAAACTTGTGAGGTAACGCAGCGCTGTTTCACTTGCTCTAGTCTACACGATCACACTAAACTGCATTTGAGTGAGTTGAAAGTTATAATGTTCTATGTGTTAGTTTGGCTGTATGAGACTAGCAGTGAGCTAGATAACATTATAATAACTTACTGATCATATTCTAATTCTTCATCATGTTGAGCTATATAACATTAATTAGTTTTATGTACGTTTGCTCACCTGTCTAATAAAGTGCACGCAAGAGCGGCGTCTCTTCAAGTCGAAGTTAGCCGCGGACGCTAGCTCTCGAAAACGCCTTGCTGATATTTCTCCTCGTTTTATTTCTCCTTTTGTCCCAAAGTCTGCTTGCCATGGTCCATAATGAACGAAACAACAGCAGTGCCGCTAGACGTTACGCAGTTGTCCACGTCTGTCGCCATGGTTACTATGGCAGTACGAGCGGAAACCAGGGATAACGCGGATATTACGTCGTTGATAGGCGACACTGAACAGGGACGAGCCATTATTTAAAATTGAAATTTCTCCGAAATTAAAAATCTTTGGGAACTTTTGGGATATTGTAAGTACACAACTGCAGGAAATATATCACGCTGTGCACGTGGTTTTTGGATATTTTATTACAAAATTCGTACATATTGTAGCTTTTCTCTGCGAGTATCCTCGTAAACACAGTCAGTTATGTGTTGTAAACAATTGAGGAAGAAAACGGATGCGTATCATTATATTGGATCTGTGCATTCGTCTTAAAGGGACAGCAGCCTAATAAACCTGCAGCTGTTTGTCACCAATGGTGATCGAACAACAATAGAGAAAGAGGAAAAAATGACTTTTGGACCTTTAAAAACAATTTAATTGTATTAATTAATTATATCATATTTCATTTAGGCAGTGGAGACTGTTATTTTACATTTGATTATTAAATTGCTGTACCGGATTACAGTTAGATTTTCCTGAAAACATAAAGCTCTGGCTTATTTCAATGCAATTATCCATGTTTCTAATTTGTTTCTAATTTTCTATGCAGATTCAATCTACAAAACCACACCAGTTATTCTAGAATGATTCATTATTTTCAATTAGAGCTATTCAAATCATCTGGTGAAATTGTTTTTATAACAAAATATCGTAATATGACGTTTTTCCCCCCCAATATTGCGCAGCCCTAATACACATCTCGGTTAGCCTCCTCCAGATCTCCGTGGAGGGTGATTAAGTCACTCGTCATGTGCGCTTTCACAACATTTTGGGTATGATTGCATAATTTCACGTGACGTTTCTTGCAGATTGAATGTGTATTATAGAGATGGTTTGTTTCCTAGGTGAACCCACATGCTTGATTTAAAATTGCAACAGGGCATCTTCGATCTACGGCCGTGCTGTGGGACCGTTCAGTATAGAAACTGCTCCCAAATGAGTAGAAAAAGATGGCCGTGCTCCATTATAGACATTAAACCAATGCATTTGTTCAAAATACCATATTGTCAGAGCCTTGATGCAAAAACTTTGGGTTGTCTGCGCACTATTTGCAATGCTATAGCGAATTGATTTCTCCCCTGTAATCTCGTGCAGCAGCCGTCTCCTCCCTGCAGTGCTAATGAATTGCAGTGCTCTTGCGCTTTAGTGTTTTATATCTTTATCTTATCGGTTTGCCGGGAGCTCTGATCTGTGTGTACGTGACTGTGTCCGGTTTGCTGTTTTGTTTGTACGCTTCTGAATCACCATGCTTGATTTATGGACTGTAAACAAGAGGAAAGAAACAGTATTTATTTTTATTTTTTCAGAAATGTTCTGAATTATATTGGGATTTTTTTTTTAAGGTTTTGCTTAAATTTGCAAATACCTGGAGCTGAATGGAAATGCAGTCAAAATCTTAGCTGGTGTTTGTAATTGTTTTCTTGTTTCACTGGATCAAATGCATTCTGGGGAACGATCCAGATTCTGGAACGGTGTTGGTGTTGCATTTAAAACGTATATTGAATGTGTCGTTTATCCTTATGGGGAAGAAAAGATGTAGTCTGATTAACAGTTTTCTACAACTGATTGCAGATCAGTGTCATCAGATGACCTGGTCTACATTATCCTCACGATGGAAGACATAAATGATGCCATTTGTTGGCAGTAGGGCTGTCGAGTGTACAACGCTTTTGACTAATTGTGGTGTTGACTGATTTTATATAAATTTGAATGTTACAAAAAGTAAGTTTTTTTTATGATGAAACATTTTAAATGTGGGATTTCCTTTATAAAGCGTTAATGTATTCATTTAAATCTTTCATTCTGAAGGGTTTTTTGAGCACAGAGTAATACAATTTTGTTAGAAAATATTACCTTATTGAAAATAGATGTGTTAAAATCGTAATAATATTATTATTATTCATTTTTCTAGTGATGTTAAGACATTTGTGTACGTCTTTTTCACATCTTTGAGTTTCTGTGTGTAATTAACAATGGTTATTTTAATGTGCCCCACATTCAAAATCTGAGAGATGCTGTCATCTCCTCTGCCATAGCGAGTCATTAGATTTATAAATGCCAGAAATGTTTATTATACAAATGAGAAGTGAAAATAAAATGCAACCAAATGCCCATTATGATGATAATCTGAAGTGTGCTTTAATCAGGCGATTTCGGAATAATAGTGACACAGTTTCTGACGACTGTTGAGGTTTTACTACTGTTTACATCCATCTAAAAGCCCTATGTAGAACATTAACAGATGTAATTCAGTTCTTCAGAAACTGTTATTGTGCTTATGAGATCTGTATCCTAAATGATATTTGTTTTTGAAGATATATTGCATTACATGGCTTTGCAAAATAAGCAAAAAATGCAGGGAAAAATAGAGAACATTGTGTGTTGAGTTAAAGGTGCAGTGTGTGCTTTTTAGCGCCATCTAGTGGTGAGGTTGTGAAGTGCAACCAACAGAAGTTAAGGTGGCTGACAGGAAGTGATGTCATCGTCTGAGACAGCCGAGAGTAGCCAGTTAAGCAATGAGGTTTCTTTACCAAGATAAATTAAGAAGTGATGTTTACTTTATTATTCAGTAAAACTATGTTATTGCTAATATTATTGTTACCTGTTCATCATTGTGTCAGTGTTTTATTCGCTGACTTTAGCTGAAGCTTCTTATCATGAAAAACAACATAGTGAGGAAACGCGTTTGTCCGCTCAGGGCCACCGTAGAAACATGTCGATGTAAGCGGACCCGCGGCGTGTGTAGAGAAATGCTCATTCTAAGCTAATAAAAACATAACGCTTCATTATGTAAGGTCTTTATTCACCACTGAAAACACAGTTATGTATATTATATTGCATTTCTGTCTACAGATCCTCCTCCTGAATATCACACAATGCACCTTTAAAGGAGCTTGACAGTGAAGTGCTAATGCGTGCTTCTCTTCTCTCTGTCTCACAGACGGTCGATGACGATGCGATGGAAGCGTGAATGAGGTTTGGCGTGGCAATAGCTGAACGATGCCCAAGGGTGGGGGTGCTAAAACCCCCCAGCTGGAGGACTTCCCACTCAACACCGACATGGTGGAAAAGCAGGGTGGGAAGAAGGTGAGGAAAATTGCTTTTATATCCACACACACACACACACACACACACACACTCTCTCTCTCTGTCTGCTGGTATAACCTCCTATAACCTCTCTAAGCTGATAAGTAGCAACCCATTGTATAAGGTTTATCCGAAGTCATGTCGTAAGAGCTACATATTCACATTGCTGGGTGATATTGGCAAAAAATTATATCTCTATTTTTTGGGATTTTCTCGATAACGATATTTTGTTGAGTGTTTATTGGTGTTGTGTTGGTATCTTGGCAGGTTTAGGACTACTGTGGAAATCTGACTCCTGAAGTTTTTCATTTTCTTTATGGTCTGTGTTGTGGTCAGAAATTATCTTTTTCAATAGGTTTAAATAAATTTTTAGTTTGACCTCGTATTGGCATTTTTACCTTTATAAAGCCACCTAATTAAATGGATGCATCATCTTTTGTGTCAAATTCTTACATTTAATCAATAAATTAAGTTAGAATAATAAGACACTAAAGGGCTGTTACCAATCAAATGAAATCAGGAGCAACTAAATTCATCTTTGCAATGCAGAGGAAACACAGAATGTGCATCTGAAGTGGCATTTAGATGCATTTACACACAGTTTAATACAGATCAGAGGGACATGAAAGCGTTTAACCTGCTGTTACACATGCATAAATAATGTTTGATGTCTTAATCATAAAACGTTAAATACTGATATAAAGATACTTTAAATGTGAAACTAAAATTAAAAAATGAAGTCAATGTTAATGAGTGAGTCATTGAATCATTCCTTCAAACGATTCGTGCATTCAGTAATGAAACAGCCCCTGTGTTGCTCAGAGATGCAAATCAGTCCTGTGGTTTGGTGGTTTTGTTCAGAACTATTTTCATTGGTAAAATAGAGCAACAGGCAATGTTGTCTCTAAAATGTAAGTCGCTTAATATTAACTTGTTTATTGAAATGTTGTATAAAACCAATATCACGTTTGTTATTGTGCTGATATTTGGAGATAAAAAGGCACTCTTTGTGTGATTAACTATATTAAATGATGTATAAAAGACATACAGAGGTATTTTTGCCCCCTTACCTTGAATATTGTGGGCATTATTAATGCATTTAATAGACTAAATCACGC
Source organism: Rutilus rutilus (assembly GCF_951802725.1). Lineage (NCBI taxonomy): Eukaryota > Metazoa > Chordata > Actinopteri > Cypriniformes > Leuciscidae > Rutilus > Rutilus rutilus. The sequence goes on along the minus strand of NC_140211.1, from coordinate 57,568,375 downwards.
TGTGTACGCGTGCGCTCTCTAGATGTGTTTTTGTAAAGTGAGAGACATACTCGATAATGTCAGATTGCACAACGACAATCATGATATATATCGCACACCCCTGTGGTGTGCTCACTTCAGCATTCGAACAAACTAAGAATGGACATCTTTAATTTGATTTTAAACAATCTAAACATTTTAATAATATTTAAAGTCAATAGATGATCATGCTAACTAATCAATCTACACACTGTCGCCTAATCTGGTTTATTGTACAGCACGTGCTTTTTACTCTTAGCCATTAGACTTAGTTTTTCATAAAATCTGACGTAATTTGTGTAAATCATGCTGTTTCTCCGCATACTTTAGTGTGTCCCGAGTCTGCCTGATTTCATAACTCGACAGCTATAATATAATGCACCGCCTTTTACCCTCACATAGGCAAAACTGAGAGAATATGGCAATCCTTAGTTAAGAGGTTTAACCATCTTGAGGTTGTTCAACATGGAGATTAATGAGATTCATTGGCGTCCATCCCAGGGTTCATTAATGCAGACAAAACACAAAAACCGACATGAAAACAGCACTCAGTATACAAAAAAAAGGGAATTAATAAGTGTGGTAGAAGGTTGTTTTCCACTGCATTTTGAAGGAAATTCAGTATGGCATTGTGTAAATACAAGTGAGGCGCTTTTTCTTTTCATGAGTGTTTTTGAATCCGAGGGTCAGTGTTTTGGTGCAAGACGAGCCAGAGTTGGTGAAGAGTTTAAGGCCCAGATGGTGTGTGTGTGTGTGTGTGTGTATGTACATCATTCTGTGTAGTATTGCATCAGACTCTGCGAAGGGGAGGGAACGAGCGCGTGAGCGAGGAAGAGTGAAAGCATTGCTAGGAAACCAGTAAGTAAACAGGGCTGATCACACAGATGGTTTTAGAGAAAAGCAGTGAAACTGTTTTTTCTCTTGATTTAGCTTTAGTTTCTTTACGTGCTGCAACTCTCTCATCTTTTTCTCTCACTGTCTTAGGCTCACTGTGAGGGTGAGGGGGCAGAGTGTGTGTGTGAGAGAGAGAGAGATTTATGAGGACAGAAATTTGTATAATGACACAATAATAATGGGTATTACACTAGTATTACAACGTGATTTATGGGGACATTTCCTGAGTCCTCGTATTTAAAATGGCTTTCAAAACATACTAAACAGTGTTTTATTAAAAATTAAAAAAATGCATAATATTTTCTGTGATGGGTTAGTGTGTGTGTGTGTGTGTGTGTGTGTGTGTGTGTGTGTGTGTGTGTGTGTGTGATGGGTAGATATAGGGGGGTGTGTGTGATGGGTAGGTTTAGAGGTAGGGTTAGTGTGTGTGTGATGGGTAGGTTTAGGGGTGTGTGTGATGGGTAGGTTTAGGGGTGTGTGTGATGGGTAGGTTTAGAGGTGTGTGTGTGTGTGTGTGTGTGATGGGTAAGTTTAGGTGTGTGTGTGTGTGATGGGTAGGTTTAGAGGTAGGGTTAGTGTGTGTGTGATGGGTAGATATAGGGGGGTGTGTGTGATGGGTAAGTTTAGGTGTGTGTGTGTGATGGGTAGGTTTAGAGGTAGGGTTAGTGTGTGTGTGATGGGTAGATTTAGGGGTGTGTGTGATGGGTAGGTTTAGAGGTGTGTGTGTGTGTGTGTGATGGGTAAGTTTAGGTGTGTGTGTGTGATGGGTAGGTTTTGAGGTAGGGTTAGTGTGTGTGTGATGGGTAGGTTTAGAGGTGTGTGTGTGTGTGATGGGTAAGTTTAGGTGTGTGTGTGTGATGGGTAGGTTTTGAGGTAGGGTTAGTGTGTGTGTGATGGGTAGATATAGGGGGGTGTGTGTGATTGGTAAGTTTAGGTGTGTGTGTGTGATGGGTAGGTTTAGAGGTTGCATCACGTGCACCTGCACAATATCATAGCCTATGATTTCCGAAAATAGTACTATGTCAACTAGTGATATCAGCACAAGAACTGTTGAGGAATATGCAACATAATTTAGACAATTGTTTTTGTCATATGTTATAATAACTGACAGACACTATCATTCAGCCGCTCTGTGCGTGTCCCCGAGGCTGAACATAAGAGCTCAGCTTCACGGCTGAGACACGAATAGACTATTAACTTAAAGCTTTTAATCTTAAACACAAAAGTCACGTCCACTTTAAATAAAAAAAAGAATATTTATTAAACAAACCAGATCAGGACGAGAGCAGAAATGAAATAATGTGCATAACTGAAAAATAAAGCATATGCTCAAAACAAATACAAACAGTGGGCACAGTGCAATTGTGCTTTAGGCTCCAAAAATAATAATAATTAAAGCTGCAAGCAGCATTTAGCGGGGTTCAAGCATTTAGGGTCTTTAAGCACATAAGGCAGTTTAGTGAGTTGTCTGAGTTTTTGTTTAGGATTTACAGGCTTTTGAGTGTTTTTTGCCATACCCATTTTCTAAATGATCCTGTTATGGCTACCCAATGGGTAAAGTTAAAGTTTTTTATATAATTAATAATCTAGAGCTTCCAGAGAATTGTACTGCACTGGTATATTTCCAATCGGGCGAAAAACCTAGGACTAGTTCGCAAAAGTAGGTTTTTAACATAATCGCAAGTATTTAATGAACAAATTGATTGACAGCAGTAGTTCTTGAGGCAAAGTTGTTCAGTATGAGGAGATCTATCAAATGATATGCATCACGTGATTACATAGCCGTAAAACCTGTTAGCGTCAACTAGCGGCTGATTTTTCAAAATTCTTACAGACCTCTAGGGCCACGAGTCGAACATGCCCACCGAGTTTCGTTCTGATCGGCCTCCGTTAAGAGCAAACTAACAGCTTTGAATTAAAATGGTGAGTTTATCCTGTTGTAAACATCAACCATGCCTGTTGACAGTTCTCTTTTGTGGGAAGGGAATGAAAAGTTCTCAAATCCACAGCACAGCCTCAGACATAACATTTATATCCATGATCTGCCATTTTCACTATTGTCCTTGCTTGCTTCTTCACAATACCTGCAGATCTTCTGATGATTCGGCTGTGCAGGTCCACATTAACACTGCCTGGCCTAGAACATGGACTGGAAAATGCAAATTTGGGGGGTATAAATATTAATGATCCTGACTCCAACGTCACAGTCGGTGTTATGGTGGGATTCACTCATTTTTCAGCGGTCTTTTGCAAACAGGAGATTTACACATGAAGGAGGAAACAATGGTGTTTGAGGCTCACGGTATGTCAGTTCCATGTCCAGAACTCTTATCATTCAACTATGCCAAGATAAATACAGTTTTCAATTGTATGGCACCTTTAAAATAGATGATTAGTAATATAATGCTTACTTGGAGTCTGAAATGGCATTAACAAAAGAAGAAAAATATTCTTAGATTTCTGTTCATTCTAATCATGTACAAATAAAGTAGCACAGTAAGATTACATGTATTTGAATGCATTAGTGAGTGTGTGATTGTGCTGTGTGTGCAGCGTGTCAATACTAAAAGTGAAGATGTAGTTGATATCTTTGGTGATAATATCTGTAGTAATCATAAAAAAACAATTAAGAAATAAAGAATTAAAATTACAAATAATATTCTATTAAGATATGAGTTACAATAACATGATTTGCAATAGTAATAATATCAATAATATATGCACAATACACACAGATTAGACTATCAGGTCTGTGTTTTACAAAAACATTAGTATTGCAGCCAATGTGAGTCTGTGGGATTTATAAACAGACAAAATATGATTTGAAATGTTATTTTAATGATTTTATTAAGTTTAAACAATATTTCAAATGGAAAAAAAATGAAAAATAATATTTTAGTGAGCAGAATGAACCAATGAGTGTTCTTCTTCTGGTGGTTAAAATGTAAATGAAAACAATAATACTTAAACAATAATACTTAATACACTAACCATGCTTGAACACACACATGCACACACATTTTGTTGTAGATGTAGATATTTAAAATAAAAGATAGGTAACAAAATGATAATTGCAAATCTCCTCTGTATAACACCATTTTCAGATTTCAAATTAATCACTGAGAGGCAGAATTGTTCAAACTGAGAGCTCAGTAAAAATGAAGTGATAAACTTTGACAAAACATGACTGTGTTATAATAGGTGATTTTCATGCAAGTAATTTAATATAGTCCAAAAACTAATGCAAAAGCACAGATGAAAATATTTTATTAAGTAGAATGTCCTGCAGAGGGCAGTAGAAGACCACTAATTGACTCACTTTCATTTGAAAGACTTTTTTTATCCACCAGTAAAACAAAGCAGTTTCTCCATGTTCTTTCCATTAAGCATGCTTACACACACAGACACACACACAAACACAAACACATCCACACACACACACACACACACACACACACAAAGACAAATATGTTTTCAATGTTTTTAGGATGTGATATTGTGAAAATATCTTCATCTCCTCATCTTGAACAACTTTGCCTCAAGAATCACTAATGTCAATCAAACCGTTCATAATCACAATAAAAAAATAAAATATATACAAATATCATAATAAAAAAAAAAAACATCATAATAAAAAAGATTGCTTCTTAAAGCATTTGTTTATTTCCCAATACTGAAGCGAATTAAAAGATCATGCGTAATCCTGCTGCTCCCTCTAGTGGACAACAGTGGTATTATAGCTTACATTTTACAGTTGAAGTGTTTGAATGAATGAATGGGAATTTGTTTTTTTACTTATATCTCAGGAACCAAAAGGCGAAAAATTCTGAAACTCAGAGCATAGATAGTGCTTGAGGAGCCCTGTTGAATGAGACCATCAAGGTGTTTTTGGGCGATTGGGGCTGGGAGTTATGACTGTTATAAGGCATATCTGTTCGGGCTATTATCTCTGGAATGCCCAGGGCAAATAACACCACATTTGAATCGAAGCTAGCCAAGGACGCGCCCTTTCCAACGAGCTCTCACACAATGTTCGGGGTGGTCTGGGTCGGGAGTAATGGCCGTTCAAAATCGGGGGTCCCGCGGATTCGCGATGCGCGGGGGGCGCGCTCCCGAGGCCCGCGACGACACGTTTCGATCAAGAGCCCGGAGAGGTCCTCACCATCAAAATTTGAGCGCGCAACGACTTTCCGTTTTCGAGTTATGAATGAATTTGTATTCGGGGGCGTGGCTTAAATGCCGTTACTTTCGTTTCATTTCATTCATTTACTTTCGTCCATTTCCATATCTCAGTGTAACACAATTGTCAATAGTAATACTCAATAGATGAGTTTTGACAAAATGTGATTGTAAATGTTAAAATAATGATTTTATAAAGTCTAAATATGAATTTTATAACAATATTAGGGAGTAGTAAGATGAAATGACAGCAGGGGGCAGTAAAATACCACTTATTGGCTTAATATGTCATTATATTCATATAAAATCACCTTTTGAAGAAGTTAAACTTTTTTTCTGATAATTATTGATCTAGAGAGTTCAGAGAATTGTGCTGCACTGGTTTTGAACATTATGATATGAACATTATATGATGATAGAAGACACCATTTACAGCAAATACAGGCAATTTACCATAGGAAATATATGGTTTTAAAGCGTTTTAACAGTTATAGCGCCAACTATGGTCCGATCTCCATAAAATTTTCCATGCTTCTTTAGCAGGTTATGACACATATGCTCATCAATTTTTGTGAAGTTCTGAGTTTTCGTTTAGGATTTATAGGCTTTTGAGTGCATTTTACCACACCCATTTTCTAAATGACCCTGTTATAGCCATCCGAAAAATGCAAAAGTTCAACTTTTTTTTGATAATTATTGACCTAGAGAGTCCATAGAATTGTCCTAGACTGGTTTGGTTCCGATCGGGCGAAAAACCAGGGACTAGTTCGCAAAAGTAGGTTTTTAACATAATTACGAATATTTAATGAACGGTTTGATTGACAGCAATGGTTCTTGAGGCAAAGTTGTTCAACAAGAGGAGATCTATCAAATGGTATGCATTTTGTGACAATAAGTGTAACACCACGTGATTACAGAGCCATAAAACTCGTTAGCGCCAACTAGTGGCCGATTTCTTTTAAAATTCTTACAGACCTCTAGGGCCATGAGTAGAACATGCCCACCGAGTTTCGTTCCGATCGGCCTCCGTTAACCTTGTCTAATAGGTGCTCAAACTTCATTGGCCGATGGCGGCCATGTTTTTTTAGATACGCCAATGTCCTCATACACATACATGACACCTTGGACCAAGACACTGCATACCAATTTTCAAGTCAATCGGACTAACGGTCAGGTGGTTAAAGCCTGTTTTATGTTTTATTCATATTATAGCGCCACCATGTGGCCAATCGCCGCGATTTTTTTACTGTTACCTCATATTGAGCTCATACATATGTGTACCGAGTTTGGTGAAGATACCTCATTTACTTCTGGAGTTATAGCCATTTTAGTAAAATAGGCCCCTCCCACAATGTACGTTTTGGAGCCCCTTAGCGTCCGTGAATCGAAATTTCGATTCCAGCTTTCCAATGATATAAGACACTTGAGTCTACGACATACGGTCTAGGAGTTCTGAGCAGTTTCGCGCTTTTGGTTGCTATAGCGCCACCTATGGGCCAATCGGGGTCATAATTTGATAACCTCTCCTCGATTTTTGTACTACCATCTGGCAAAGTTTCAAGGTTCCAGCTCTTACGGTTTGGGCTGCACGATGCGTTTTACGGCAGAAGAAAAATAATAAAAATCAGGACAATTACAATAGGGTTTCAGCACTTCGTGCTTGAACCCCTAATAATAAAGTGCCCAAATCCAATAAATAATACTAGAAATAACATGCTAGAAACAGATGGGGCAACCTAACGCAGACAAGTTAGCTTACTGTTTTTAGGTGATATGCCATGTTTGTAGTCGAGCTATGATATGCAAACTTTGCATTCGACTTTTTTTCCGTTATCTACTTTTGTAAAATGCTGCCACACTGCCAATAACTTTGACATGGTAGAGGAGGACTGGCTGTAAATTAAACGCTCACAATTAAATAAATATTCAGCAAACCACCAGACCAAGGCCTTCTAGTACTTTCTTCAATCTGTCTCCGGTGGGTTGGGCTAAACCAAAAGAAGTGAAAACAGGGGGGGTGTTTTGAAGACAGACTGTTACCTGTGAAACAGGGGTGCTCTGAAAACACCCCCATTAGCAATTAGTGCTTTCCACCTGATGAAATTAACATTTCATCAGAATTTTGGTCGAGCCAGACCGTATCGACCAATAAATCGACTAGTCGACTGGGAGATTAGGTTTAGAGGTATGGTTAGTGTGTGTGATTGGTAGGTTTAGAGGTTTGTGTGTGTGATGGGTAGGTTTAGGGGTAAGGTTAGTGTGTGAGTTTGTGTGATGGGTAGGTTTAGGGGTCGTGTGTGTGTGTGTGATGGATAGGTTTAGGGGTCGGGTTAGTGTGTGTGTGTGTGTGTGTGTGTGTGTGATGGATAGGTTTAGGGGTCGGGTTAGTGTGTGTGTGATGGATAGGTTTAGGGGTCGGGTTAGTGTGTGTGTGTGTGTGTTGGGTTAGTGTAGGGGAACAGAATATACAGTTTGTACAGTATAAAACCATTACGCCCATGGAATGTCCTCTCAAGTATAGCAAAACGAACGTGTGTGTGTGTGCACGTGGATGACATCATAGTCTCAGGACAGTGGGGTGTGTGGGCTGGGCGGAGACGCTCTCGCAGCAGAAACGGCTCGACGCTGCGTTCAGCTTTAGCTTTATCACTGCACTAAGAGCTCTTTAATTAGCCTTCATTAGCACTGCCAGTAGCAGACAGAGACCCAGCTGCTCCAGTCCCACTTCCTCTCAACAATCACACACATTTACGGATTATTTGTACAACCACATGTGGTCTTATGAAGAGAACTGGTTAAAATCTGCTTTTCTTTTCCATTGCGTGCACTTTTTTTTATTTTTTTTTTATAATACTTTCAGTTACAAAGTTCAGGGACTCTCAACTAGGGTTTGCTATCGTTCCAACAAGTAAAAAAAAAAAAAAATTTATATCATTCACATTTATTCTTATTTATTCTTATAATTCTGAGTATTATTGCAAAACATTTCATTATAGCTGAATACCATGAACAAAAATGAACAGGCTAAAGATCGCTTTCACAAGGAGCTTTTGCCTGTGGTTTAAAAATACCATAGAAAAAACAACTAGCCTAACTAGTATAATTTCCAGTAGCACTTCATTTTAAATTACGCATTACTACATGTACTTACTATAGTAATAACAGTAAATTATGCATAATTACAAGTAACTAACCCTAAACCGTAACTATACTATTAATTGATATTATTCAGTACTTAAGGACAGTGTAACTGTCACATTAAAATAAAGTGTTTCTAAAATGAAACCAGTTCTCGATACCCAGCTCTTCTCTTAACTCCATTTAATACATTTTACCATGTGAAATCCATTCAATGCTTGTCCCCCCCAGCCCCCACCCCACATCAGCATGGAAAATTGGCCTAGCTGTAAAGTACTAAGAAACCACAGGCAGAATGAAGCTACCCTGTACGTGTCGTGTCTCTCAAGTATGGCTGATGTGCATGTTTGTAGTCTAGGAGTTTGTGCAGAATGTGCTGTATTTGAGATCTGAATATCGAATGGCTTTAATGGTGGGCTTTTGGCAGGACTGTGTGTGTGTGTGTGTGTGTGTGTGTGTGTGTGTGTGTGTGTGTGTGTGTGTGTGTGTGTGTGTGTGTGTGTGTGTGTGTGTGCAGCTTTGAAGATGGTGGGGGTTTCTGATGGCTTCCAGTTGTTGATGTGAAAGGTCTGGAACTGTTTCAAACCCCTCCTCAAATTTCTTACCTCGTGTTCACTAAGTATTTATCACACAGAATATCTCCTGTGTTGCTTCAAGTCACATTAGGAAAGCTTTTATAGACATACATGTATGGTTTCCTTATCTCAGCACTTTTAATGGTGAAATTTATCTTATTTTAATCGTTTCACTGGGCAGCAAAGATTTTTTTCCATATATATATAGATAGATAGATAGATTGATAGATTGATTGATTGATTGATTGATTGATAGATAGATAGATAGATAGATAGATAGATAGATAGATAGATAGATAGATAGATAGATAGATAGATAGATAGATAGATAGATAGATCTGTTTAAATTGTAAAATGTGGTAGCTGTCCAACTTTTGAACTTATTTACAGAAATATGTCCTACAGCATTTTGAACATACTTTTTTTCTGTTATATAAGTATATAAAGAATTTTTAACCCTAAAATCCTGATGTTGGGGTAAAGTTCCATAGCCATATATATATATATATATCCAATAAAGATGTACACAATAATGTATAAAAACTAGTGCTGGGCGACGATTAATCACGATTAATTGCATCCAAAATAAAAGTTTGTTTACACATAATATATGTGTGTGTGCTGTGTATTATGTATGTATGTGTGTGTGTGTGTGTATGTATGTATGTATATGTATGTATATATATGTATATGTATGTATATATATATATATATATATATATATATATATACATACACACACACACACAAAATAATTATACATAGTACACACACATATATTATGTAAACACAAACTTTTATTATTTTGGATGCAATTATTCGTTGCCCAGCTCTAATAAAAGCGCACATAGTTGTATCTTCTACATTTCTTCCTTTTGAGCACTTACTCATTTGCTGTTTCCTATTAAACTTACGCTATTTCCCATGTTCCCCTAGGATAAAGACAAAGGCTCGTCAAACAAGACTCCTAAATTGGACCGCAGCGATGGTGTGAAAGAGATGAAAGAGAAAGCTCCTAAGAGGAAGCTGCCCTTCACCGTCGGAGCCAATGGAGATCAGAAAGATTCGGACTCTGGTAAGGGGGCGGGGCCAGTTTGTTGCAAAGAACTATGGGTAACAGGAAGTGTGTGTGTGTGTGTGTGGGCTACTGTTGTTGTTTTTCCTCAGTACTGTGTGCTGGAATGACAGAGGTGCTGATGAAGAAATCATTAGTCCAGTAATTGGAAATGTGTTGGATATGACATGCTGAGAAGGGTGAGATTTCATACTCTTTGTTTATGGGGATTTGTTGATCATAATACTATAGTATTTACTCTGATCCAAACTGAGTGTGGAATTTTGCACATTTATGCTGCTTTTTTTTTCTTTTTTAAACATGATTGAAGGGTAAAAATGATTTTAATTAGTTTTACTTTTCCATTCGTTCTAGTGTTGTTGTTGTTTAACAGTGTTTTGACTGTATTTTTGGGTTGTGTGGTTGTTTGAGTCTCTCAGCTTGTAGCGAGCCGTTGGCAGGACACCCCACCCCCCTTTGAGACGTGGCTGTGAGGCGTGAAGCCTTGCCCATTTTCTCTCTCATCACACAATGCCTGAAGTGCTCATTGTAATGCTAATAGGGGGTGTAGTCACGTCCGTTCTTTGATTGGCCTGTCTCAATGTTTCTGACCGTTTCAACACTCATTTAGCCGTAAACACTGGAGTGTGGCTTTTGCATTTGTTTCATCTATTAATACCCCTTCACATATTCCCTTCAGTTTTCATCAGGGACTCAAATCCTCACTTTTAGGCCATGCAAACCTCTGGTTTTTTTGTGTGCGCATGTTTTTATGCTGCATCATTGTCTGTTCCTGATGGAATACGTCCAGCTCTTGGCTTTGTTCCTCGTGCACGTTCACCGGGACTTTCTGATGTAGTTGAGCTGGTCTCTCCATGGTCTCCTCCCCCAGTTGGACGGTTTCCAGTGCAGGACTAGTTAGACCTTTGTTCTGTTACCGCAGTGAGCTCATACAAAACACCCTTTCGGCTGCTTCTGAAAGTTGGACGCACATTTAACGTTTTAATGGGTGCTTTTTAATCATGAAGTGTTAGCAGCAGTTGCTACGAAAGCCATTATAGACTCACTCCTGGCCGGAATGAAATGGAAAGGAAGATGTTGCTGATGGAGAGTTTTGTTTTTCTAAGCTTCTGTGAGCCAGAATAAAACAAACCTAAGAATAGCACGAGAACAGCTGATATGGGAAGGAAATTGGATGCACTGATTTTGAAATGTTTAGTCACTAATATGATTGGTAACTGATATGATTATAAATCTATACTGTTTTTGTTGGTTTTAAAACAATCAAACATCACGTGATGTTTAATTTGCAGTGTGCAAACTTAAATATAATAACAGTTTTTTAGCTGCTGCTTTAATTTAAACACATTGCATAGAGAAAAGATGCACTGTTGATATGGGAAGGAAATTGGATGCACTGATTTTAGAAATCTTGGCCATTGCTTAAAGGAATAGTTCACTTAATAATGAAAATACTGTCGTCATTTACTCACCCTCAAGTTGTTTCAAACCTGTATGAGTTTCTTCTGCTGAACACAAAGGAAGATGTTTTGAAGAATGTCGGTATTCAAGCATTGACTTCCATAGTAGGGGAAAAAATACCATAGAAGTCAATGGGGTCCAAAATATCTTCCTTTGTGTTCAGCAGAAGAAAAATTCATACAGGTTTGAAACAACTTTAGGGTGAGTAGGGTGAGAGAATTTTAGTTTTTAAGTGAACTAATTATTTAATATGATTGAAAACTGATATGATTATAAATCTATACTGTTTTTGTAGTTTATAAAACAACCAAACTTAGTGTAAACTTAAATATAAAATAAACCTTTTAATGGTTTTCAGGGTTCGTACAAGGTGCTTAAAGTGCTTGAATTTGAAATGTAAGTCCTAGAAAACCCCTGAAAATAGCGATATTTATGTTAGTAAATGAAATTAGTGTTTAATTTTATTGATAAAACAAACAAAAAAAAATTTCACACAACTTTTCACACAAAATCAACGGTGCAACCCATCTGATATAGATATAGAGCCATTTCTCATGGCTATGAGCGTGATATTGCTCGTATAAATATCCAAGTATATGATACATCTTTCATTCTTCAGGTCAATCATGTATTCATAAGAGAAAATATCAGTTTGAATAAGGAATAAGCGATATCTTTGTCATCGTATCCTTTCAGTGGTTAAAGTTACCGCAGTCATTGCTTGTGCTGCACTTTTATTCATACCATTTTGTATTATTAGTGTATTTTTATTGATCTGTTTACCTTTTTTTTAGAATTTGAAATATAATAAAGATATTGTTTGATAAGTGAGATCTCTGATTGTAGTCCTTGAAAACCCAAAAAGTTGCGTTTGAAAAGTCCTGGAATTTCATTTTACAGTGTTATAAACCCCGAAGATGCTCTGTATCTGTTCTGTTTCTGGCAGGGCTAGTGAATAGTTATGGCGCGACCGAGATCCATTATTGTATTGAAGTCGAGGTAAAACGCAGCCAGCTTCACTCGTCACCCTTTCTGTCCTCCATTTTCTGGACGATTCCATTTAAAAATACATAATTTATCCAGCTGATATTTTTACATCTCTCTCCGTCTCTCTCTCGCGGGCTCTCGGTGTGCGTTCTGCATTGAGGGAGACCGTCTCTGCCACTTATCCACAGAGCTGGAGAAACCCACAAGGCCCAAGAGCACTCAGAATACTTCTCTCATCTCCCGGTCTTCTTGCCTCCATCTTCTTGTGTTTTGCTCATTACCGCTCCTGCGCTTTCTCAGGCCGCAGACATCTTTGCTGCATTATGTATTAGACGCAGAACTTGGCATGGAAGTCGAATGCAGTGCATCTGCATGATGCATTTAGCTTGCAAATAACGATGCATTTCCATTTCCCAGAGTCCGAAAGGCTTGTGAGGTGCTTCTTGCACTCGGGCTGGGTATCGGTTCAGATGTTCCAACTCGATTCGATTTTTATTTCGATTCTAAATACGATTTTTGATTCGATGATTATAGATTTAATACAAATCCTATATTTATTTTTAAAAAAGAACAGTGAACATAAGTTTACAAGTGGCATAAACCTGTATATTAAACTCTTTTTTTTGCTGCATTATGTATTAGACGCATTTGCACGATGCATTTAGCTTGCAAATAACGATGCATTTCCAGAGGATATTACAGAGACCGAAAGGCTTGTGAGGTGCTTTTTTTGGGATGTGCACGGCACGATGTGATATCTTTGGGCAGACGGTGGACGAGAGCATGTTGTGGATGTAAGGGTGAAGGCAGTGGGTTGGCTGATAAGAGACAGTAATATTTGCTGCCCACGCCTTGCTAACGCTGGCAGGCATGTGCGCTGGTACACTCGCACACGCGATTGGTCTCTGGCTAACATGCACACACACTCGCATTTAAAACGAGAAGAGATTCGCTGCTGTCTGGCAGATCGGACCAGTGATGTTCTCTGGCCTTCGCACGGCCAAGCCATTCAGCGTTACTCATGTTCCTGCAGGGAGGAATGTTTTTTATAGTATTTCATTTAATGTCATGCAGAGCTCTTATGAAATATTCACCAGTCAAGTCAAGTCACCTTCATTTATACAGTGCTTTTAACGATATAGATTGTTTCAAAGCAGCTTTAGAGTGATGATGGGAGATTACAGTAACAGAGATTTGTTTTGGCTTTACAGCAGCTCTAGAATAAAGTTATTGTCCAGATAAAGTTACTTTTGGATTGATTCACTTCCGTTGCGAAGATCATTAGTTATTAACTTCATAACCGCTTACACGACACCGTTTTAACAGAAAAGTTTTAATGCGTTCTGGCCGTTCATTTGCACGCCAACAGTGTTTGGTGCTCGAGAACAGTGCAAGGTGCAAGTTTTGAGAAATGTCCATCTCCGCGTAAACTTCAAAAACGTGAATCTGTGAAGGCGGTTGACGGCGTGCACATGCATATTACGTGTTTAGTCTGTAGGTAAGGTATGCGCGCTTGAATATATGTGTACGCAGACACGTAATCTTTCTTTACAAATTGACATCGCCAAATTACTTGTCTGGCCGGTATAATGCAGAATTTGTGGTCGTTTACGCAGATCCATGCACTGAAATCACTATAAGGTGAAATCACTATTGTTCACTATATATCAGATCAGCTGGTGCCTGAATTGTGTCCGCGTCTGTTTTGCCTGCGTTTGATTACCACGTCTCCTTGCTTTCTGAAGAGGTTAAAGACCCACTCCGATGAAAATCATGTTTTTCTAGGTGTTAACATGTTCTTGTGGCATTTTTCTGATGTTAGAGGACATATCTTGAGAAAAATAAGCTCAAAGTTGTATTTCTGAGTATTTCTGCATTCAAATGGCTGTGAATCAGTAGCAGACGGTAAAATGCCGGCTAAAATAGACTGGAGTTGTGACCTAGTAACTCCACTGGGCGGGGCCACAAGCTCATACTCCCCCCCCCGCCCCCGCCCGCTCAGGTTCTGAGGAGTAGAGAAGACGATGGCGGATCAACACCTATGTGCGGTAGCGGGTTGCAATGCTAAGAGGAGAGATATTGGTATTAGCTTTCATGCTTTACCAAAACATGTTGCTGTGAGAGATGAATGGATTACGTTCCTTGGTCTCCGTGCCAACGGCTCCGCCCACAACGCAGAGGCGAATTGCTAATGAGCTACTGCCGCTCTGCTGAAGCGAAGTCCCAGAAAACGGCACAGGTTTTGTGATTTTGGCTAAAAACGGCATAATCATAATTTAAAGACCACTGAGAATGTTTAAAAATAGCTCAAAATATGATCGGAGTGGGACTTTAAGCATGCGTTCACACTGTCTCTGTGCTTGAGAAGCTCAGATAAAGAAGTCTAATACACTAACAATCCCTGAGTAAAAGCATCACGTGCTCCGAGCATGAGTTCGTTCATCATTGTGGCTGATGAAACCGATCCCGCCACTCTTTTTAACCCCCTTGTTTCGGCCTTTTCTCAAGGCCGCGGGAGCATGGGCTTGTGTTTTGCTACGCACGTCATTCCACCAAGCGTTGTTTGTTTTCTTCTTATTTACTTAAATCCAGATATTTGATTTACAAAACAAATTTAAGGAACAAATTATACAAAACGAAAAAACTTGAAGTGCGTAGCAAAACACAAGCCCACCGCCATGCTTCCGCGGCCTCGAGAAAAGGCCGAAACGGTAAGTCATAAATCGTCTCAGACCCACTTCACATCTCAGTCAATCCATTTCCACGCCCATTTTCAATATTTTCTTTCTTAATTAACAGATTAAATTAAAACAAAACAAAACAATAATATCATAAAATTGTAACAGAAATCTGAAACCCCCATAATGTCCTTTCATCCGCCGTGCATAAAGTATTGAGACAACATCCTGCGGGCACTTCCTGTCTCTTCTGCCTTCATTTCCTGTTTCCACTGGGCAGAGAGTTCTGCCTTACGGTTTTGGTGATTGACAGTGGAGCCATTGTGTAAAGTTGGGTTCTTACTAAGGCAAGCATCACTAATATTGCTATTTTGCACAAACCCCTTAGCCATGAGTTTTAAAATTCAGTGCATAACTCGTTTTGTGCTCATGAATATCTATAGCGTTAGAGAGGTGTGGTTTTACTTGCGCTTTTCTGATTAGATTTGCTGGTAATGAACCACCCAGAAAATGCGATACTTAATGTTTGATTTATATTTAGACATTCACCATTGAAAATCCCCCTTGTTTGTTGTGCTGTCGTCCCTGTAACCCTCAGCCCCTGACCTAGATTTCCTCCAGTCTCAGAGGACGCACACTACATTACACCAAGAAATGCTTGTAGCAGGTTTGCATTTGCTTAATATAGTCAATCAAACTGAGAACAAGAACCATCTTTACTCATCAGATGAGCTCATTCTGAACAGTTCATGGTCTGTTTCTGTCTTTTTTAGCTGTACAGTTTTGATCAAAAAACGAGTTTGATCAGAGACATTAGACCTCGTAACTAACCGGCTCTTCTGGTTTGGGTTGTTTTTGAAAAACTAGTTATACCACCTCCATAAATATAAGGTTATTTAAATAGGTTAAGCAACGTTAAATTGAAAGTTTCATGTGAACTCCTCGTATATCTGCCTCCTCTCAGAAACAGGGCCTGAATTTCACAAAACTCTCCTGCAAGTTCTGAGATGATAATGCGGGAAATTCCCACAAACATTCACTCATTGTAGCCCGTGTGGATTGAATGAGTGAATCAATCCACACAGATAAACAGATCAAATCAATAATCTTAAAGGTATAGCGGAGGATTTTCTTTTTCCGGGTGGATCATCAAGACTATTGGTCCTCCTAAGTGTCAATCATTCTGGTGATATGTTTACGTAAGGCCGTCGTACGTGCTCGTGCACACGATTCACACGATGGCGTGCGCTCAAAACACAGGTTGGGGTTCCCACTGATGCCTCGGTCGCGAAGTTTCTACTCGACAGGTAAAGTTTGGCATGCTATTTGGAGAAATCCATTTAAAATCACTGCTAGTAAAAGTTAATGTAAGCTATGATTAGCTCGTGCATGCTCTCTCGTGCACACGTTTAATAGGCGTTCCCTCTCGTACTGTAATACGATTACTGAATCAAGAAGTTGCCGTCTAAAGTAAGTCTGTTTAATATATAGATTTATTTCTTAAATTCATTTTCAAATTATTTATTTCTAATTTATTAAATATTAATACAAATAAATATATATCGGCTTTTTATCTGCCAATCTGCTCTCTAATATATGAAATGTTTAAGTACTACACTTGTTTGTAGACGTCGTGGTTTGCAGGTGTTGAAAATTGTGCATTTATCCACTGTTTTACAATAGCTTTCAATGTGCTCCTTTAGACGTATTATAATTACCATTTTGTCTTTTTAACTTGAGGGTTGGACTGATGTTAGTCGTATTCATTTATGCATCTTATATTTCAAGGTTTCCCTTTTTGAACTGTTTCTACATTATTAAAAAATAGGCCATGTGCAAAACATTCGGCAGCCACAAATTCACTTTTATGTGTGACAAATGGGGACCGAAAGCTTTTGTAATACTGTACCAGTGCCATTCCCTCAGCTGAGTGTATTTTAGAAGACTAAAAGTGCAAGCGCTGCGTTTCTCTGTTCCCTTCATCCACACGTTATATACATGTTTAGACTGCTGTTCATGCTCTTCGAGGGTTGAATCACAGGAATGTGACTCAACAATGTTGAATGTGTGTGTTCAAAAGGTTGGGCTACATTACATGTAAGTGTTTACAGGTGTTAGCGAATATTCATGTACCCTAGACATGAAGAATAATGTCTGGAAAGATCTGTGTCTGGCTTCCTTTCCCTATAATATATGCTGGTGGCCTCGAGCAAATGTTGAGAACAAGCTTGTATATCTTCCATAGATTATGCAAGAGCAGAAATCTAGATGACAGGATTGTTGTACCTCATTGGGGTTTTATTGGTGTTAATGGCACGTGAATGCTTGTGACATTTGGGCATGTTTGCACAGTTTGAGGTCATACAGTGGAAACTGGCAAACGTGAAGATGCCTCTCCTACTGTAAGTCGATAGCACGGGTGAGACTTCATTGTGAGGCAGATATGTTGACACTGACATACTGAGAATAATTGATGGGCATTTCTGTGAAGAGCAGCTGCTTTTGTCCAAACGTTAAACATGACCTTGCCTCAGCCACATTGAAATGTGAACACCGGCCATTTTGTAATCGGTGACAGGCTGCCAAGTCATAGCCTTAAAGAAACACACACACACACACACACACACACACACACACACACACACACACACACACACACACACACACACACACACACACACACACACACACACACACACACACACACACAAGAGTGCCACCAGCAGCTGGGAATTCACCCAAGGTTTCACTTGACCTTCAGGCTACTAAGGATGGCAGGGACGGGAAATGCACTTAATGCATATTAACTTGTGCTAGCTTACTTCAGGGATTGTACAAGGTGCTTAAAGGAGTAGTTCACTTTAAAATGAAAATTACCCCATGATTTACTCACCCTCAAGTCATCCTAGGTGTATATGACTTTCTTCTTTCAGACGAATACAATCAGAGTTATATCAAAAAATATCCTGGCTCTTCCAAGCTTTATAATCGCAGTGAATTGCAACCAACAGATTGAAGCTCAAAAAAGTGCATCTATCCATCATAAAAGTGCATCTGTCCATGATAGAAGTGCATCAATCCATCATAAAAGTGCATCTGTCCATGATAGAAGTGCATCAATCCATCATAAAAGTGCATCTATCCATCATAAAAGTGCATCTATCCATCATAAAAGTGCATCAATCCATCATAAGTGCATCTATCCATGATAAAAGTGCATCTATCCATCATAAAAGTGCATCTATCCATGATAAAAGTGCATCAATCCATCATAAAAGTGCATCTGTCCATCATAAAAGCACATCTATCCATCATAAAAGTGCATCTATCCATCATAAAAGTGCATCTATCCATCATAAAAGTGCATCTATCCATGATAAAAGTGCATCTATCATCATAAAAGTGCATCTATCCATCATAAAAGTGCATCTGTCCATGATAAAAGTGCTTCTATCCATCATAAAAGTGCATCTATCCATCATAAAAGTGCATCTATCCATGATAAAAGTGTATCAATCCATCATAAAAGTGCATCTATCCATGATAAAAGTGCTTCTATCCATCATAAAAGTGCATCTATCCATCATAAAAGTGCATCTATCCATGATAAAAGTGCATCAATCCATCATAAAAGTGCATCTATCCATGATAAAAGTGCATCTATCCATCATAAAAGTGCATCTGTCCATCATAAAAGCACATCTATCCATCATAAAAGTGCATCTTTCCATGATAAAAGCACATCTATCCATCATAAAAGTGCATCTATCCATGATAAAAGTGCATCTATCCATCATAAAAGCACATCTATCCATCATAAAAGTGCATCTATCCATCATAAAAGCACATCTATCCATCATAAAAGTGCATCTGTCCATCATAAAAGCACATCTATCCATCATAAAAGTGCATCTATCCATGATAAAAGCACATCTATCCATGATAAAAGCACATCTATCCATCATAAAAGTGCATCTATCCATGATAAAAGTGCATCTATCCATGATAAAAGTGCATCTATCCATCATAAAAGCACATCTATCCATCATAAAAGTGCATCTGTCCATCATAAAAGTGCATCTGTCCATCATAAAAGCACATCTATCCATCATAAAAGTGCATCTATCCATGATAAAAGTGCATCTATCCATCATAAAAGTGCTCCACACTGCTCTGGGGGGTTAATAAAGGCCTTCTGAAGCAAACCGATGAGTTTATAAAGATTCAAATATGAATATTTTTCTTACACAAAGTAAAATAACTAGCTTCCGGCCAAACGAACATACAGATTCGACTTAAGCGTAAAGCACAACTTCTGCGAGTAATGCGACGCACTGCTGATATTTACGCTACTTCTGACGTCACAAGTTACGTAAGTTGCGCTTTATGCGTCAGTAGACTGTGTACTGGAAGCTGGATTTCTACTCTGTAACATGTTAAACATGATTCTTTTTCTTAAATTCATGGCTTTGCTTCAGAAGGCCTTTATTAACCCCCCAGAGCAGTGTGGAGCACTTCTGTAATATAACTCCGATTGTATTCGTCTGAAAGAAGAAAGTCACATACACCTAGGATGGCTTGAGGGTGAGTAAATCATGGGCTAAGTTTCATTTTAAAGTGAACTAGCCTACTCCTTTAAAGTGCTTGAATTTGACTTTTTGAAATTAGTGTTTAATTTTTCCTATGAAACAATATTTTCATTTTAAAATTAATGTGATATTGCTCATATAAATATCCAAGTATATGATACATCTTTCATTCATCAGGTCCATCATATATTCATGGGAGAAAAAAATCAGTTTGAATAAGGAATAAGCGATATCTTTGTCAAAGTATCCTTTCAATGGTTGATGTTGCCACAGTCATTGCGTGTGCTGCACTTTATTTGTACCATTTTGCTTAGTGTATTTTTATTTATCGGTTTACCTTTTCTAGAATTTGAAACCATAATAAAGATATTGTTTTGATAAGTGAGATCTCTGATTGCAGTCCTTGAAAATCAAAAAAGTAGTGCTTGAAAAGATCATTTTACAGGATCTGTACGAACCGGTTACAAAACAAAATATACAAGGCTGGTTTTGAGACTTAACATGCGCCCTGTTTTCTCCTCAACAGAAAAGCAAGGTCCAGAGCGGAAGCGCATTAAAAAAGAGCCCACTAACACCAGGAAGTCGGGCCTGGCGTTCGGGATGGGCATGCCGGGGATCCGGGCCGGGTACCCCCTGTCCGAGCGGCAGCAGGTGGCTCTCCTCATGCAGATGACGGCCGAGGAGTCCGTCAACAGTCCAGGTGCGCGTTTATCATGAGCACCACGTCTTCAGTAGCTTCCACTGTCCCTGCTGCACTCTCATGCTATGCTTCATTTACACACACACACACACACACACACACACCACAGCACTTAATTAGAATTCAATTAAACAAGATAACCCTCATCAATTCCCATTACTTCGGCGAAATGAACCTCTGCAATCTTAATCCACTGTTGTTCATCAGCCCTTCAGGACTGTTGATAGAGCATCAAGGGACTTGGTTGTGCTGTTCCGATATGAACTGTTCAGGTTTCCAGATTTGATTGGCTCATGTGGTTTTTGCTGCTTGAGATAAGTGAAACGCATTAGATTTGTGTTGCGTTTACTTCAAAGGTTTATTTCAGTTTCTTTTCAATGGTATTGCATGCTTAAAGGTTAATTCTTATCTCTGGTATGCATGTCTCGGTAACACTTTACAGTAAGTTTTATTAGTAAACATGAACAATACTTCTACGGCATTTATTAATCTTAGTTAATATTAATTTCAACATTTATTAATACATTATTTTAATGCACTGTGAACTAACATGAACAAACAATGAACAGCTGTATTATTATTATTAACTAACATTAACAAAGATTAATAAATACTGTAACAAATGTATTGCTCATTGTTAGTTAGTACATTAACTAATAAACCTTATTGTAACCATGTCTCTATTAGATTTACTGAAATTTCGCTCCTCTTCAAGTAGCTCACCAGATTTATTTTTCCAAAACAAAAGACTACAGGAAATTCCTAACCCCACCCATACAGAGCACTTTTTCATGCCAGCTATTGTTGTGTTAGTTTGTTCTGAATATGTCTGAAAATAGTAATTTAGTGCAGCTGATTTGGCATGTCTGCCTTGTGATTGCTAATAAATTTCCTTGTTTACGTGGTAGTTTGTTGATTCAATGTGCTTTAATTGTGTTGCTGACAATGTCTTCCAAATCCAAGGGGTGAAATTCAGTTAAAATTGTGTAATTTAGTGAAAGATGTGACGGCTAGAAGGCGCAAATTGGCACAGGCAGAAGTTGTCTCCATGTTTGTTGTATAAGACTGCCACCTAGAGGTCAGAGCAAGTAGTACTCATCACTACAATAATGCACAAGTTGCTCATGCTCAGTGTTTAATTGTGAGTCAGTGATTCTCAACCTTTTTGACTCCAAGGCGCCCCATTGCTTAAGATAATATTTGAAGGGCAAGTTCATATATTTCCTCTTGTACTTCAGCTGTAATGATGACAAAGCTACTTTTTTATCTACGGAAACTTTGACTATGAGTAGATTAAAATCAAACAAGATTAATTTAGTGATTCCTGAAGTTTCAAGAACTGACATTTTTTCAGGATCCACACTGTTTTTGACCACCGAGTTGTTCATGATTACCGAATAATGATTAAAATACTTTTTGTTTGCATTAAACACAATTATATTTATTATAGATTATGTGACTGTTTTATTTTATTTATTTTGATATGTGTTATTTTAGTTCTAAAAAAAACTTCCAGATTTTCCCTGACTTTAAAAAGCCATGTTTTTAATAAAAAAATGACGGTTGTTGTGGGGGACAAATTATAAAGAGAATGATGTTGGAGACATAGAGTGCTTGAGTCCTAACTTGAGGTCATATGCCGATTCTGTTCCCATTTTCCTCTCCTCCCTCCTCTTTTCCTGTCCTATCCAATGTTTTAAACTAGTTTTGTCTTATTTAAAATCATTTTTAATCATCTTGTTGGCCCCCTTTAAACTTTGTCCAGTTGAAAACCACTCCTGTAAGTAATCTTGCTGTTAATACCTATGTTTACATCCAGACACAACACCAAAGCATCAGTCACAGTCAAGTCTGGGTCAGAAGGGAACACCAAACTCGGCCTCAAAAACCAAAGACAAAGTTAACAAGCGAAACGAGAGGGGCGAGACGCGGTTGCACCGGGCAGCCATACGCGGGGAAGCACGCCGTGTAAAGGAGCTCATCAACGAGGGGGCCGACGTGAATGTAAAAGACTTTGCAGGTACGGGCAGACATATCCCCTTCGTTTTTAAGTCTCAGTTGAAAACATATCTTTTTAACTTAGCTTTTAGTTAAGATATACCTTATTTTTTTGTTTTCTTCTTTCTATACTGATCTCACTATACACTTGTGTGAGGGTTTATGTCTAATAGTGTGTAGCCATGCCTTCATTTGCTAGGCTTGGTAAATGTTTTTATATATGTTTGTTTTAAATATAACTGTGACGCACTTTGGGCAACAACGTTACTATTAAATGTGCTATATAAATAAATAAAAGTTGAAGACATTAGAGATCACCTGACTTCCACTTTAGTCCTTTAACATGCTGTTGAAATTGCATAGAATATTAGGTGATCACTGTTTTGATCCCGTTGAAATGCTCATACATTTCTTTTCATGATGTATAGACCTTATGTAGCCCCGCCTCATCTGGCGGGTCATCTGCTTTAAACATTACAGTCCTCATGATAACTTTCATTAACTTTACACTTAGTAAATCCACTTCAAAAGCTAATTACTCCTGGACAGCAGCGCCATAGAAACAGAAGTTAAAAGACAATATTCTAAAGATGGCGGCGCCCTCGTTTCTCTGGCGCATAAGGTCTATATGAGCAGGCACTTAATTACGAAATGCTTTTTTATTAATAATGGAATGCTTCTTGTTTTAGGCTGGACCGCACTGCATGAGGCGTGTAATAGAGGGTATTATGATGTGGCCAAGCAGCTGCTGGCAGCCGGGGCCGAGGTTAACACCAAGGGCCTGGATGACGACACGCCTCTACATGATGCATCCAACAATGGCCATCTTAAAGTAAGTACCTCCGAACAGACATTCCACAAGTGTGTGTGTGTGTGTGTTAGGTCTGTCAAATAAAAATTCTAATTTCGGAAAATCGTTGAGAATTCCCGCTCAAGACGTGATGATGACGTAACTGATGTGGTTTGTTTATGTTAGCTAATCCAGTATACAGCGCTGCGTGTGTTTTCTTAAGCTGGAAACTTAAAGTTTGGTATCTTGATATGCTTTGTAACAAACCCCCTATTCTGGTTTTGTAGGTTGTGAAGCTGCTGTTACGGTATGGAGGGGATCCTTGTCAAAGCAACAGAAGAGGAGAGACTCCCTTAAAAGTGGCAAATTCGCAAACAATGCTTAATCTGTTGCTGGGAAAAGGCACTTACACCTCCAGTGAGGAGAGTTCCTCAGGTGTGTACCATGCAGTTCTTGTGCGAATATATTCCAGAAAGTGCAGGAAATGTGTACCATATGCTAATATTACGATTTTTTTGTGCATCTCAGCAGATTCTTCTGAAGAGGAAGATGCCCCATCATTTGCCCCATCCAGCTCTGTTGATGGCAATAATACAGACTCAGAGTTTGAGAAGGGCTTAAAATTAAAAGGGAAGGGCATGGACCCACCCAAATCGATCTCCACTCCGGTCAAGGATGAGTACGAGTTTGACGAGGATGATGAGGAGGAGCGTGTCCCACCTGTGGACGACAAGCATCTGCTCAAGAAAGAGTTTCGCAAGGATCCCGTCATCAAGACAAACAACTTTATCTCCATACCCAAGATGGAGGTTAAAACCTATTCCAAAAGCAACACGCTAACACCAAAGAAGGCTGTGCGCAGGATCCTGTCGGACAGCAACAGCTCGGATGAAGACGACAGGACTTTGTGTTTTACACCCACGACCACACCAAGGCAACCTGCACCTCAGACCAACGCAAAGAGCCGGGAATCGACGTCGCTGAGCTCCAAGCAGCAAAAAGAGAAAAGTAAAGTCAAGAAGAAGAGGAAGAAGGAGACAAAAAATAATGTTAGTAAGGAGGTGCGCTTTGGTAAAGTGAACGACAAGTTCTGCACCTCAGACTCTGAGATTGGGGACTTGGAGAGCGAGGACGATAAAGGATCCATGCAGAGTGCAAATTGTGTAAAGGACTCTTCTACGTTGAGCCTTAAAGATCCTTCTGTCTTTAGCTCTCTGTCAGTTTCTTCTTCATCCTCATCGCATGGGAGTCTGAGCTCACAGAAACACACACAGTCTCTGGCAGAGCAGCACCCAAAGCAGT
The DNA here is from genome assembly GCF_951802725.1 of Rutilus rutilus. Classification (NCBI taxonomy): domain Eukaryota; kingdom Metazoa; phylum Chordata; class Actinopteri; order Cypriniformes; family Leuciscidae; genus Rutilus; species Rutilus rutilus. Next base: position 57,543,991 of record NC_140211.1, on the reverse strand, counting down.
GGAGGACAGATGGCTGGAAGACTGTGTCTTCTCCACCATGGTCAGATGTCAGCTCCCTCTCGGACTCGGTCAGAACAAGGCTCTCTAGCGAATCGGACTACTTGTCTGCCGACTCCAGCGTTGAGTCTGTGAAACAGGTGAAAAAGAAAGTGCAAGATAACAGAAAGAAAAACAACACGCATGCCAGTGCGGTAGACAAAAAGAACTCTGAGTTTTACAAGAACTCGAACACAGATGGAGCCATTTCTAAAACAGACAAAGATGGAAAGGTGTTGAAGAAACACAAAGTGAAACACAAACACAAAAGTAAGGAAAAGGATAAGGCTCCAAGTGTGGTGTTGAGTCAAGACATGAATGAAAAGTTTGTCAAGAGCTTTTCTTTTGACTTTGATGATACACGGCAGAAATCGCTAATTGTTGACACGGAGTCGCCCTCTGAAAATAGGGTCAAACTTTCAAAACATGAGAAAGATCATTTTAAGAAGGAGGACCGATTGTCTAAAGGTAAATCTGAAGACAAGGACTGGCCAGGTAAAGAAACTCAAAGGGTGGTCAAAGAAGAGAGGTCAAAGAAGACAAAGGAGTCAAACAAGGAAAAGGTGAGCAAAGAGGAGAGGGACAAACCTTTAAAGACTGAGAAGGAGAGAATTATAAAAGACAAGGCAAAGGAGGAGAAGCAGAAAGCCCATAAAGATGACAAAAAGAAAAAGTCTAAGGATAAATCTCTCAAAATTGACAAAAAGAATGAACAAAAAGAAGAAAAACATTTTAAATCTGAGAAAAGCATAAAAGAGGAGAAGGAAAAGTCTAAGAGGGATAAAACTATCAAGGAGGAACCCGATTATGAAGACTATGACTTAAAAAATCACTTACTAGAGGAAACCAAAATGAGTGCATCAGATGATCCCCATGATCGGTGGCAGTCAGACATGTCTTCTGACAGTTCGCTTTATGGAGATGATAGCTGGGACGCCCCTGTAAAAGAATACAAATCAAATAATGCGGTCAAATTAATTGTAGAAACAGTGAAGGAGGAAAGCAGGGACCGAAGAAAGGAAAATAAAGTCAAAGATAAAAAGCCAGATCATGGAGATAAGCGTCCTGAAAAGGAAACTGCATCAAAGAAGAAAGACAAGGAATCCTCTGAAAAGAATACTGAAAAGAAAAAAGACTGGACAGACAAACAAAAGTTCAATTCGGGTCAGTCCTTGGAAAAGGAGAAGAAACGAAAAGAATCAGCAGAGGGTGTCAAAGAGAAGAAGGAGAAGGACTCTCTTGAGGGCAGCAGAGACCGAAAAGATTCCTATGAGTTTACTAAGGAAAGGAAAGACTCCAAAACAAAACAAGAATCTCTGAGAGATGACTATGGGAGTGAGGCCTTCTTTAAAGACAAACCAGAGAATGAAACCACTTGTAAGGCTGACCCCAGAGAGAGGAACCACTCTGGAAAGGAAAGGGAGAAGAAAATGGATGGTGTGGAAAAGAAAGAGAAGTCCAAAGGAGAAAAACACAAGGACAAGCCTAAGGACAGAAATTTGGACCAGGAAAAGGAGAAACCTGAGAAAAACTCAATCGATAGATCGATGAAAGAGAAAGATCTAGAACGGACCCCCAAAGACAAGCGGGATGGGGCTAAAGAAAAGCATAAAGATTCTCATGTCAAGGACAAAGAGAGGAAGATGTCATCTGAACAGATTAAAGATAAGAAAGAGAAGACATCCCAGGACAAACATGCTGACAGAGAAAAAGATTTCCTGGAGTTTAAGAAAGAGGAGAGAAAACCTGAAAAGGCGAGAGAGAAGACATGGTACACTATTGCAGATATTTTTACAGATGAGAGCGAAGATGATGATGACAACTATAATGGGGGCGTTGCAAAATTAAGTGACTCTCTCGGACTATCAGATTCTCACAGGAAAGATTCCACACCAGACATAGATGAAATGGATAATTTCCAAACAGATAAACATAAGAAATACTCTGAGGGGAAAACACATTCCACAGAAAAACAAAAGGAAAAGGAACATAAAGATAAGAAAAAGGAGAAGGCATCATTTGATGCTGGAAAAGAGAGGAAAGCCTCCATGGAAAAACACAAAGATAAAAAGGACAAAGATTCAATTGACACAAAACACAAGGAACGCAAGGACAGAGCATCTGTGGATTCAAATCAAGACAAGAAAAGCAAGCAGAAACTTCTTGACAAGAAAGATGCCAGTGAAGAAAAGAGCAAAAACAAATACAAAGACAAGGTAGAGCACTTAAAAGAAAGAAAACTCTCTAAGGGGAGTGGCGAAAATGAGAAATCATTGTTGGAGAAACTTGAGGAAGAGGCAATGAATGATTACAAAGATGATTCCAATGATAGAAATAGTGAAATTTCATCAGACAGTTTCACAGACAGAGGTCATGAACCCGTTCTAAGCAGCTTCTATGATTCCTCCAACATCAGTATACCTGACATGTCCGAGGAGAGAAGAGAGTCTATATCCATCTCTAATCCACAGGATAAGTTCAGAGAGAAAGAGCGGCATAGACATTCCTCATCCTCATCATCCAAAAAGAGTCATGACAAAGAAAAGGAGAAAGTCAAGAAAGAAAAGGGGGATAAAAAAGACAAGTCAGAGGAGATCAGAGAATCATACGGCCGCAGAGAAAGCTTGCCCTTTGACAAAGAGCCCATGCCTTTGGAGGCTGACCCTTACACTTTTCCATATGGTTCCAAAGTTGATGGTGAGGATGACTTGGAAAAGACTCTGGAGTTTGAGAAGGAGATGTCCAAAAAAGACAAGACAAATAGTGTCATTAACAGTGAGAAAATAAAAGACAAAAAGAAAAAAGAGAAGCACAAGGAAAAGGTGAAAGAGGAAAAGCATAAATACTCAGATGGATTTGGGTCCTTCAGACACTCGAAAGAAGAACAAAAATCTGGAATGAAGGAAAACGCTCAAGTCACGAGTCTAAAAGAGAAATCTAAAGAAGACAGTTCTAAATTTGATGGGAAAAATAAGGAGAGGAATAAAGATATCATGGACAAAGACAGAACAGATCTCAAAGCCAAGGTCAAAGATGAGAACGACAAATTCAGCCAGGCAAAAGAGACAACTCGAAAGGACAACCGCCCTCGTGAAAAGCTTTTGGTTGATGGTGATCTCAGACTAACAAGTTTTGGCAAAATGCTTAGTTTAAAAGATCAAGAGATTGAGGAGCGCCATAAGAAACACAAAGAAAGAATGAAACAGATGGAAAAACTGAGGCATCGGTCAGGTGATCCAAAACTCAAAGATAAAACTAAATCGAATGAAGAACTTAAGAAGAGCCGCAGTGAACTTTCCAAAAAATCTGGTTCAGTGGAAAGTTCTTTGAAAGAAAAAAAGTTCAAAGAGATTGGCCTTCCAACCCAAATGATGTCACCTGATAGAAAGCCGATACCTATGGACAGTCAGAACTCAAAAGACTGGCTTGCTGGCCATCAAATAAAGGAAAATCTTCCTGCATCTCCTAGACCCGACCAGAACAGACCAACAGGTGTCCCCACCCCAACATCTGTGATCTCATGTCCGAGCTACGAGGAAGTCATGCAAACTCCACGCACTCCGTCCTGCAGTGCAGAGGACTATCCTGATATCATATTTGATGGTCTTGACTGTCAGAATTCCTCGGCCACCACTATGTCCATGAACGCCTGCTCCCCTTCCTTCTTTGATAGATATTCCAACTCATCGAATAACTTCCAGGAGGGAACATGCATAACACCAGCAAAGAACTTGCAATTACCCCTTGTGAGTCGTTCTGTCACCTCTGATGTCAGAAGACCACTCGAGAGCGAGTTCAAAGTAGAGGCAGAAAAGTTTTTGCAACAGCAACATATACCAGAAGGCACAGCATTCGAGTCTTCAGCCTCGCATATTACCGAGGACAAGATGGCAGCTGACAGACTTAATTGCCTTTCCCCAACGTACTTTTCACCCCCTATTGAGATGATGTCTCCCAGGCCTGACCTATCACAACACGATAGAGTTCCTGATGAAGCGCCTTCTGTAAATTCCCTCAACGATGGCATTGAACACTCGGGGAGTGTTTATAACAACTATCTCATGAAGCCCTCAACTCCAGTCCATAGACCTGAACCCCAGGAGCCTTGTTTGGATATAGCGGCTCCCCCAACTCCGGCTCCTGCTGCCCTTCCTCCCATGGATATTGATGATCTCTCAGAGCCACAACAAAGTGGACCGGTTTTAATGCCAGCTCACCCTGTCAGTGTGAGTGACTACTTGCCTCCTGTTGTTGAAGAGCAAGAAGAGGAGGAGGAGGAGGAGGAGGAAGATGATGATTTTGTTGAGGATGGCACAGAAGTTCACCACGCTGAAGACGAGTCCAGAAACGATCCCACATACTCACTCGGGATTGAGGAATCTGACAAAAAGGCTTGGCTTGAATGTCCAGATAGAAGAGATCCTGATGAAATTCCCATAACACCAACCCATCCACAAGACAACTACATGGAAAACTCATGTGATCAGCCCTTAGCCTGGAACTCAGAAGTGCTCATGAAATCACCTAATGAGAGTTACCGAGAGGTCGAGGCTGCCGTGTCAAAGATAAGCAGTCCATATTCACACTCCGATTGTGATTTGCAGCATATCCCAAGTGTTATGCCTGTGACACCACCTCACTCTGCTTATTCCAGAGTATACTGTCCATCACAAATATCTGACTCTCATTACGAGGTCCACAAAGACACCGTGGAAGACATCACATCACCGGAAAGACCTGAGACAGAGGCACTGGAGTCAGAATCACCTCGACTAGAAACTTTCTTCACTGATTGCAAACCAGATCCCGAGGAAGTGCAGATGGACCTAGAGCCCCCATGTATGATGAAAGGCAATATCCAAGAGTCTCCCACCTATGTTGCAGAGGACTGCATCCCTGTAGCCCCACCAGTCAACCAAGAACCTGTTGTTTCATGGGTAGATCCATTCCCTAGTGCAGCTGATGAAATGGATGACATGGGTCCTTTCTCTATACCAGAGCTTCCTTTCCAGGAGAAGGAGATGCAGGAGCCTGATATAACAACCCCAGAGATTGCAGAGAGTAAGCTTCCACCTTCTCAGACAAGACCTCCAGTTATTGAGACAAGCGAAGATGTTGATATAATGGATGTTGACTTGACGAGTCTGTCCAAAGCATCTTGTTCTCCTGCAATTGTGCCTCCTACCGAATCTGGTCAGGATTTGGTTCCTCCAATAAGTGAGGATGGATATAGACCGCAGTGTGAGTTGGAGCCAGAGCCTCAGAACATCCCAGATGTTCCTCCCATGAAAGAAACAATCCCAGAGGAGAGGGAAGCATTTGAAGAAGTGGATGAAAATGTACATTTGTTTTCTACTGACAGTGAAAAGGACAATGAATACAGGCCAAAAGAAACAATCCCGGATACTATGATGCCATCTGTTATGGTACAATATTTGGAGCTACCAGCCACCACAAAATCACATATATTAGGACAAAATCCTGTGGTCGTTTTGGGTCCCTCGTGTAGCCCTCATCCTGTTCAGGTTCAATCTGTCTCGATGCCTAGTAGCACACAAGTATCAGAGGCCCTTGAGACAACCGCCAAGTTGTCTGTGACTATACCAGTGTCTGAGGCACCCAAGAAAATTGAGGAAATACCTCAGAGGATGACCCGGAAAAAGGCTCAGATGCTGGCCAATCAGAACAAGCAGAGCTCATCGAGCATCACCTCTTCAGTATCCTCCTTACCAATCACAACAAGTGTGACCACTTCTTGTGTCACAGTAGAAAAGGAGAAAGAGCCCATCACCTCCACCACAGCTCAGACATCCACTCCTTCTGTACCTCCACTAATCACCAAGTCAAAAGGCAGGCCTGTCGAGGACGATGACAACCAGTCCCAACATCCACGCAAGAGAAAGTTTCCCAAATCTGGCCAACAGCAGGTGCAGGTTCAGCTTGTGAACACTGCAATGAAGCAGACTCGGGAGATGATCCAACAGACTCTGGCAGTCATCGTGAATGCCATCAAGTTGGATGAGATAGAGCCATACCACAGTGACCGTTCCAACCCCTATTTCGAGTACCTTCAGATCCGCAAGAAAATCGAGGAAAAGAGGAAGATTTTGTGTTACATAACTCCTCAAGCTCCCCAGTGTTACGCAGAGTATGTGACGTACACAGGCTCTTATCTACTTGATGGCAAGCCTCTGAGCAAGCTTCATATTCCAGTGGTAAGAATTTTGTTTTTGTGTTCTATGCATAAATACTCTTTAACACCTAACCATAAGCAGCATAATTATACTGACAAGAGACAAGACGTTGCTGACGTATATACAGTACAGGTCAAAAATTTGGAAACATTACGTTTTTTTTATTTTTATTTTTTTAAAGAAGTCTCTAATGCTTATCAAGGCTGCGTTTATTTGATCAAAAATACAGAAAAAACAACAACAATAATATTGTGAAATATTATTACAACTTAAAATAATAGTTTTCTGTTTGAATATACTTTCAAAAATAATTGATTCCTGTGATGCAAAGCTGAATTGTCAGCATCATTACTCCAGTCTTCAGTGTCACATGTGACATCCAGTCTATCACATGATCTATATATTCGAATATATTCTATATTATTATGAGTGTTGGAAACAGTTCTGCTGCCTAATATATTTGATGAATAAAAGATTAAAAAGAACTGCATTTATTCAGAATAAAAAAATATTTTCTAATAATATAAATCTTCTTTACTATCACTTTTTTGATATATAGAGATGTCCTTTCTAAACAATTTTCCGTACTATCCTAGATTGCTCCACCTCCATCTTTGTCGGAGCCCCTGAAGGAGTTATTCAGACAGCAAGAGGCGGTTCGGGGAAAACTAAGACTGCAGCACAGCATCGAGAGGGTAAACTCTTACTCTTTGCCTTTAGTCTTTCTCCCCTCACTGAGCTCACTTCAGAAGTCACCCGTTAGCATGTAACGATCACACGGCACAAATCCTTTGATTCATCAAAGGCTTTGTGTAATAGAACAGCAAGTTATCTGCAATATACATGTCAACTAAGCAAGCATTTCATCTCATTTTCTTCTGATGTTCTTCTTATTGTGACTTGCAGACCTTGATCAATTCACAAGACTGTTTACTAGCTTTGTCCCTTGATTACTAGATCAATGGATCAGTTGGATGTCTAGTCTTACTCTGATTTTATGCTCCCTTACAGGAGAAGCTTATTGTATCTTGTGAGCAGGAGGTGCTGCGTGTTCATTGCAGAGCAGCGAGAACAATCGCAAATCAGGCCGTTCCTTTCAGTGCGTGCACAATGCTGCTGGATTCAGAAGTCTACAACATGCCATCAGAGAGCCAGGTGAGGCCTCATTTGAGCTATTATTAACACGTTAAAGATGTTACAATGCCTACGAAAACAATGTACATTTTATTAAATTTCTAACTAATCTTGATCTCCAGGGGGACGAAAACAAGTCTGTGAGAGATCGCTTCAATGCTCGACAGTTTATCTCCTGGATTCAAGATGTGGATGATAAGTACGACCGCATGAAGGTGAGGAGGAGTTTTTTATATATATATATGCCCACATAGAATCTGTACACTTTTATATAGGAATGTCCTGAGCCAATCTCAAGCCCGATCCTTTATTTGTGACCCTGGACCACAAAACCAGTCACATGGGTCAATTTTTTGAAATTGAGATTCATACATCATCTGAAAGCTGAATAAATAAGCTTTCCATTGATGTATGGTTTGTTATGATAGGAAAATATTTGGCCAAGATACAATTATTGAACAACTATTTGAAACTCTGGAATCTGAGGGTGCAAAAAATCAAAACATTGAGAAAATCTCCTTTAAAGTTGTTCATTTATGTTGGCGATTGTGCTGCATTCACAGGAAATTTACTAAATATCTTCATGGAACATGATCTTTACTTAATATCCTAATGATTTTTGAGATAAAAGAAAAATCGATAATTTTGACCCATGCAATGTATTGTTGGCTATTGCCACAAATATACCCGTGCGACATGTGACTGGTTTTGTGATCCAGGGTCACAGTAGTCAGCAGGTATCATACAGTAGGTGGCAGTATGCGTTTGCTCACCACCATTAAAGGGAAAAGAAGCACAACTCTGTGTCCGTGACGCGTGAAAATTCCATGTTCACAAATGTAAATTGTCCTGTAAAAAAATAAAAAATAAAAAACCGTTTTACATAATTTAAGAAAGAAATGGAGCTTTATATGGACTCAATTTGATTTTCAATGAAGCAAAAAGCAGTTAAATTAGTAAATGTTTTTTTTTTCTTCAAAAAAGTAAATTTTTGTAAAAAAAAAAAAAAAAAAGCGCCACACATGCTTGTTCCAGCTTCCGTGTTTAGCATATGTGATGCCATTTTTGTAACTAATGACTCAAAAGTTTATTTACGGTTTATTTTAATCTGCCGTCAGACTATCTGAGACGTTATTGCCAATAGTGTTGTCAAAAATATAGATATTTCGCTAAATATCGATACTGAAATATCTGAACGGTACCAATACTAATTTCCCGAAGTATCGATACACGATACTAGCCGAGCTGTCACTTTCACTTCTCTGCAAAGGCGCGTTGACAGACACCACACGCGCACTCGTCTCATTCGCTCTGGTTAAATAGCAAAAGTGAAGTGAATGGGGCCGATCACACCTGACGCGTTTTTTGCAGTGAGAGGCGCCTATTTTCAATTGGTTTGCTATGGCGCCTCGCGCCCGATGTCATCGCGTTTTTTTTTTTTCACTATCCAATCGAATGAATGGAGAGGCGGGCTTTCCGTATTAGTGATGAAAGCTACTAAGCTTGAACGCCCGGAGAGTGCGATGATGGAGGATAAACTTGTGGTGCTCTCGTGGGTTACCAGGAGCTTAACGACTTCACGAACTGTAACTACCACAATGTTAACAGAAAGTAAATAAAGTTAATAAAAGGCTGATTTGACGTGTACTTGACTGACAGGACAGCTGTTTCAGTGGTTGCCTAGCAACATAAAAAACGCAGCGCATCACTGCTAGTTCCGTGTGATGGTGAAATTAACTTGTGCTTATTTAACTTTATTCAAAAAAAATATTATTTAATTCTGCAATTTGCCTTCATTAGCGATTTATCATCAATTTGATTTACACAGATATTAATTAAACTAAACTGAGCTAGACAATGACATCTCTGAATTCAATAATGAAATGCCTTTAACTGAAAATGTAATGTTTAATCTTATTATACATTACTGACACTCTATCCTCCAGTTTGATACTGTTAAGTGCTTTGACACAATCTGTATATAAATAAAGGTGACTTGACCTCATGTGGATCCAGTGAGCAGTGTTTTCGCCTGTGATGCGCGCACGTTTGCGTTTAAATCTGTTCATCAAATAACGTTAATGTATTAACCAGCATTTATGCTTTTGAACAAGTGCACTACCTCGGGACATTTTTGTTCATGTAAAATGTACCTTATTGTCATGTTCTAGACTTGTTATATTTAGCTTTAAATAAAAAAAATACCCCCTTAATATTGTGGCAGCTTTCTCCCCGTGGTATCGAATATGGTATCGAATATCGATATTTTTCAAGGTATCGTATCGAAGTTAGAAATTCTAGTATCGTGACAACACTAATTGCCATAACGTCTTGCTTCGGACTTGACAGACAGATTGATAGATCTCTTATATTTAGCATTAAAAAATCATAATGTATGAATGACAGCCATTCATGTTCAGTGGAACATTAGTTAATGTACTAACCAACACTGAGCAATACATTTGTTACAGTATTTATTCATCTTTGTTAATGTTAGTTAATAATAATCCAGCTGTTCATTGTTTGTTCATGTTAGTTCACAGTGCATTAACTAATGTTAACAAACACAACATTTGACTTTACTGTATTAGTAAATGTTGCAATTAAGATGAATTAATGCTGTTGTTCATTCTTAGTTCATGTTAACTAATGAACCTTATTGTAAAGTGTAACCAAAAAATCAATGGAAACAGGTTAAATCTGTAGCTCTTCAAGTCATTTTAACTCTTAAATGTGCAAGCATTGTGTATATGTCCCAAAGTCTAATCGTGCGCATCTTCTCCCGACAGACGTGTTTGCTAATGCGTCAGCAGCACGAGGCCGCGGCTCTGAACGCAGTGCAACGGATGGAGTGGCAACTCAAGGTACAGGAGCTGGACCCCGCGGGACACAAGTCTCTGTGCGTCAACGAGGTTCCCTCCTTCTACGTGCCGATGGTCGACGTCAACGACGACTTCGTACTGTTGCCCGCGTGACAACGACACACACTCAGACTCTGAGAGTTCGGTCTAACATTAACCATCTATCAAAGAGACATCAAACTAAAGTTCGGTAAGGGCTAGCCGGTTTGAGGAGATTCTTTGAGGAAGAGAGAAATATATATTATATAGAGAAAAAAAAAAGGTAAAACTCATCCTTTTTCCTGCCCGAGGAGGAACCGTTCGTCTTTTATAACGGGGAGAGGAAAAACACACAACTTGCACTTTTGTCCTCAAGTTTTTTATGCTTTTGTTTGGGATTTGAAAAAGCGAAACTGCTTTTGAACCTCCTGTCGTGGGTTATCTGGGCGAACATGAGGGACGGGGTTTTTGTATCTGTCCCAGCCCATACTGAGTTACAACACAAACACACAAACAAAGCTTGAGACGGGTTCGTCCACTATTGTGCTCCAGAACAAGAGGACAGACGGCACTGGTGGACACCGGGACAGATGTGCAGGACACAAAAAGAGTGCGACGGGAGTGCTAGCATAGCGTCTCCTCGTTTGGACCCGAGTCTATAATGCTAAAGCGGTGGAAAGAACGGCTTTCCTGCGGTTCAGGCCCATGTTCAGGACAGCTCGGCGCCGAGCAATGAGGAGAAACTGCGTTGGGTTTACGGAGACGACGGTGCATTTGGTCCCAAATGCTGGATTAAACGCATGGGCTGATGGTCCCGAAGCCACGCCCGGTTTCTATACGCGTGCATAAGGAAAAAAAAAAAAAGACTAATAATGTAAGAGCAAAATGTTGCTGTCACAAATCACGAGAGACGAGGACTTCTTCTTTGTTTTTTTTGTTTTTGTTTTTTGTTTATGTCTTTCTTTTACTCGGGCATTTCATTGTTCCCTTTCTGAGGAAGTGACTTGAAAAACACTACAGAGCCAACATTAGTTTAATGGAAAAAAAATTGAAAATTGCAAAAAACTGCAAAAAAAAAAAAAAAAGGTATTCCGTAAATGATGTACAGTTTTTTATAATCATTAACCAATGTATTCTCGCTGCCTTCTAGATAATTTATTTTGCCACACATTACTGCACAGTTGTAAATAACTTATGTACTGTAACATCACTCAGTTAAGTGTAAAAGAAAATAAATGAATAAAAGTTATCATTGTATGTACAGTTCACTTTCGGGCAGCACCCCCCCCCCCCACACACATCACCTCCCTACCCATAATCCCATGGGCCAAAAGTTGAACACATCGTCAGTATTTTCATGCAATAGTCCTTAAGGTTTCTGTCCAAAAGTAAATCTAGATCTTCATCTTCATCTCCTGATCGCTCTGTCAGGGCCACGATCATAGTTTTCAGATGTAGCAGAGTGATTATGGATTTATTTAAAGAATAGTAGAGGTATATTATTCATCGTTTTATTACACAAGTATATATCTTAAAAAAAAGTAAAAAAAAAATTAAAAAAAAGTATAAACCAAGAAAATGCCTTTATACAGTTTAACTCTCTTTTCTTTTCTTTTTTTCTATCTAAAGCTGCACAACTCATAGCTAGGATAGAGATTTGGAGATAAACACACAAACCGCCCCATTGAACTGTATTAGTGCGTATTTGAATTTATTATTACACATTGTAATGATGGGAGTCATTGTGTCATGCCCCTCTGCTCGTGTTCATCAGTGCGACTCCCGTTTCGAATCGCTCGCCCGCTGCACTATTACACCCGTTCTTAATCACCTCTCGTTAGTTCCCATTCCAGCTTTTCCCTCCTTCACTGCGTCACATATCCTGAATCAGACCCGCAGCTCTTTTCTTAGTCCCGAAGCAATTGAGTTTTTAAACTCGTGACTCTTTAAAGGTCACTTTTATTGCCTGACCGTGATGTGGACTTTTACAGGTCATTATGAAACACACACACACACACACACACACTTCCCGTTCTTGGACTCACTGTTTGCATACATGGGCTCGCTGACTGTTTTTTTTTTTATATATATATATATATATATTTAACATCCTTGTTAATCACGGTATTTTATTTATTAAAGTTTTTTTTTTTTTTTTTTTTATGCACCAATGTCAATTATTCTCTGATTTTATTTGGTCCGTTTCCATCTTTACAGTACATGTTAGAAATCATCAATCAACCTAGAGGGGAATAGTGCAAGAGTTTTTTTGTTTTTTTTTTAAATAAATAAAAAAGTTTTAATTATTAGATTTTTTTTGGGGGGGGGGGGGGGGGGGGGGGATTTCACACTTGAAATGTGTTTTGATATCCTACCCTTTCTCATTACCCTGCCTGCACTTCAGTGTGAGGTTGTGTGACGTTTGCTTAACCATCCAGGCTATAGTGTTTTAATTTCCTTTTCTTTCTTTCGACCTTTCAATCTTTTGTTTTCATGTGTGGTTGTGAGTCTGTGAAGATCCCACATGACGCAGTTGTGTATGTGTGCATTGAGTCTGGGTGCAACAGGTGTCACTGTCTCCGCAGGTTCTCCACAAACTCGACAGCTTCCCCGTTCAGATCCCAGTGCTTTCTTTTTGTGTTGCAATGAAACGCCACTGATTTCAGATCAAGTGCTTTTTGATGTTATTCGGTGCATTTTTTTCCGCCCCACATGAAATGACTTTGTTAACCCAATGGTTTCTGTATCATCACTAAGCCCCTGTTTACAAAGATGTGTGTCCTCTCCCACAACCGATTCAGTTTTAAAAGGCTTGAAATTGTGACGCGATACAAAACTATAACCTGATTATATCCACTAACTCGGTCATCTGAGACTCGCTCTGTCGTACACACGCTTGGCCTGACCTCTTGTCTGCAACACATTACCTCTAATAATTACACGGATTACTGATTATTCCATATGTAGATACGATAGATTAGGCGTGGAGCCACAATTTCAAGCTTTGTTTTAAAACACACAGACTCCTCTCTTAACACATGTTGAACTCTATATAAAGAGTGAGAAATAACCTATTTATTATCTTTCTGACACCTGTGGTATGTTTGAGTTGAAGGTCTCCGCTGTGTAAATTTTCCTCTTGTAATGCGTGAACGAGACGTTGTACATAGCTGTAAATAATATTCCAGGACGTTTTGCACCCTCCTCTTTGTACTAGTCCAAAACTTGCGTAGAATGTGAGATTCTAACAGCAACGAGACGTGTCGCACTCGCTGCCGGTGATGTAACAATGTATCTTTTTTTTTTTTGTACAATGTTAGTTGAATTGTGTACATATTGTTGGAGCAGCTATGGGGGAGGGGGAAGGGGGTTTGTTGATGCTATTTCAGTGCTGTCAAGAGATCCAGTACTTTCACCTCTTTAGCTGTGTTGATATCCTGCGATTCAAAAAGCGAGAAACTAAAAAAAATAATAATAAAAAAAATTAACGGAGAGGAAAAATTCTAAATTGTTATTTTCTACACTTGCATGTACAGAGAGCGCGAGAACTGCTGTTGTTCCTCAGAGATTATGTTCGTAAATAAATTTTTGAAATGACTTGGCTTCTGTGATTTGTTTTTGTTTTTTTGAGAGCTGCAATACCACACATCTGCCACAAGAGGGAGCCAAAGTGATATAAAGTTGAATGTCAATCATTTGTTAACATTTGCATGGCAAAAATAGCCTCAAATGTCATATTTCACTCGACACATCATAGCTTTAACCCACAAACTAAAATATTTGATTAGCACATTTTGGTCCAACTCCACAAAGAGACTAAGGTGTCAATTTCTACTGAATATTTCTCATGTTTTTGGACATTCCTTAATCCTGACTATTAAAAAAATACATATTTCTATGTTGTCTGTTGTTGTCAAGTGCATATGTGCCTATAAAGAAATGGTTAATTTAACAGTAACCAGGTTATCATGCACACAATTAGAAACTGGGTTTCACTGACACGAAGATATTTTTTTTTAATCATGAAATATGAAATGAAAAAAATAAATGTATTAATCAAACCCAAATTAATAAGTACAACTAGTTGAGAAAATAATGACTTGTTTTAGAAATACAATGTGCACTGTAGACTTATACGGAGTCATTGTGGGGTTTGTCATGTTTGCGCAATGTTCAGCTGTAAAAATATGCTACTTCTAATTTTAGTTTGAAGGACAGGATTATTAAACATAAAGCGAAACACACACAGAATAGCATTGCACCGACTGCACATGAGTTTACTGGAACTCCTGTCACGAGCTAGCTCGGCTTTGAATAGATAGTGACTATCCTTTACATTATGTGTAACTACATGAACTGTGTGTTACTTTTGAAACATAGGCTGGACTTGTGATTCTTTTGAGTCGATACTTGATTCGGTCAAAATCTATGTGTATCACCAGAGACTATTTATTATGAGACATAAAAGGACTTTGGTATCACTCAATCTAAACGGACTATAGCGATAAAGATATATAGATATTCGTAATACATATAAAAGAATAGCAAAGAGACACAAACGGCACAAAGAAACAATATCATTGGAATCACTTCCATAACGATTTTTTACCCGATTAAAAACAAATGACAGCCAATCAGAATCCACCAGACATTGAAGAGCTAATTTAAAGTGACAGGTGCTTTAAAACTGCGTAGAATTAACTGAATATCCTAATATCGCTAATAATATAGTTATCGTTGTAACTATATTTATAGTTTTCGTGATCTGTGGTGTTTGAAAACACAAACACACAAAAAGCCAAGCTTATTAATAATTATTAGTATTTAATGATAACAATAACCATGTTGTGAACAAATGAACATTTACCTCAACTTTCGACAACTTGATGAACAACTTTCGAGATTAAAATGAAACGATAAGGAACTCTTTTGAGCGAAAAAGAAGAGGAAAAGAATCAGTGAATCGGATCTACGACAAGGGTCTTCCCAATGAACCGATTGACTCAAATGAATCCATTCCATTCCCTGTGCTACGTCACCATCAGTGAGTCCCAGTGTGTGTGTGTTTGTGGACAGCTGCTCATTCCCCATCGCTACAGGCTGAGATGTCTGTGAGAAACGGCATTTTCACTCGATAAGGACTCTAGTTATGGAGTTTGAAACTAAAATCTACCCTCAGATCGGTGGATTTGGGCGATACAACCGGATCGTAACGCTTTTCAGTTGGTTCCCGAACTTTGCTGTCTCGTTGAATCTCTTCAGCGATGTTTTCTTCACGCTGACTCCCGAGTCTTACCACTGCAAACCCGATCTGGCGTTAATCCCAGCGCCTTCCGTGCTCGGGAACCTCTCCAGGCAAGCGTTTCTCAATCTCACCGTCCCGTGGCTGAAGGGCTCCGGGTTCAGTCACTGCGAACTGTACAAGTACCCGCTGAACACAAGCAACTTCACGGGGAGCGCGCCGCGGGACACGGTGCCCTGCACTATAGGATGGGAGTTCGCCAAGCCCGCGGGACTACAAAACAACTTAGTGACCGAGGTTAGTATGTGAACCCAACTGTTAATATCCGAACAACCGAATCATCAGAATGCGAACCGAATGGATTCGAACCGAGTGAGTTCACTCAAGTTATGACGCTACGGGTCTAAACTCGCTAACATACGTTTTAAACCATCGTCCCGAATTAGGCTACTGTATTTAAGAAGGTTAATATTATGATTATTAATTCATAGATGTTTAATTATTATGCGAAGTTGAACCCAACCGTCAGTGTGCGAACCGAACTGTATTGAACCGAACACTGCGAGTTCACTCTAGTTTTGACGCGACGGGTCTGAACGCAATAATATACGTTTTAAGAAGTCGACCCGAATTAGTCTACTTTATTAAAGAAGGTTAATGTTATGATTATTAATTTATAGATGCTTAATTATTTCATTATTATGCGAACCGAATACACTGAGTTCACTCAAGTACGCGACGGGTCTAAACGTACTTTGCATAAGATGTTTTTTTTTTTTTTTTTTTTACACTAGATATGAATTTGGCTACTTTATTTATGAAGGTTAATGTTTTAATTGTTATGATTATTAATTTATTTGTTTTTAAATGAGAAAAAAGTATGTAAAAGGACGCTATGGAGGGAGCACTGATAAAACAATATTAGGCTATATTTCATAGTAACTGTTACCATATTCATGATTAATCATTTGGGGGACAAATTTGTCATCTTTTGCGAAAGTCCTGATTTGTAAGTAAGTAAATAAATAAATAAACTTTGTAGTTTTGTTTGTTTGGTTTTATAAAAATGTATAAAGTTTTCTGTTATTGTTTATAGTATAACTGCCTGTAGACAACAATAGAAGTCTGTGATTCCAGATCCCTCCTAAATTTAAATAATGGTCATATATAATATGCATACTAGTCAGGCTAGATTAGTATTGACCATAATTGACCATCATGGTCCAGTTATAAAACATGTAAAATCTGCAGATATGCATAACAGGCTGCAATACATGTCTGAAAATACAGCTTTGTTCTTGTTATTGTTGACTAACCAAATGGTTTATGGTTTAAGATTATAGGTTATGAAGTCATATTTAATCTATGAGACCCTGAAGTCATCACTTGAAGCTCAGGGAACAGTGGACTTCCTGTTTAACAGGAAGTAAAGAGCTTTTCATGAGGCCTTGACTCGCAATATGTTTCCTTTTCCACGATGGAAAATAAGAGCTTTTATGTGTCATGAAATCTGTAAGGATTAGTTTGCAGGAAGATCCTCCTGGAATCAGAACAAGCCAGGGAAAGTATGTAAAAACTGGAGTAGCGTGGCTTCACATTAGCTGTAATGTAATAATAGGAGTAGATTGTATAATAAAAAAGTCGCTGCCACACATACTCAGCCTTCCTTAGATTTAGTGGGTGTTTGGATTGGCGAGAAAGTTGGAGTTTTTAAATGTTTCATTGATTTTAATACATTCGATTGACATTATTAGAATAGTGAGTGTCAGTGATGTTTCATTTTTACCTTTTTTCAGATTACATTTAAGTTCCCTACTGTAATCTCCAACTCAAAGTGCCTCTTCTGATGGTTTTAGCTATTTAAAGTGGTTGAAACTGGTGGTTTAGTGTATAGTGACAAATATGTATTGTGGATAGTTCACCCACAATTAAAACTACTGTGTGAGAAAAAATGCAAGTTTTCAGAGTTTTAGTGTCAGTACTACATTAAACTGCTATATATAATGTTGAATATAATGCATAATAATGCAATGGGGGAATATTTGTGGGTCCTGATAATGCCTATATCTTGTTACCAGTATAAAGTGCCTACATTATATTAAATATATCTAGTCAGTGACAGAGATCAAGCATATTCGTCTAAAATAATCCTGTATTTTCAGCTTCAGAATCATGAATATTGATATTCTGGTGTCTCTATTGTCCTGTGCTTTGGGTTTCCAGCACCAAGTCCAAGACTATTTATTTACACACAATGTAAAACCAAATTTAGCATTTTAATCACCAGTGCATTTTTGTTAACTTTTATCATATGTCTTGGAGTATCGCTGTAATATCGTATCGTGAGTTCAGTATTGTGGTATGTATCGAGTCGTGAGGGTATCGGTACACCCCTAATTTTCCACAAACATCTCGCCTATTATAGGCCATCATTAGAGGTCGTTATTTGGCCGATATGTGCTTGTTTTTAACCTCTATTTGAAAGATAAAATGTAACACAAATAATTACTTACTTTCTCAACAAAAACCTTTATTGAACACTTGACCAATCTGCACTTGTACAGTTAAATACAAATACAATCACACTTTACACTGTTTGGCCAGCATTTTAATCCAGCTACTAGCTAACGGTATGCTAAAGTTAGCTGCTGACTAGCGTCACGTGCAGCGAAGCGATGTTTCTGTTATTCTAACGTCCGTTTTCAGAGCATCCGAGAGAAGCACAGGCATAACAGCAGCACAGAAATGAAGCAGTCGTTAACGGTCGTTAAGGCACCAGTGCCGTATTGGCACCAGGTTTGTCTGTAGCTACCCTACCCTAGCAACGACGACGCTAGCAAAGCAAAGCTAGTCCTTCACTAGACTATAGTGCGTTGGTCTCTTTTTTTATTACTTATTTCAGAATTGAATCCTTACAGTTTTCTCCGAGGATTAGCTCCTTCCTTAAAGGAACACTCCACCGTTTCTTCATATTAAACTAAGTTATTCCCTTAACTAAGACGAGTTGATACACACCTCTCTCGTCTCGTGCGCGCACTCAATCGCTCTGGCGCGCGGCGACACTTTGATAGCACTTAGCTTAGCCCAGTTCATTCATTAAGGACCAAACAGAGATGAAGTTAGAAGCGGCCACACACCTCCACGGTTTCCCTGTTTATATACAGTTACACGAGTAGTTACTTGACCAAGTATGGTGACGCACAATAAAACGTGACGCTTTTCTAAGCGGGTAAAAAGGATAACTATAATGGATGGCGGAATAGCACTGGGAGCACTTCGACTCGGCGCAGTAATATCATCACTCCTGAAAAATCATTAGCCAAAGTCATTAGAACCAACGTGACTTTACTGCGCCGAGTCGAAGTGTTTAATGATGCTATTGGGTGTTTGGTCGCTTCTAGCTTCATCTCTGTTTGGACCCTAATGAATGAACTGGGCTAAGCTAAGTGCTATCGAAGGGTCGCCGCACGCCAGAGCGATTGAGTGCGCGCACTGAGACGAGAGAGGTGTGTATCAACTCGTCTTAGTTTAATATGAAGAAACGGTGGAGTGTTCCTTTAAGCACTGGATGAGGTCTGCTCACTCTGCTGGAAAATGACTCTCAGGACAGCGTGCGTCGAACACGTGTTCCACAACAACACTAGGCTGCCCACAGATGCGCCCGCCTAATATCATTGGCCGATGCCGATTTATGTTAAAAAATGCAAAAAATGGTCCGATTAATCGGTCGACCTCTAGCCATCATTACCTGATTTTTCCAGCTGATTGTTTGAAAGCGTGTCTCTTTCTCCTCATGCCGACAGTGGAACCTGGTGTGTGCGGATTACTGGAAGATCCCGCTCCAGCACGTGTGCTTCATGACCGGCTGGACCCTCGGCTACATCGTACTCGGCTCCATCTGCGACTGGTGCGTCTTCCTGCATTATATATATATATACTTGTTTTTTCTAAATGTGATGAAAGTATTTCTACTTAAAGTGTTTCGGCTTCATTGCAATAGATGCAAAACTTCAAACCCAAGTGGCTTGTGCAAATAAATGATGCTTTTAGAAAGTGTTTGCACTTCCTTCTGTGAACTACCGTGGTTCTTAGTGGACGACAAGCAGAAAATGAGTCCAGATATCTGTACCTGGAGTCTCCAGATCTCCAGTTAATCTCGGAGTCGCGATCTCGAGTCAAACACCCATGTGATCTTATCCCTAAATGACAGCGAATACAGTTGTCATGATATGAAACAGCTTCACAAACAGGACTTTTAATCACACAGTATCATTATTTCTGTCTTACAATCATTCATATTATCACAGAAGAACTGGGATTAAAGTTTATAGTTCAGATATAAACACTGACGTCTACGGTAGCGATCAAAATAGAGGGAATCACCCTTTGAAAGTAACTTTGACGCTTCAATAATGATTGTATCAATTACAGCGTTACACCAGTAGGTGGCGACAAGTGACTGTTAAAAATGTATTTGTCACTGAATCATTCATTCAAGAGATTCGTTCAAAAGCGCTGATTCATCCAGTAATGAAACAAGTGATGTATTCATGAGTGAGTCATTGAATCACTTAGCCTGGGAAAACCCAGACAAACTTCCGGCAAATTTAGATTTGCTCTGCCAGTGGTCTGGCAAAGAGCCCATTCAAGCCCATTTCTAATCCGTCTAAATCGCGGCACCAATCAGAAACGTTGAGGCGGGCTTTACACGATGACGATCGCTCTGATTGGTTTTAGGTCTATCCAATTGCGCCCAGAGGCATTTGAGCGACGTCCGTTGGTGAAGCGCACCAACTTTTAAATGCATTATTATATTCAAATTGCAAACACATGAGGACAGTCTCCATGAAAGTCTCCCGGGTCAGGGTCGTCACCACTTTTGAATAAGAAACAATCAAGACTATAAAACTCGTCAAAAAACGCGCACACACTCAAACCACCTGACTGCACATCACATTTTTTACTTTATTGATTCTGCTTTTATTCGTAATGCAATGGACCGGTCAACGGGACATAAATGAATCCTTAAAGGATGGGACTTTATGGGACATTTGCACAAAAAGAATAAATAACTTACCGTAGCCTATTTTATAAGTCGCTCCGGAGTCGCATATCAGTCAAAAAATGCGCCACGAGGAAGAAAAAAAACATATATAGCCTAATTTGCACTGGACTAAGTCGCATTTTTTTTAGAAATTTATTTCACAAAAAATGTTCGACAGTTCTCCGCTACGGACGTGAGCGCTCTAAAGCGGCACTAAAAGAATGTTTTAAAACTTTCACAGAGACCTCAAACTGAAAGCACAAAGCCTGTCTTTAAATTTAATTTCGTTTTGTATTAATTGTATCTTAATTTTAATCGATGTTTCATCAACCAATTGTCTGGATTTAATAAATAAGAAGTAAATATAGGCTATTAGAAAATAGATAATCAGGACACGGAGGCGCTGGCGAACCTGGAGCTCGTCTCATAAATGAACCGAAACTCAGCGTAGGCCTATAAGGTAGCCTATCGCATCACAGACCTGAGACATATAGATAGCTTGAAATGTCTACTTTTAAGCAAAACAATTCAAAACGAAAGAAAACAGACTGCGCTGCTTATGTAATTCGTATGAAATGTGCATTTCTCTCTGGCGCTGCGAAGATCGCGAGTCGTCAACTTCATCTGTCTAGCCGACACTGACATAAAAAATAACTGTTTTATTTGTAAACAATTAAAATGTCTCCTGCTATATTTTACATATTTGCCTGTTCCTTACAAAACACTGACAGT
This sequence comes from Rutilus rutilus, assembly GCF_951802725.1. Classification (NCBI taxonomy): domain Eukaryota; kingdom Metazoa; phylum Chordata; class Actinopteri; order Cypriniformes; family Leuciscidae; genus Rutilus; species Rutilus rutilus. The sequence goes on along the minus strand of NC_140211.1, from coordinate 57,522,769 downwards.
GGGGGTTTTGACTGGGTTTTTATTTATCTATTTTTTTAGCAGCTGCGGACAAATTCTTTCGACACACACACACACACACACACACACACAATATTACATAACACTCTACGCTTATGTTTTAAAAAGATAATTTAACATATAAATAACAATTTTTAAATAGCCCACTTAAAGTGTTTATTACAAATAAATGACTAAATGCTAAATATTAATAAATTTTAATGAACAAACATATGCGTTGCATTTACAATTCTGTGAAAACAGCACTCCCACTTCCCGCGGCCCTGCCTTTTCTTCACAAAAGGAGTTCATACTTTTATGGCGTAGTGTAACTTAGGCGAATTGGGACGCAGCATATGGCTTTACACGATGACGATCGTTCTGATTGGTTTTAGGTCTATCCAATTGCGCCCAGAGGCATTTGAGCGACGTCCGTTGGTGACGCCCCTTTGGAAATGAGTTATTAATGAAGCTTTGCCAGACCATAACTCAGTTACTACTGAGAATGGTCTGGTTTTAACCAGGCTATAAATCTCTTATTAAGCCAATTATTTTTCAAGTATTCATTCTAATTAATTAAACAGTTTTAAATACCTGCAGCAATTATTATTTTGTCAAATCCTCTAGTAATTTACATGTTATTTTTCTGTTCAGAATCGTGATCTCCATTACGCGCAGCTCTGATGTCGTATCATTTACAGCCTAATAAACCTCTGTAAAGTTTTACTTATGTTTCTTTGAAAGTCCACTTGGTTTGATATTTTATCTAATTAAATGACTTAAACAGATAGTCCACCTAAAAAATGTATAGCATAAAGCATACATTTATGCAGATATTTCTATTATAACCAGAGATTTCTGTGCCTCCATGGAAAGTCCAAAACTATGCTTTGATTTTCCTCAAAAAGTTCATATAGTCACGTTAAAAGTAATGCATATGATTAATGCGTGGTTTAATCCAAGTCTTCTGAAGGAACACGATCGCTTAGTTTATATGATGAGCAGATTTAGGTTTTAATTCACATATAAACACAGATCTCCTTCAGTGGAGGGACGGAAGTCTCTCAGGTTTGTGTTTCACGACCGTCTCGTGGGTTTGGATGCCGTCCATCTCAGAAAGAGTAGAGCCGTATTTCATTTCTGACGGGAACGAGGCTGTGAGGGGAACAACTGCATTTAATGGCATCTAACAACTATCCGACTGTTCTGCTGATGAGACGACCTTCCCAAGAAAGCTTTCAGTAGATATTAGGGATGCACCGATATGAACGATTTTACCGATAATTCTTTATATCTGAAAGCCGATAACCGATATATTGGCCGATAAATCTAAATCCTAATTTTTATCTAATTTTTTTAGAGCCTGATTACAGAAACTAAAGTCTCACCATTAAATCCACGTCTCAAACACACAATTATAATGATGTTCTCATGATAACTTTATGTATCTGATATAAAAGCACATGTTGCACTTTACTGTATTTTCCTTTTTTAAAGTGATTTCAATCATATTTCAAGCGATTCATGTTGAACGGTGTGAATCTGAAGTGTCTCAGCTGAAGGAAATAATCCATTATTTATCAGCTTTAATACATCGGACAGATTTTCTTATCGGGCCGATAACAATAACATTAAAAATGAACATATATCAGCCGATACCGATATGGTGGATGATATATCAGGCATCCCTAGTAGATAAAAACTTATGTGAAAATGATGATCTAGGCTGTAAAAACCCTCTCAGCCTCGTTTAATCAGTGTGTCGTCTCTCCTGGATAACGTTTAATCAGTGTGTCGTCTCTCCTGGATAACGTCTGTGAGGTCGAGGAACCCAAGACAGAATTTACATTTTTGGGTGAACTTTCCCTTTAAGTGTCTTTCCCTAATAATATCATTAAATGATCTCACGACTGATTACTTGGTTAATATGTCAGAAGAACAGATGAGTGTGTGTGTGTGTGTGTGTGTGTGTGTGTGTGTGTGTGTGTGTGTGTGTGTGTGTGTGTGTGTGTGTGTGTGTGTGTGTGTGTGTGTGTGTGTGTGTGTGTGTGTGTGTGTGTGTGTGTGTGTGTGTGTGTGTGTGTGTGTGTGTGTGTCTCAGGTTGGGCCGTCATTTGAATAAATGTATGTTTTTATGTTAAATTAACACGTTAACACATGCAATTAAGTGGACTTAAGTGTGTGTGTGTGTGTGTGTGTGTCTCAGGTTGGGTCGTCATTTGAACAAATGTATGTTTTTATGTTAAATTAACATGTTAACACACAATTAAGTGGACTTAAATAAATGTGTGTGTGTGTCTCAGGTTGGGCCGTCATTTGAACAAATGTATGTTTTTATGTTAAATTAACACGTTAACACATGCAATTAAGTGGACTTAAATAAATAAGTGTGTGTGTGTGTGTGTGTGTGTGTGTGTGTCTCAGGATGGGCTGTCATTTTAATAAATGTATGTTTTTATGTTAAATTAACACGTTAACACACAATTAAGTGGACTTAAATAAATAAATAAGTGTGTGTGTGTGTGTGTGTCTCAGGATGGGCCGTCATTTGAACAAATGTATGTTTTTATGTTAAATTAACATGTTAACACACAATTAAGTGGACTTAAATAAATGTGTGTGTGTGTCTCAGGTTGGGCCGTCATTTGAATAAATGTATGTTTTTATGTTAAATTAACACGTTAACACATGCAATTAAGTGGACTTAAATAAATAAATGTGTGTGTGTGTGTGTGTGTGTGTGTGTGTGTGTGTGTCTCAGGATGGGCTGTCATTTTAATAAATGTATGTTTTTATGTTAAATTAACACGTTAACACACAATTAAGTGGACTTAAATAAATAAATAAATAAGTGTGTGTGTGTGTCTCAGGATGGGCCGTCATTTGAATAAATGTATGTTTTTATGTTAAATTAACACGTTAACACACACAATTAAGTGGACTTAAATAAATAAGTGTGTGTGTGTGTGTGTCTCAGGTTGGGCCGTCGCTGTGCGCTGCTGCTGTCAGTGGTTTTCTCTGGACTGCTGGGAATCATGGCTTGTCTTTCTAACAGTCCTTCAGCGTTCCCGTTCCTCCGGCTCTGCCAGGGCTCGACGTTAGCCGGAGTGTTCCTGTCGTCTTACATTGCACGCAAGTACACTTTATCACATGACCTCTTCAAATCTGCAGCTGATAATAATAAACTCTGAGAGACTCAGAGGCTCTGAAACACTCGAGGCTGTTTGCTGTACACACACACGAGTGCTTTTGGAAACTGCTTGTTCACTCCAGGTCAATATTTTAATAAGATTTGGTTATGCAAAAATTTCATTTTAAGTGCCTACAATCATCTACACAACAGGAAGTGCTGTTGTCCCTTTAACTGTTCCTAAAGTCTTAGATTATGTGTCACAGTAGATTAATGAAACTACTCCAAACTGTCCATCTGGCTTTAATTTCCATAAGATACAAGTACAAATATTTCAAGGAAGTGATATTACATATTCGGGTCTTTAGCGACTCGGATCTATATCTAACACAACACTACAGTGTGTGTGTGTGTTTAAGGGTTAAACACACACTCTACCATCCAAAGTCTGGATATATTTGAATACATTTTTATTTATTTTTTCATAGGGCTCTATAAAATGAACATGTTTACACATGCAATAACCCTCTTCAGTTGAAGACTAACCTGACAGTCTAAAGCAGAGTTTACAAGCTTACATTTATGGCCATAAACAACTAAAACAATAACTTTCTGAGCCGGTCTGACGGGGACAATGGGAAAAATATTATCCCTCATATAATGAAGCAGGGAAATGTGACATTTATTATTATAAAGCCTTGTTATATTTGTAAAGCCTTATAAAGTTTAAAATTGATTGCTGTAATGTGGATTGGCTATAATTAATGGCTAAAAATGTTTCATATAGATTAGTATTTTCATAAAAAGATTGTACATTAAACACATGTTTTTTCCACATTCATTTGGAGATTAAATTTTAAATTGTTACAATATAGAAATATATTAAAAACTTGAATGTTTGGTGTGATTAATACTGACAGCATTAGTTTTAATCTTAAACTTTTTGAAATGAAAATAGCCAAATATTAATATTTTGAATTCGAGTTCATTTTTTTTATTAGTTTAATTTTTAGTCATTTCATTTTGTGCTTTTGTTATTTTATTCGTTTTTTTAGGTTTAGCTTATTTTTATTTCAATTGTAGCTGGTTTTAATGTTTATTTATTTCCAGTGAATAATGTTTGTGCTCCATCTTAAATGTGTTTCAGTTCATTGCTAAGGCAACATTTCACATTTTCAGTTTAGTTTAATTTCAACTCAATTTGATATTATACTTCATTTAACAGAAACGTTTTTAATTGGTTTAGTTTCAGTTAATGATAATATTCCTGATACACACAGTACATGCTCTTTATTAAAACGAAATAAAGTGAAAGAAAAGAAACAGAAACTCTTTCAACACTGATATTCTAAAATATGGACTATAGTAATAATGAAGAACGAGTAGATATGCCTCGAGTGTGCGTGTGTGTGTGTGTGTGTGTGTGTGTGTGTGTGCAGATGTTCTTGATCAATAGGAGGCTCTTGATAAGGAGTGTTGTTCTGGTGTTGTGTGTGTGTGTGTGTGTGTGTGTGTGTGTGTGTGTGTGTGTGTGTGTGTGTGTGTGAGCAGATGTTCTTGATCAATAGGAGGCTCTTGATAAGGAGTGTTGTTCTTGTGTGTGTGTGTGTGTGTGTGTGTGTGTGTGTGTGTGTGTGTGAGCAGATGTTCTTGATCAATAGCAGGAACACAGAACAGCATTCCACTTCTATCTCACGAACACACTGATAATCAGTGTGTATTTAATCAGCTGAGGAAAGTTCTGTGTGTGTGTGTGTGTGTGTGTGTGTGTGTGTGTGTGTGTGTGTGTGTGTGTGTGTGTGTGTGTGTGTGAGCAGATGTTCTTGATCAATAGCAGACTCTTGATAAGGAGTGTTGTTCTGGATCCGTGACGGAACAGCATTCCACTTCTATCTCACGAACACACTGATAATCAGTGTGTGTTTAATCGGCTGAGGAAAGGTGTGTGTGTGTGTGTGTGTGTGTGTGTGTGTGTGTGTGTGTGTGAGAGAGAGAGTGTGAAGATCTGATCTCAGTTCTTTCCATCGTAAAGAGTCCGTGTTCTTGTCCTGCACTTCCTGTGATTGTTATTGGAGAGTGTGTGTCAGCCAGAACACGCAAACGTTTCGTGAGCTCTTGCGGAAAACTGTGTGTGTGTGTGTAAACACAGGCACGCACACACTCGACGTTTCTTTCTTCTGTACGACCCCAGTCAGATGCCCAGACACGTTCTTCATTACTGTTGTCCACATTTACAATAACAGTGTTGAAAGAGGTTTTGTAGCTGCCCGTTTATTTCGTTTAATAAAGAAATATGTAAGAAGTCTTTTCTGCTCGACAATTTGACAAGACTTCATTTATTTGATCAAATACAAAAAAAAATATATATATATATATATATAATTTTTTTTATGTTTAATGTGAATATATAGTCAAATGTAATTCATTGCTGTGATCAAAGCTGAATTTTCAGCATCATTACTCCAGTCTTCAGTGTCACATGTGACGCCTGATAATTATAAAATGCCTTAAAAAGACTTAATTGTATTTTCTGTACACTTTAAATAGTGTTATGGATTAGAAGTGCACATTATTAACAGCACATGTGACCTACTGTTAAATGTGTGTGTTTTCAGAAAGAATGTGAATGATGCTGTTTTTAAAAACATGTTTATTGTCAATTGCTACAAATGATTGTCACATGATCCTTCAGAAATCATTTTTAATATGATGAGTTGATGATCAAGAAACATTTATGATTATTTTGTTTTTACTGCTTCATTTATTGTGGAAATTGTGATACGCTATCATTCAAAAGTTTGGGATGAGTAAGATATAAATATATAATATATATATATATATATATATATATATATATATATATATATATAAGTGTGAGTGTACATACATATTCAGCAAGGATGCATAAAATTGATCAAAAGTGACAGTAAAGACATTAATATTAATATCTATATTAAAGATTTCTATTTCAAATAAATGCTTTCTATTCATCGAATAAACATGTAAATCATGGTTTAAATAATGATTTGGTTGTGAGTGCAGTGCACTTGCAGAGAGACTCCGCCCACTCGCTCTTCTGATTGGCTGTTATGTTTAAAGGGGTGGTATAATGCCCTTTTCACAAGATGTAAAATAAGTCTCTGATATCCCCAGAGTGTGTGTGTGAAGTTTGAGCTCAAAAAACCCCACAGATATTTTTATATAGCATGTTAAAGTTGTCACTTTTAGAGGATGAGCACGCCGTTTTGTGTCTGTCCCTTTAAATGCAAATGAGCTGCTGCTCCCGGCACAGGGGGCGGAGCTACAACAAGCTTGTGTCCTGAGAATTTCAAAAACTTTTAGCTTTTTATGTTTAAACCTGAGTCAGACAATGATGGAGAGACTCAAGAAGAAGTGACAACATGTAGACAACATTTCTGAATGTTAGTTGATGAATTTATGAAGCTTATGTGTAGTTATCTTCTAGTCATTGATTAGCATAATCTGTCATGATAATGTATAAATCGTGTTCAGGGGGCGGGGTTTATGTAAATGTTAGGGTTTGTGATGTCACTAACCCGGGAGGAATGTGGTGTAGTCTCTACCAGCCGTTTGTTGTAGTCCTTAAAAAGCGATTTCTGTAAAAGCAAATATCTCCCTTTGCTTTGAGCTTTGAGCGTCGTAACTTTGCAGATGTTGTTTATGCTCAAACAGCAACATTACACACTAACTAAAGTTAGAAAAGTCATAATCATAATCAACCACCCCTTTAATTGATTTGGTTGTGAGTGCAGTGCGCTTGAAGAGACTCTGCCCACACTCTCTTCTGATTGGCTGTTATGTTTGACTGATTTGGTTGTGACTGAGTGCAGTGTGCTTGAAGAGACTCCGCCCACACTCTCTTCTGATTGGCTGTTATGTTTGACTGATTTGGTTGTGAGTGCAGTGCGCTTGAAGAGACTCCGCCCACACTCTCTTCTGATTGGCTGTGATTCGTGATTGATTTGTTTCATGTCTGTGGACACACTGTCACTACTGTCTCTCTCTCGTTTAATCCTGCAGGACTGGAATGGTGTGACCCGCCTCACAGACTCATGGTGTCGATGGTCAGCGGCTTCTTCGCGGTGTTTGCCGAGCTGCTGTTGCCGGGGCTTGCAGTGCTGTGCCGTGATTGGCCCGTTCTTCAGGCCGTCACCACACTTCCCCTGCTGTTACTGCTCTCCTATTGGTGGTGAGCCGTGTGTGTGTGTGTGTGTGTGTGCGTGCGTGCGTGCGTGCGTGCGTGCGTGCGTGCGTGCGTGCGTGCGTGCGTGCGTGCGTGCGTGCGTGCGTGCGTGTGTCATCGTTTTCTTCAAAGGAGCAGTACATTCTGACTACTTACTGTTTTAAACATAAAGAAACAAATGGTCATTTTGACAGATAGGTATAAAATGTCATATTCCAGTCATATTAATTATTATTAACAGACCAGATTCAGATCATCAGTGAAGAGCCCCATGAACTCAACAGAGTTAATAATTATAATAATAATAGTAATAATAATAATGATTTCTCTATTTTAATCAAATCCCATGTTGATTCTCATATCCCAAGAATCGATGTGTTAATGCAGGTTTACATGACAACGATGTACTAAAATTAGAAAAGTTGTGTTTTTCACGTACAGGCATAGGCATCGATCTCGGTGGGGACACGTACTCTACCCACTAGATTTCCTCATTTTGTACCCACCACTTTTTTTTTTTCTGACAGTTTTCATTGGTTATGAGGAGCAATATGAGAAAGAAATTTGGTGATCGTTGTTTATGTACATTAAACCACGTAAAGCTTTTTCACGTTAGGACTTATAGCCCTAATAAAGCCCATGAGAACCGTGGGGAGTCAACCCACAGCCGCTCCGCTGCCCTGCTGAAAATGTGAAGCAGAAACACTTAGGGCCTTATTTTAACGTTCTGGAACGCAAGTAACTTTGTGGGCGGGTCTCGGAACTCTAAAATGTGTTGGTCTGAAGTAGCTTCATTACTCATAGGTGTGGTTTGGGCGTAACGTGAAATAAACCAATCAGAGCGACCTCTCACATTCCCTTTAGAGCAGGCGCGCTTGTTCCATGGCGGATTGCTATTATAACGGTGGATTTGCCAGGAGCGGTTCACAGCAGAGGAGACCGATGTTCTCGTCAGGGCCGTAAAACACAGAGAAGTGACATTGGGGATGGAGAAACACACCCAAATTAGCTTCGGTTAAACAGGCGTATAATAATTTGGGTAAATGTGTAAGCTAGATTTATGCCTATTTTTCACATCTTCATGGACACCACAGTGATTTCCCTCGTGTGGTAATATTTTTCCTTGTAATAATGTATGATTTTTTTTAAATGAGAACTGCTGCGTCTGTGTGTAGATGAGAGAAGCAAAGTGTATGTGTGTTGTGCACACGCTACATTGATTATGGCCAAGCATGCGCCCTTAAAATAGCCTCTGAATAACATGCGCAACGTGCCACTGACTTTAGACGAGGTTTTTCCTGGTCTGTGGCGGGATTGTTTTCTGAAACTGCAAAATAGCACCAGGGAACGTTTGCGCCGGATCACGCCTCCTCTTTGTGCTGAACCGACCCCGGGAGCGCAAGTTCATTCCCTAATTTACCGACGTGCGTCTGTGGAGGGAAAAGGCCGCTGTGCGTCGGGTGCAAAATAGGAATGATACGTGCGTCGGTGGACAAAGTCAATTGCGCTGGGTGCGAGATAGGGCCCTTAATGTCAGATAACGTCATATGAGAGAAATTTGGTAATCGTTGTTTAGGTACATTAAACCACGTCATGTCATATTGTCAACATGCTTTTTGAAAACTTAAGACTTTCTTCTTCATAAAATGAGTCGGACATCATCACATTTTTGAATACATTATATATTTACATTAGTAAGCTCAAAAAATGACCTGCGCGAAAGAGGGGAAAAAAATGTATGCGTCATTGTACCCAGCACTTCTGAAAATGCACTTCCGCATGTGTCTCTGTCCCCAGCACATCTCAAACCAGAGCAGAACAAGAACATCGTCAAAACAATCCCCGTTTATACGGCTCCACAGAAACCACTGAAAACACTGTATATTGCATGTCAGGCCGTTTCACGCGCGCGCACACACACACACACACACGATAACTATCGTTTTCCCAAATTTGCACTATGAAACTTGTTTTCTAAAGTTTGCATTGAGTAAGCACCACTAATAATGTGATTTGTGTGTGTGTGTGTGTGTGTGTGTGTGTGTGTGTGTGTGTGTGTGTGTGTGTGTGTGTGTGTGTGTGTGTGTGTGTGTGTGTGTGTGTGTGTGTGTGTGTGTTGCGCACACAAGCTGTGCTTCAGTGTTCCCAGAATCTCCTCGTTGGCTCTTGGCCACGTCTCAGATTCCTCAAGCTAAGAAGTGTCTCCAGTCTTTTTCCGCACGGAACGGGGTGTGTGTTAGTGACGAGCTCTTCCCTGCGGAAACACTGCTGTCAGGTGAGAACCTCGGCCTCACACACTTCCAAGACCACAACTATCGTCTCTAGGGATGCGAAGTCCAAATATTTGGCCGAAGCCGAACCGAATATAATAAAACACTTGGCCGAAGTCCAAATACCAAATATCGCATTTTTTCCCATTTATTTTAAACATTTTTCACCATTGCATAAATTAAATAGTCAAAATGTGCTTTTTATTATTTTGTCTTGCTTTTAAAAGAAAAAAATCAGTTACAAAACTACAATTTAAAAATATTTATTTAACACTGAGCATATAAAACTATAAAACACTGAACATTTTTTAAAAAACATTCCAGCAGACATTATACCAACAAAGCACAATATAACTTAAAATAAAGAAATATTTTTATTTGGCCATCTCTAAGCCATTTGATCGCGTCATCAAAAAACGTTTGATGAAAAAACTATTTTCAGCTGAATAATTTCATTTGCCGAACATTCGGCGCATCTCTAATAGTCTCATGTTGTGGGTTTTAAACATGGCACATGTCCTGTAGCTTGAGACCCGGTGGGCCTTTCCCAATACACACTAGGGCTGTCACTTTTGTGCAAAAATCCTGTTTGATTTTTGAGACACAAGTGTTCATTGAATCGATTGTAAAATCGATTTTCATGTCTAAAGACGTTTCCATTTTCAACGCCAAATACAGGCAAATCCACGGACAACTAACAGGCATTAGGGCAAACGTAAAGAGGGCGCTTGAGAGGCGCACAAGTCAGCAATATTCCTGATGATTTATTGGCGTGAAGTTTCGTGCACAATGACAAACAGGAGCGCAACATTCTCGAAAAACAATAATCAGAGTGGACTGCCATAACATCACTGAACAACATCACTGCAGGCTTCAACATGGCTGAGTTTACGGTTAGAAATGTCAAACAAATGTGGCCTACGTAGGCGATTAGCCCGTATCCCGAATCTGTGTCTGTATGCATGAGGCTGTCTGAACACCGGCAGAATTACATTTATGTAGTAAAAAGAGACACATTATGCAGAAGTATAATCTGCTGTTATGTGTGTGTGTCAGAGCCTGCAGTCGCTGTGTGACGCGTGTTCGCTGCGAGCGTATCGTGACGAGCTGGACGCGCTCCGAGAGAAGGCCGTTAAAATCGAGTCGCTATTTTCGTTTTCGACACTTGTGTTGGTTGGTCCGATCGATTGTGCAATCGGTTTTCGAACGTAAAGTGACAGCCCTAATACACACACTTGACTAGTTGTCTATTTGCATAATGTATTCCCTGTATTTACTGGTAACAAGACATTTGGCATTATCAGGACCCACAAATATTCCCCCATTGCATTATTATACATTATATTCAACATTAATATAGTAGTTTTTTGTAGAACTGGCACTAAAACTCTGAAAACTGGAATTCTTTCTCACACTGTAATTTTTATTTTGGGTGAACTATCCACGATACATATTGTTGCATTTTTGTAGTGCGATATATTGTTCCACCCCTAGTGTTTGAGGCGTCCCAGTGATGATCGAGATGTTGAATGGCTCCGCTAATGAAACGCTCTGTAGTCCATCAGCTCAGCTGTTATGGTGTGATTATACTTTGACAGGATATTATGAAGAACAGCATCTAGCTCTCGAGAGGAGAGTTGGTCTCGTGATGAGACGGCTCTTTGGTTCCAGTGCAGTAATACTCCAGCTCACTGGAATCTGAGTCGCATTACGACAAATCAAGACCCGTCCCGATAGTGAATAGACCCATTTATGGTGTTTAAATTGGGAATCGAGCCCATCCCTCCCGGAGATTTTCATTGGAATGTGATGTTCAGAATGATTTCAGTGATCTACCAACTCTCTCTCTCTCTCTCTCTCTCTCTCTCTCTCTCTCTCTCTCTCTCTCTCTCTCTCTCTCTCTCTCTCTCTCTCTCTCTCTCTCTCTCTCTCTCTCTCTCTCTCTCTCTCTCTCTCTCTCTCTCTCTCTCTCTCTCTCTCTCTCTGTAGAGATAGATGAGATGTTCCCTGAAGACGTCCAGCCGGAGTATCATCATGTAATAGAGTTGCGTCACACCAGAGTCATCTGGAAGAACTGCCTCATATTGTCCTTCACTCTGTAAGTTACTCCTGAAACTGTCAATATCACACTTCTGTTGCACATATTAGAAAAGTGCTGTGGAAATCCAGACCACACCTTCTTTTTTTTAAACAATTGGAAATAAGTGAATCAGCACAAGCTCCTCCTCTTCCGTTGAGAAAGGGATTGTGGGTGATATTAGCCAACAAAGCAACTTTTCATCGTGTCGAGACTTTGAAGCTGCACTGAAACTCACATTTGGACCTTCGACCCGTTGGACCCCATTGAAGTCACTATATGGAGAAAAATCCTGGAGTGTTTTCCTCAAAAACCTGCATTTCTTCTCGACTGAAGAGAGAAAGACATGAACATCTTGGATGACGTGGGGAAGAGTAAATGACAGTTTACAAATGGCTGAGGGCGTAAATATGCTAATACGGGAAATATGCTAATACGGGACAGTCTGTCAGGGGTCGTGGGCGGAGCATGAGCAATATGACATCATAATGCTCAGAAAATCCAAACGGCTTGATAATAGAGAGTGTTTAGGCTTTTTGAGGATAAAAAAAGAGGAGTGAATGGATGTTTTTCAGTGTGTGGTGTAACTGGTGTTGTGTAACACACTGCAAACACCGTGTAAAAGTGAGTTTTGCATCCGATGACCCCTTGAATTTAAAGTGTTCCCGTTCCCTGTCCCGTCAGCTTCATCGGCACTGGGATCCAGTACTGCTTCACACGTAACCTGCACATCTACTCCACACACTTCTACTTCAGTTACTCCCTGCGTGTGCTGACCGGCGCGCTGGCCTGTGTGTTCCTGTGTGTGTGTGTGGACCGCTTCGGCCGCAGGGGGATCTTACTGCTGTCAGCCATCGTCACGGGCCTGTCCTCGCTGCTGCTGCTCGCTCTCACACAGTGTAAGACACACACACACACACACACACATCATCACGGGCCTGTCCTCACTGCTGCTGCTCGCTCTCACACAGTGTAAGACACACACACACACACACACACACACATCGTCACGGGCCTGTCCTCACTGCTGCTGCTCGCTCTCACACAGTGTAAGAGACACACACACACACACACACACACACACACAACATCATCACGGGCCTGTCCTCACTGCTGCTGCTCGCTCTCACACAGTGTAAAACACACACACACACACACACACATCATCACGGGCCTGTCCTCACTGCTGCTGCTCGCTCTCACACAGTGTAAGACACACACACACACACACACACACACATCGTCACGGGCCTGTCCTCACTGCTGCTGCTCGCTCTCACACAGTGTAAGAGACACACACACACACACACACACACACACACAACATCATCACGGGCCTGTCCTCACTGCTGCTGCTCGCTCTCACACAGTGTAAGAGACACACACACACACACACACACACACACACACACACACACACACAACATCATCACGGGCCTGTCCTCACTGCTGCTGCTCGCTCTCACACAGTGTAAGAGACACACACACACACACACACACACACACACACACACACACACACACACACACACACACACACACATCATCACGGGCCTGTCCTCACTGCTGCTGCTCGCTCTCACACAGTGTAAGAGACACACACACACACACACACACACACTCTCTTACACACACACACACACACACACACATCATCACGGGCCTGTCCTCACTGCTGCTGCTCGCTCTCACACAGTGTAAGACACACACACACACACACACACATCATCACGGGCCTGTCCTCACTGCTGCTGCTCGCTCTCACACAGTGTAAGACACACACACACACACACACACACACACACACACACACACACACACACAACATCATCACGGGCCTGTCCTCACTGCTGCTGCTCGCTCTCACACCGTGTAAAACACACACACACACACACACACACACACACACACACACACACACACACACAACATCATCACGGGCCTGTCCTCACTGCTGCTGCTCGCTCTCACACCGTGTAAAACACACACACACACACACACACACACACACACACAACATCATCACGGGCCTGTCCTCACTGCTGCTGCTCGCTCTCACACCGTGTAAGACACACACACACACACACACACACAACATCATCACGGGCCTGTCCTCACTACTGCTGCTCGCTCACACAGTGTAAGAGACACACACACACACACACAACATCATCACGGGCCTGTCCTCACTGCTGCTGCTCGCTCTCACACCGTGTAAGACACACACACACACTCACACACACACACACAACATCATCACGGGCCTGTCCTCACTGCTGCTGCTCGCTCACACAGTGTAAGAGACACACACACACACACACACACACACACACACACACACACGCAACATCATCACCGGCCTGTCCTCACTGCTGCTGCTCGCTCTCACACAGTGTAAGACACACACACACACACACACACACACTAACCCGACCCCTAAACCTACCCATCACACAACACTTTCTGCATTTTTACTTTCTTTAAAAACCTTTGATTACTTTATTTTATACCAGAAACACACACACACACACACACAAACACAAACACAAACAAACACATATACACCCACACACACGATGACCAAATGCTGTTGTGGGTAATGACACGATCCTGCCTGATATCTAGGGGTGTGAGGATTCACTCGTTTTCCTGATGCATCAATCAAACAGTTTTTGAGTCGTTTGTTTTTATTTGAAATGCTAAGAATCAAATGAATCGTGATTCGCTAGTGATTCAGTGCTTTAAAAAACACTGTCCGGCCCAAAAATTAGCTATTTGGATTTAAATAGGAAAATTCTTAAGAGTCTATGATTGGATCATTATTGCAGTGATTATTATATTTCTATATGTTTGTAACAGTTCTTCAAGCCCTAATTAGTAAAGTGTAGCTTTTCATTTCTTAAACAACCATGTATGAAGAACATCATGAACATATTCCAGGATGACAATCTCAAGACTCATCAGGCTCAAACTGTGAAAGAATGGTTGTGAGGAGCATGAAGAGTCAATTCCACACATGAATCGGCTCCTTAAACTCATTGAGAGACTTTGGGATGTTCTGGAGGAGACTTCACAGAGTGCTGGACTCTTGCATTGGCAATACAAGATCTTGAACAAAACCTGATGGAAATAACATCACATCATTTATCTCCATCAAGAGGTGCATCAATCTTTGGTCAAGATCTTTTCAGTCAAGAACTGCTGCCAAACATATAACATGATAGAAACATAATAATCATGCCAATAATGATCTAATCATAGACTCTTATGCATTTGCATTCTTTCTTTTTTCGTGCAGTGTATTGTATTATATATGTGCATGAAAGGTTGTGTAGCCTCTATACATGAACACTATCCTCCTACACAATAGTTAACATGAACTAGCAATACTTTTAAAGCTTTGGGCTTAGGGGAAATTTCTTCAAATGCCAATCTCTATAGGCTTTTAAAATGAAGTGATGTGGCATCATTAAGGAGTCGGACTATACGTGATCTAACATTGGTCAGAAGGTTTTCTGCTCCCACTCTCTGACATTTCAATAATTCTATGAATGCACTTAAATAAATCACAAATCATTAAAGGAACACGCCGACTTTTGGGGACTTTATCTTATTCCCCGTATCCCCCAGAGTTAGATAAGTCCACACATACCCTTCTCATCTCCGTGCGTGCTGTAAGTCTGTCTGACGCACCCACCGCTAGCCTAGCTTAGCACAAAGGTAAACGGCTCCAGCTAGCATACGGCTCAAGTAGCAGTGCTTCGTCTTCTGAGAATATAGTTCCCAGTATGTGTACGGTTAGAAGATGGTTGTCTCATGTGACCTTGTTATTCGTACACGCTGTAACTATACAAATCACAACATGTAAATAGGAAAATGTTGGCGTTATTTTGTCTCTTATTGGGAGCAGTATGCTAGCTGGAGCCATTTACCTCCAGTCTTTGTGCTAAGCTAGGATAGCAGTGGGTGCGTCAGACAGAGTTACGGCACGCACTGAGATGAGAAGGGTGTGTGTGGACTTATCTAACTCTGGGGGATACGGGGAATAAGATAAAGTCCCAAAAAGTCGGCGTGTTCCTTTAATCAAATCTCATTGTGGAAAAAGCAATCCCAGAATGCTTTGCAACAAGCTCAGTGGGAATTTTGAATTTATGGATCTAATGTAGAGTTGCATGTCAATCTTTTCTGGAGATTTTGGTCAGTTTTTTTCCTGCTGAAAGATTGCTGTGTGTGTGTGTGTGTCTCTCTCTCTTTTGTCTCTATCTCTCTCATTTAATTGTTTTAAACAACATTTTTAAATGTTTTAATTAGCGTTTTTGCGTTTATGTCATGCACAAATGCCAATTTACACTACAAGAAAGCAGAAAGTTGATCAAGCTGCATGTAATAGTCTAGATAGAAGCAGTATTTGGTAATTCTGTGAAATCTAGAATCTTAATAGATTTTATTACAAAGCAATGAATGACCTCATGAAGTTTCAGTTACTGTGGTGTTGTAAAGCTGTGTTGTGTGTCTCTCTCTCAGATCTGCAGGGAGGGCTGGTTCTGGTTCTGTCGGTCGTGGGTCTTCTCTCGTCTCAGGCTTTAGCCATGCTCAGCGTGTTCTTCGGCAGTGAAGTCATGCCCACCGTTGTGCGGTAATCTCCAGCTTTCATTCACAACTGTGATTTTATGGAATTACTTTTGTGCCAATAATAATGAACGTAACTTTTCAAGAAACTAATGAAAATATACACTGAAACTGGATAAAATATCTTTGAAACTGAAAAAGAATAAATCGCAGGCAAATTTGTTGACTTTGTTTTTAATACACTGCATGTTTTGCTGACTATTTCTCATATTTCTTTCGCTGATCTGAACTTGCAAATGCACTTCTGAAGTTTTCGTTTATGCTTCACCAGATAGAAATATGAGAAATAGTCAGCAAAACATGCAGTGTATTAAAAACGAAGTCAACAAATTTGCCTGCGATTTATTCTTTTTCAGTTTCAAAGATATTTTATTCTGTTTCAATTTATATTTTCATTAGTTTCTTGAAAAGTTACGTTCATTATTATTGGCACAAAAGTAATTCCATAAATTACCTACTGTTTTTTTTTTTTTTTTTTTTGAGAACTCAATTGTCCGAATCCCTCCGAATAGTGCTGTCAAAAGTACCAAGTACTGAAATTTCTTCAACTCCTCTGATTGGCCATTGCGTATACGAGCTCAACATATACGTCTCTGATTGGCCTTTGAGTCACCGAGCGCTTGCACAGACACACACGGGAGCGTTTGAAAGTGCCGTCTGTCAGCGGATCCCTAATATATTCGATATGATAAATCTAAATCCAAATTTGTATATAATTTTTGAGAGTCTGATTACAAAAACTAAAGTCTAACCATTAAAAGCAATGTCCCAAACACACAATTATAATGTTCTCATGATAACTTTATGTAGCCGATATGACAGACTTTACTGTATTTTCCTTTTTTGAAGTGATTTCAATCATATTTCAAGCAATTCAAAACCATCATGTTGAACAGTGCGCATCTGAAGTGTCTGAAGGAAATAATCCATTATTTATCAGTTTTAATATATCGACCAAATCTTCTTATCAGGCCGATAACAATAACATTAAAAATGAACTTATATTGATATGGTGGACGATACATTGTACATCCCTAATGACCCCTTTAAAATGAAAGTTGATAAACCAAGTGTACATCAGTTGTTTGAGTGTTGTAAACTGAGTGTGTGTGTGTGTGTGTCCTCAGCGGTGGCACGCTGGGTCTGATCATGTCCGCGGGGTGTGTAGGAATGGCTGCGTCGTCTCTGATGGAGCTGCAGAATAACGGAGGATATTTCCTTCATCACGTGGTGTTCTCCTCCTTCGCTGTGCTCTCGGTGCTGTGTATAATGCTTCTGCCCGAGAGCAAACACAAGCCCCTGCCGGACTCGCTGAAGGACGGAGAGCGTCAGCGGCGTCCTCCTCTCTTCCTCTCGCGCGTGAGCCGGGAGAACCCGCCGCTACTGCGCACGCAGACGCTCAGCGCCGACTTCAACCGCGAAAGCTACTCTCGTCTCGTCAGCGCAACCAGGAAGATCCTCGCTAAAGACGCCATGCCTCTCAAGGTCTCTAGCTCCACACACACACACACACTCTCTCAAGCTCCTCTACTGGCCTGTAACGGCACTGCACCCGACGCCCATGAGGATGAGTCCTAGCATTACACACTCACTCACTCACTCACACACACACACACACAAGCTCAAGCTCCTCTACTGGCCTGTAACGGCATGGCACTCGACGCCCATGAGGATGAGTCCTAGCATTACACACTCACTCACTCACTCACACACACACACACACACACACACACACACACACACACACACAAGCTCAAGCTCCTCTACTGGCCTGTAACGGCACTGCACCCGACGCCCATGAGGATGAGTCCTAGCATCACTCACACACACACACACACACACACAAGCTCAAGCTCTTCTACTGGCCTGTAACGGCATGGCACTCGACGCCCATGAGGATGAGTCCTAGCATTACACTGAAACACACACTCTCACACACACACACATACACATACACACACAGACAGACACATACACACACACAAGCTCCTCTACTGGACAATAACGACACTGCACCAGACACCCATGAGGACAAGTCCTAGCATTATACTGAAACACACACATATACAAATACACACACACACACAAGCTCCTCTACTGGACAATAACGGCACTGCACCGAACGCCTATGAGTCCTAGCATTACACTGAAACACACACACACACACACCCACCCACAAACACACATACACATATACACACACATATATGGACACACACACATATACAGGTCCTCATCTCATAGCATGGACAGTGTGTTCACCGTGTCTTTTCCCAGGGAAGACGTCATCTTGGTGCTTAAACTGTTGTATTTGAAGTATTTGAACATTGAAGTGTTCATTTTTTTTGTACATGTCTTTTGTACGTCTATGCTCAGATGTTGCTGGGAGACTCTGGTCATAGTTTATACGCTCAAACATCATGTCTTCCTCCTCGTTTCAATGAAGTTTAAGCTTTAGGAACGTTCCCACTAATAATCACTTATAGAGAGCCGTCGCCTGTCCACTTACAGGAGCGTCTCGAGCCTCTCATTAGTGCAGTCCTGTGACTGAAGTCTGCTGAAACACACACACTGACTGTCAGTGCTGAAACACACACACTGACTGCTGAAACACACACACTGACTGTCAGTGCTGAAACACACACTGCTGTGGTTCACTGAGGAGTGCTGAATATTAGCTCTCAATGATGTCAGAATCACTAGGAAGCGTTTAGAATGTCGGAGTGTGAAAGTGTTTGATGATGTCATTTTGTGGAACAGTTGCTCATCTCATTTGTTCTTTTTGTCGTTTTGTAGTTCCTGTCTTTCTGAATGTCATGTTGTTGTTGTTGTTGTTGTTTCTCAGAACCAAGCCTGGCAAAGCAAGGGAACAGTTTTGTCACTTTTTTTTTCTTCTTCTTCTTATTTCTGTTACTTGTTTTATATGGAAATAAACTGTTTATTGTATCTGAAATCGCACTCCTTGTACTTTTTATCCTGAATTGTCGATCAGAGCCATTGGCCAGAAATGATGTGGTCAGCCAGTGATGTCTGATTGAGGAATTAATCATTTTTGTAGCCTAAAAAGTAGGAAAGTCTAAGGAAAAGGCGTCAAAATAAGTCAATAATAAAACACAAGTAAATAAAAATAGAATAAATAAATAGAAAAAAATACAATTAACAAACTGAATAAAATACAACAAAATGTTTCAACGTAATAATGTAGCATAATAGAAAATATTTTCCAAATACCATTTTGCTAATAGCAATATGAGATATTTATATGAGAACACCTGAACTTGGGGGGGGGGGGGGGCACAAATTGCCCCGTTTGTGTTTGCGGTTTAATAATAATGAAATAAAAAGGCTGATAGTACAGTGGGAGTGATTGCTTTGTGTCACGTGCATTTCTCAACTGCAAGCGTTTCCCGCCAAATTTCTCCTTTTTCGCCGTGATTCGGGAATTAATTCGTCGCAATAACGTCATCAGAAGAGATGTTGCTGCAAGAGGGAGAGGTTATTTTGATTCAAGAATTAAAAAAGCAATAACAATGATGTACATTTATAATTACAATAAACACTG
This sequence comes from Rutilus rutilus, assembly GCF_951802725.1. Taxonomy (NCBI): domain Eukaryota; kingdom Metazoa; phylum Chordata; class Actinopteri; order Cypriniformes; family Leuciscidae; genus Rutilus; species Rutilus rutilus. The sequence continues at coordinate 57,502,900 of NC_140211.1, read as the reverse complement.
CAATATTCCAAGAACTGTCCGTTTTGATGTGACTGTAAATGACAGCTGCTTTTCTCAGTTTCTCCAAAAGATGAGAAAGAAGGAGAGGCGTCCGTGTTACACAGCTCTACTTGTTTAACAGAAAAGCAAATTGTCAGATAAGGCCTGAAAAAACAACAACATGATATTTCACTTAGCCGATCATATTACAGTAACAGGATGAACCATCATGTCATGGTACATTAGCATCTTTGCAGGAACAATGATACAGATAAACATGTATTTATCATATTTCACCATTCCCTTTTCTCCTTTACAACCCAACAGTGTTTTCACTACACAGTCTGGTCTATCATTTGGATTAGTGACTAGCGAGCGCAGGCGTTTCTTTCTTTCTTTTTTTATTGCAAGTTAACAAAACATAGTAGCCTGACTACGTCAGACTTCCTACTTCCGCTCAATTTCATTTCGCTTCTGTACTCAGTCTGAGACAGCGTAATAGCTTTCCGTTTTCCTCCGGCCTGAAAACAGCCGGCCAATCAACGAACAGAGGGCGGGCTGAGAGCCGTGACGTAGACACTGATTGGACCGTGGATGCGTAGATTTACTTCACATAATCTGCAAAAGTCGCGCACAGCCATGTTCACTCCGGTATTTCGCTGGATGGTTTTGTTTTCGCATCATACATGTGTTTACAGTGGAAGTTAGATGCGGCTGAGCATGCGCATAACACACGCCATAACCAAACGTTATGTGATTGGCTTACGGGAACCAATGATTTTAAACTTCCGACAAGCGCCCCCCTGCGAGAAAGAAAACGCTTTTCAATTATGATATGCCAGACTCTGTCTATGAAGCAAAGCGAAGTAGCAGAGTTTGGTATTACCAGGCTAAAAACATAGTAGCATATACAAGGTAAAAGATCAGTGACATATATGGGTGATTCTCCAACTAGGAGCACTTTTGGCACTGTGAGCTTATGGAAAATTCACTCTCTTAAAGGACAAGTTCGGTATTTTACACTTAAAGCCCTGTTTACAGATCGTTTCTGATGAAATAGAACGGTTAAGATAAAATTTTGGACAAATGCTGCTGGCCCGAGAATTTTAGGTTTCTTTCGCTTTCCCCCCCACCAGTAGACTGGCTGCATAGGTGCACTGGAACAGTCCTTCCTAAAACGCATTAAACTTTCGTTTACAAAGACGTGAAACTCACCGAGTGGTCAGGGGTGTTCACTGATATGCTCACACAAAAATCGCTGCAAAAGATGCTTTCCAACAGGTGTTTTACCATTCGTTGTAAAACTGTGGACCTATTTTTCCAAACGTCTCACACCCGAACATTCTTCCGTTAAGAGCTTGAATAATAGACACTCCAGCCCAGTTGGTGGCGATAATGCACCTTTGCAAGCAAACCACTGGCATTTCATTGTTTGCGATCCGCCGTAAAAAAAAAAAAAAAAAAAACACGAAGAAGAAGAAGAAAACAACCCCACTTCAGTTTCTGGCGGCGGAGTAATACCGTACCTCACACAGCACATCCAATACAAGTCAATGGAGTTGGACAAAAACTACGATAAAACCTGTTGGAAAGCATCTTTTGCAGCGATTTTTGTGTGAGCATATCAGTGAACACCCCTGACCACTCGGTGAGTTTCACGTCTTTGTAAACGAAAGTTTAATGCGTTTTAGGAAGGATTGTTCCAGTGCACCTATGCAACCAGTCTACTGGTGGGGGGGAAAGCGAAAGAAACCTAAAATTCTCGGGACAGCAGCATTTGTCCAAATTTTAATCTTAACCGTTCTATTTCATCAGAAACGATCTGTAAACAGGGCTTTAAGTGTAAAATACCGAACTTGTCCTTTAAAACAATCTTCCTAGCTTCATTCATTTGTCTTCTAACACAATATAACAGTATGGAATATTATTATTTTTAACAGTTTTTCTGAAGAGCGCTTTCAAAGATGTCATTTCCACCACTTTTCAATTCATGTATTTTATTACAATATAATATTGTAAAACTGATTATATAAGATTATGTATCAGTCACCAACATCAGTGGCTACCCAATCATGTAACAAAATAAATCTTAATACTTCATGAACTTAATGCATTTGTATTTAAAGTTGCTAAATGCCACGAGTTGGGATTTTTGCCTACAGCTCAGGTCTATGTTTATTATAAGTCACTCACACATATATTGTAAGTAATGAACTATTAATACTTGATTTAAAATACATTTAGATCCACATCATTGCTTATTCTTTTTTTTTTTTCTTAAAAACTGTAGAGGTGGAAATTACGGTTTATGGTGGAAAGATTATTTCTGTTTATTTTGACTAAAATTGCCAGTCCAAAATATTTTTAAACCATGTATTTTATTATTTAACATGTATGAGTTGAACTGTATACCTAATAGTTAAAAAAATAATGATTACAAATGATATGCAAATTATATGAACCTGCTCAAAACATTCATATAAGTATAGATAAATAAAAATAAATATAGAGTGTGCACTGTAAACCCTAACGCTCAAAATAATTAATTGGTTTGAGTAGGACAAACTTAAATTAAACTAATTAGTTCAGTCAAATTAACTTTTATGAGTATTTAGCACTTTCTTTTTCTTTCAAGTTCACAGAACTGATATATTTTAAGTAAACTGAACTGTGTCATTGTTTTGAGTTTTATTAAATTATTTCTTTTAATTTAAACAAAAACTAAAGTTGAACTGAAACGGATGGGATGTCTATTTCCCAGCATGCTTTGCCGATGGCACTCGAAAGGGAGAGCAAATGCTGAAATTAAGTGTAATAATGTTTTGTTTTTTTGTGCAAGATTAATGTTAAGTGGGAGATTTAGTAGTGATCAATGTTTTGTTATGCTAATTTAGAAGAAGCTGGTTTTAGGATAGTTATCATCATGATGACAAGTGGAGAATGCAGCTTGATTTGAGAGCAAATTAAACCTTTATATCGCTGCACTCATACAGCAAGTACTACTGTATAACATACTATTGTTAACATGCTAACAAATTAGCATGTTAGCTAACTAGAGTGTTAAAGCTAGCCAAGTTTATACTAATAAAAGTGCTCACATTGAGATTACATGAAAGTTTTAAGTTAAATATATGAATTAGTGTACTCAAACATTTGAAGTTAAGAACGATTAAAATGTATAAGTACAAAATATTTTTTTTGAGTTTTGCCATCTTATTCGGGTTTACAGTGTACTGGAATGGTGATATATAAAGTTCTCAGTCCAAAAGCACAAATATGTCATGAGAACATGTGAATAGCGCACACAAACAGCATATATCATGTCCAAAGCTACGCCTGTACCGTCCCAGAGGTGGAAATGACCTTTTAGCAGTTTTTCTGCAATATTAGCACTCCCTCATGTCAGGCTTCGCTACTTTTGGACGTATTATGTTGTTTACTCGTAATAAACATAAATACATTCTTTTCATATTTGTTGTACATAATTCAACCGAACTACAGCCAAGGTGGAAATGACGCTGAACAAAAATACTCTGTATAAAAGCTTGAGTTACCTTGATTTATTTTCTAGTGCTGAAGAGCACATGTGCCTGAAGTTTCATCTTCAACTAATACGTGTCCTTTTCACTATTATTTCCATGGTTACCAAGTAAATAAAATATTTAAGGTGGATCTATTAAACTGGGTTTTGTTGAGGGAGGTGGAAATGACGGAAAACCCTGGGGGACAGACTTATTTTATTCCAAAAATAGTTTAAAATTGTGATATAAATTTGGAATTTTGATATTATTTTATTTGTCCTCAAGACAAACATGTTAATATAATCCTTTATTATATATTTTTTTCTTTAAACATTCAAAGGGGGCCAGTCTGGGTTGGGGACACGCATGCGAAATCAGGAAACAGAGACTAAAACAGATTTATATGATGGAAAAAATGACTGCATCATTACAATTGAAAACTTACCTTTTTAATCAGAGATGGCACATGGCTAAAGAATATTTAAATCTATAAATTATTATTTTTTTATACACATTATATATTTTATATCATTATATGGCTGTATATTATTGTATCATGTTTGTTGAGATGTGAACATTCATATTAGGTGCAGCAATATATATATATATATATATATATATATATATACAGAATATTTTTATTTATTATTATTTTATTTTTTCTCTGTATTATTCTTGTTATTTTATCACTTGTCTCAGATAATGTTCCTTTTGTTTTGTTCTGTGAAAAATATAAATAAAAAGCAAAATCTGCTAATAAACAGCCTTGCAAAAACATTTGTAAAAGAAAACAGGGGCAAGATTTGGTGGTTACTGGGATGTTGGAGCATGAACTTCATAATGACAATTCATTTGTGCATTTGTTTGTTTATTTATTTACAAAAAAAGGCCAAGGACACAAAAGTGCCTGTAGTTGGAGAATATACCCATATACACAGTCACCTGATATTCTACCTTGTCATGTAATATCATAAACATGACATCATTAAAGACATGTGATTTGTCCACCCTAGTGACGGGGGTTTCCCATCACAATCGCTGCCGACCACGTGACGTGTAGCGTCATGAATGAAGTCACGTCCAATGCGGAAGTGAATGATAATCGAGCAGTCGCCCAACTATTGTAACGAGACCGACTTACTGTCCGCGTTTGAAGAGGAATTCACAGGTAAATATGGCGTTTGTTATATCTTAGTTACCGTTTTTATTGGGCATTTATGATGATTTGTTAATGTCTGTGGGTTTTGTTTACTGAATTAGCTCTTTTAGCCGCTAATCGAGTTTCTTCCTGGTTTGAACAATCAGATTTCTAACGGTGTAAAATATTATTTATGCGTTCTCGATGTATCAGATCGATCCATAATAATATTAACAAGTGACTGGTAGTCAGATAGACTGTTTTCTGTTTTTTGCCACTTGTTTTGGCTTATTTGTCATGACTCATACTAGTTAGCATACCTAAGGGAATCTAAGTGATAAATTAGCCAATGTTTTTTTTTAACAGATAAGCGTGTAACCAACTAAAAAAAAAGTGCTAGATTATTACCATATTTTTTTTTGACATGTACTTTGTAGTACTTGTAAATTCCGTAATCATTCAGTACAAAACTATATGAAACCGAACCACGTTGTTTTGATCGGATACCATAGTACCGCTAATGCTATTTTTGACCTTGGTAACATAGGGGACTAACGTTACTTTTATCTAAAATGATCAGGTTTCTTCTAATAACTGGCCTGTGCTGTTGTCATGTTATGACAGTGACGTAGTGTCGGGGCAGTGACGTCACTCGCCAAACAGGAGGCGTATCTCCAACATCTGTAGCTTCAATAACATGTGGGAAACTTTAAAGGGGTCATATAATGCCATTTTTGTACAAGTTATTATGATTCTTTAGGGTCTAAATGAAAAGTTTGTAATATACTTTAATAAAAAATTCTTATTAGTATTGTAAGAAAACACTCATTTTACCTGGTCAAAAACAGCTCTGTTTTCAGCACGCCGTATAAGTGCATGTGTCTTTAAATGATAATGAGCTTTGCTCACCCCGCCCCTCTGTTCTGTGCGTACACCGTTTGTAATAACACAATAACCATAACGCGTTGTTCATTATAAACGTGGGATTATGAATTATATCGAGAACATTGTACATAGAAAACATGCCGTAATGTACCCTGAGTGTAAACCTTAGCCTCATTCATCGTGAAGCATGCTAGTGATTTGCAAAGATTAATATAAAGATTAATAAAACGTTACACTCACTTCTTCTGGAGGTGCAGCAGGAACACGAATAGTTGGTACCGATCCTTATTTCAGGAGCAGCTTCTTAGCAAAACTAGCTTTATACTGACCCTCGTTTATAAAGCAGTCTGGTGTGTGAAATGATTCGCGCAAAAATGAAAGCATTGACGTTGATCGTGGGGAATATTCCCTTCGAAAACAAACTCAGCCACTGCGTCTTCAGCGGTTCGGATTTAGGAACATCAAAATGACTGAGTGTTCCTTATTACACCCAAGAACACCACAATCGCTTAGACGCCATTCTGCTTCAGCGTATCAACAATGACCGCGCGGACTATGATGACAGACAGCTCACGGGTCTGTGTTGAAACGCTGCTGTCAATCAACAATCGTGGGAGGGGCGTCGATTTTGTGACGTCACACGGTCGAACGGCTTGATTTGAGACGGGGGGAAACATATAAGAAGATAAAAAAAAAACACTGGATGGATTTTTATCATTATATGATGGTTGTGTACAGGCACTGCCAACACACACTTCCGTACAGTCAACTTGTAAAAGTGTATATGACCCCTTTAAGACCTTCAATCTGAGTCCTTTCTGTCCTTTTAACCTGATATTTGCTCCCACAGAGCCCCATCATGCTTGGTGGAGGGTTCAAATCCGAGAGACTCCGTGTCAATCTCAGGCTTGTCATAAACCGCCTCAAACTTCTTGAGAAGAAGAAGAGTAAGTTTGGTTGTCTACAAGTTGCACATATTTTTGACGTTTTTTTTGGATGGGCCTAAGTTCATCTAATTGCTTTGAATCTGTTTGCTCTTAATTAGCCGAATTAGCCCAGAAGGCTCGCAAGGAGATTGCAGACTACTTGTCAGCGGGCAAAGATGAGCGTGCGAGAATCCGGGTGGAGCACATCATCAGGGAGGATTATCTGGTGGAGGCCATGGAGATCCTGGAGTTATACTGTGATTTGCTGCTCACCCGATTTGGCCTAATACAGTCCATGAAGTGAGTAACCTTTTTTTTTCTCATTAAATGTGACTTTATGCTCTTGGGCTGCGTCCAAAATCGTATACTGTCTTGAGTAGGTACATATTTTGAATAAGTAGGCCTAAAATATATCATTAATTTGAATTATTTTTTTTAAATTGGGTTACGTGAATGATTCAATGATCATTGCTGGATGAATCAGTGTTTTTGAACAAATCTCTTGAATGATTTAATGATAAATACATGATAAAAACTTGTCGCCACCTACTGGTGTAACAATATAATTGATACAATCTTTATCTAAAATGTTTTAATATAAATGTATATTTATATAAATGTGAATTTCTGCAGTGTAACTTAATTAATTTGAGTTAAAAAAAACAAAACAAAAAACAGGTTGAATGAATGATTCAATGACTCACTCGTAAAGACTTGTTCCATTACTTTTGTTTGTTGACCTGTTGTATAATAACCAATGACACGCTTGCAATCGTGTGGATATTTGGGAACAATTGCTTTCTTGCCCGTATAATATATGATCAACATTAAATACTAGTAATGTGGCAAGATTTGCACGCAACCTATCATGTGTTTGTGTGGATGCAGTCAGTTTTGACAACAAAAGATGAGGTAATTTGATTGGATGTCATGTATTTATGGCATTTTGCTAGTTAGAAATACATATTCGGTTTTTATTTTAATTTTAACGTGGGGTAGAATTAAATGAAAGGCAAAACTCAGTGTTTTGTTTGCGTACCCCAGTTTGGGAACCACTGCATTACTAGATGAATCTGCATTTTTGAACGAATCTCTTGAATGAATGACTCCGTGACAAATACAGTCACTTGTCGCCACCTACTGGTGTAACAGTGTAATTTAATGAAAAAAATTTAATTGCTGCAGTCTATTAAAAAATATTGAATTCATTTGAATGTTTTAATCAGGTTGAGTGAATGATTCAATGACTCACTCATGAATACATCACTTGTTTCATTACTGGATGAATCAGCGTTTTTGAACGAATCTCTTGAATGAATGAATGACAAATACATTTTTTAACAGTCACTTGTCGCCACCTACTGGTGTAACGCTGTAATTGATACAATTGTTATTTGAAGTGTTAAGTTACTTTCAAAAGGTGATTTCCTCTATTTTGATCGCTACCGTAGACATCAGTGTTTATATCTGAACTATAAACTTTTACCCCAGTTCTTCTGTGATAATATGAATATTTGAAAGACAGAAATAATGATACTGTGTGATTGAAAGTAGTGTTTCAACGGCTCCCTCTGGATCAGAACACAGATCTGAATGTTCGCTGTGATCGTTCTTAATAGTCAGAAGAATCGCTGTAATTTAGGAGTAAGATCACGTGGGTGTCTGAAACGAGATTGCGATCTTTTAAAGATTAATCGTGCAGCTCTTCTAGCCTCTTTTGTCACATACTGTTTTCCGCCGGCTGTATCGAAGGGAAGTGTGTGATTTCGGATGCTCTGTGTTCTTCAACTTCACCATCCTCTCTTTAAGGGAACTGGACCCTGGTCTACAAGAAGCCGTTTCCACACTCATCTGGGCGGCTCCTCGACTGCAATCAGAAGTGGCGGAACTGAAGATTGTGGGTAGAAATTGTGTCAGTCTTATATCTATTTCTGGAGATCGAGTATGGATCATTCATGACTTTTTCCCCTTTTTCTTTTCACAGGTTTCCGATCAGCTGTGTGCCAAATACAGCAAAGAGTATGGAAAGCTATGTAGGACAAACCAGATTGGAACAGTTAATGATAGGGTATGATGAAGCATGTTTGAATACAGGTTGTAGGCATTCTATGAATATGCAAATGAGCCCCGCCTCCACTCACTCACTCAGCTCAGAGATCCACTGGTTGACGATCACACGTTGATCTGATTGGTTACAAGGTAGTTTGTGACGTCAGAAACACCAGCGATTTCAAAGCGTGTTTTTGAGACTGTCTTTGGTTCACTGCAGTTTTAAGGAGGAAATACTCAGCAATGCTGTCGACTTATGAATTCACACATGGTTTGTCTTAAAGCATATTAAAAACACCACATAGACACATAAACAACATTAAAAGCTGGATTTTCACCACAGGGAGGACTTTAAAATTTGTTCAAATTCCAACTTTAAGCAGTCAGCGATACGACTTTTACTTGGTAGACGGAAAATTCCCTAATCTTAAATTGATGGAGAAGCCAAGCCATATACCGAACATCATAGATATTTAAGGGATGGGCTTTTAAGCTGTTGTATTTTCACATTGGGATATCTTTCTGTAGCTCATGCACAAATTGAGTGTGGAGGCCCCTCCCAAGATTTTGGTGGAGCGCTACCTCATTGAGATCGCCAAAAACTACAACGTTCCCTATGAGCCGGATGCCATGGTTCGGGTAGGAATCAATTTCCTCTTCCTTTCCAACTAGATAATCTCTATAAGCAGCACTTGTTTCAAACGTTCTGCATGTGTAACATTCACAGCCAGAGGTGTGTCCGGGGGAAGAGGCCGATCTGATCGATGTGAACAGTGACTTCAGAAAGCCAGGAGGAGGAGCTGGTGGAGGAGGAGGAGGAGGAGGGTTTACTGCTCCTGCTGTTGGCATGCCCATGCCCATGCCAATGCCGATGCCAATGCCCACAGCTTTCAACTACCCAGCGGCCAAAGGAGCTGTAAGACAAACATCTAACTGGCTAATTTCACGTCACCATAGAGCTGCATGATTCGGGATTGAAGTAGATATCACCATTCTCACACCGTTCTGAATAGACTACTAAACAAAATAACACGTGTTGATTTATTAGAGGTTCTGACAAAATGTCAGTCTATTAAAAAACATAACATTTTTCAATCAGGTTGAGTGAATGATTCAACGACTCACTCATCAACACTTCACTTGTTTCATTACTGGACGAATCAGCGTTTTTGAACGAATCTCTTGAATTAATAATTCAATGACAAATAAATGTTTTAAGTCACGTGGCGCCACCTACTGGTGTAATGTTATAATTGACACCGTCTTTATTTGAAGTGTCAAGTTCATTTCAAAAAGGTGATTTACTCTATTTTTGATCACCGTGTTTATATCCGAACTATAAACTTTTATCCCAGTTCTTCTGTGATAATATGAATGATTGTAAGACATTTACATTTAGTCATTTAGCAGACGCCTTTATCCAAAGCGAGTCGTCATGAAAAGGCAAACCACGCAAGAAGAACACAGATCTGAATGTTCGCTGTGATCGTTCTTGTTTAGGTTTAACAGACATAGTGAATCATTGTCGTTTAGGAATAAGATCCCGTATGTGTTTGAATCAAGATCGTGATCTTTTAATGATTAATCGAGCAGCTCTACTTGATCAATCTAAAAAAACAAAATCTGTCTGTTAAGCTGAAAAAATCTGATTCACATCATCTCCCCCTCCAGGAGGCTTTTAACGGTCCCGTTGGCACCTATGATGGCTTTAGCAACTTCCAGCCTCCAGCGAGAGGAGGGCTGCCTCCACAACTGCCCAGCTGCCCCCCCACCTATGAGTCTGTAAGTTCAAGTGATCGCACCCCTTCAGACAGACGGAGACGACCTGTTCACCTCGAAGGGAAGAGCAGTTTATTACAGTTCACATCATGTCTAAGTCCCGCTCTGTTGTCAGTCCGGTTGCACCAGCTGGACCTAAAAAGGTTGTGTGTAAGCTCTACGCTGGGCTACATCTAGCGTTCCAGAAACATTTACACCTGTTGCACCGAGTAAAATTGCGACCAGGCGTAGACGATGCACGTCCACACCAAGCGTTTCGCACAAGTCCTGAAAAGTGAAGCCGAAGCGTCTTGATCGCCCACCGGTGGCTGGTCCCAGTATAGCTCATAAACCCCGCCTCCCCATGTAGTCTAATGGGACGCGAGGGAAACTAAACAACCAAGTTACACTTCAAAATAATTTTTTCCAATGATGTTTTCTGTCATTTTTATCACGCTGATGTAAGTTGAAGTGTTCGTTTTGGCGGCTTTTGAGCTTATTGGGACTTTGGCGGCTTCACTTTTCACCAATGGAAGAGAGTGAAGGTGCGTCGTCCATCTTTTTTTACAGTCTGTGGTTCACACCGACACATTCGGTTATATTCAAGACGCCGTTCACAACGGTTGCAAACTTTGATAAAAATAAAGAACTGGGTCCAGTTACCGTGTCCTAACCTGAAGCGATTCTTTAAGATTCCAGCGACAAATAATGTCTGTCCACACTAGACGCGATGCGACTGCGAGGTGCGTTAAAATCAATCAAAACCCACAGCCAATCAGAACAGCGTGTGGGCGGAGTCTCGCAGCACCAGAGAGTCATCTTGACGGCACTCGCAAGAAAATGGATAAGTAGCTGCACAATCAAGTTCACAAATATTACACCATTTAAATATTATTAAAATACAAAGGCTGAGTTACTAAAACAATCTTTGTCAAAGAATATAGCCTACTTGTTTGTTCACAGATTAAACGTTCTTGTTTCCATTAATTTCAAGATCTGAGGTGAATTATCCATTGTTGCTTTTACAGCTACAAAGCTGGAGCACTAAATGATATTCAGAGTCACATTACACGCTTTTAACATTAAATAAAGCACATAAACAGTACCTGAGATTATCATTGCCACACTTTGTGTTTGTTGTTCCAGCGCGACGTCGCAGAAAAATAGAAACCGTTTCTAAAATAGAATCGTCGCGGCTGGTTAGGACAAACACTGATTAACATGGAAAAGAGGCGTTTTATCGCGCGTCGCGTCGCGTGTAGTTAGGACACGGTGTAAGATGGTGCAACAGGCATTGATTCTACTCATTTTCCGTCCAGCCTAGTCTTACAACCGGTCTGTATGTCCAGCTGGATCAACCGGCCTCTGGTCTCACACAGGCATGTGCTACAGGTCCAAAACACTGACTTCTGATCTCTCCAGCGCAAGTCTTTGGCTTTTTTCGCTATTTTTCTGGGGAAATGCTTTTTAAGTATTTAAGTAGCCATACATATGTGAGTCATAAACACAAAAAATATACTAACAAGCTGAATCTCATTCTCACATTGGCTGCTAAGAACAGCTCATATGTCAACTCAAAATGAAAAGAAAAAACATTTGTATTTTGCATAAAGAAAATGAAGCCTATTGTTGTTATAATGGAGGGGAAATATGTAATGAAAATGTCACTTAACATGTTTTATTGCCTTTATACAAAACAACAATGATTTTTTCTTCTGATTTTGCTGTTTGAGACCTTGAAGCATTTACCTCAGAAACTCCTCCAGTGTGCTTGAGATGTTTACAGGAAACTTTTCTATTAACAACCGGACTGACAAACAGGGGCCTCATTTATAAAGTGCATGTGATCCAATCTTGGATTTCATCCTACGTCAAAAGTGAGCAATTCATAAATCGGGAATTATAAAGGCAAAAATGTGCTTATAAATACGACTGAAGAGCATGCGTACTAATTTTTTGCTCTCATATATACTATGGATGCACTGATATGAACATTTTGGCCGATACTGATTAATTCTTTATATTTGAAAGCCGATAACTATGGAAGCTTGTTTCCGCCACAGAAAAAAAGGTAATTGCGACTTTTTATCTCGCAATTCTGACTTTTTATCCCAGAATTGTGTGATATAAAGTCTCAATTGTGTTATAAAGTCAGAATTGTGAGATAAAAACTCTCTCTGACTTTATAACTCGCATTTGGGGAGTTTATATCACACAGTTCTGAGAAATAAAGTCAGAATTAAAATGTTTTATTCTGTGGCGGAAAACAAGCTTCCATAGATAACCGATATATTGGTTGATACATCTAAGTCCAAGTTTTTATATAATTTTTGAGAGCCTGATTACAAAAACAAAAGTCTCATCATTAAAAGCATGCATTTAGGACATTTTTATTGTGCATATGCATGTTTTACAAATAAGTGACTAATTGCAAATTGCAGTATGTTGATATTCCGGATCCTTGTACTTGTCTTTCTAAATGAGGTGTCCATGTTCACTCCCAGGGTTCAGTTCACTACGGGTCTGTTGGATTGTTTTACACTAATAATGCCACATAAATACTGACTCTTCACAGTATGAGTATAGCAGTACTGATTATTTGCAATATTTGTTGTTAACCGGTTTCATGTGTTTTTTAAGATCGATGATTTGTCAGTCAAACCCTTTGATTCTTCCCAGGTCATCCCAGGTATGTGCTCTATCCGAATATGATTTATTTTCCCCCCGCTCTCATTCTGATAATCTTGTTTCTGAAAGCTGTGTTTCGTCTCTAGGCCCGTCCCCATCTGGTCAGATCTATGACAACTCGAACCTTCCCGAGCTCCCGTCTGTTCCCAACACACTCCCAGCCTCGTCCTTCGGAGCGAACGCCAACACGTCGGAAGACATCGACTTCGACGACCTGTCGCGACGCTTCGAGGAGCTCAAGAAGAAGACCTAAGCGCATCTGGGAGTCAGAAGATCGTCCTCACACGAATAATTCAATGTTTTCACACTCTCAGATCTTCTGGTGGAGGTGTAATATAATATTTCTTACCTAACACAATGAAGGATGGGATTCAGTATACAAACGGACTACTAGCCTACCTTTTTATGAGCACTTTGCTGACAGCTTAAACTTAATCATCTATAGTGTAAATCACTGCATCATTTAGATGAGAAACGCATCGACGACACGTCGTGTCTGTTAGCTTCCCCCTGTTTAGCAAACGGCGTCTAACTTTTCTCCCCAGTAAATCTCTATGACTCCTCTTGGTAAAAGCAGGAATAACCAGTTGCCATTATTTACACCCAGAGTTGTGTAACTCTTTTGAATGGCTGTGAACCTGCATAAGCCTGTGATATCATGGGCTGTCAGTGCATATCAGTTGTGACTCAGCAGTTTTTGTTATTGAGGAGGCCGTGATGTTCGCGACAGAATTTAATAATCATCTCCTTGTCCTAAAGTTTCTGGTGACGTAGTTTAATGCTGTTTATTTGTGGCTGATTTGAGAAGTTACACCTGTCAGCCTTCTTCGTTTGACTCAAAAGCAAACGCTTTGTATTTGTTCTGCAGTCGATAACGCTCCTGTTGCTAGTCTTGTCCGTGTGTTTTCTAGACTGAGTTTGCCTTAGTTTCCGTCTCTTAAACTGTGGCCTTGCCGTTCCACACCTTTCTCTGGGACACGTGACTATCTGACAGCTTGTACAATGAACAGCGCGTTTAAATAAGTCATTTACATGCTCGTTCTTCTCTCTGGTGGGGGTTTCATCATATATTACTGACTTATTTATAAGAATTGACTACATCTGTGTCAATGTCTTAGGTTTGGATTGTATAGTGGTTTTATATCTGTGTGACTTCCTTTTTCCCTTTGACTTTATAACACTAATTTGTGTCTCTCCCCCTTCAAATCATCTAAATACAAATCTGGAAATGTTTAGTTTTGCTGATTTTAATTTGCATTGAAAACATGCCCTGTAATAAAGTATATTTGCTCATAACCTTATGACTTCTCACTTAGATTCACTGAATGAGTAATACGAATATAAAATTTACTAAACTGCTGTAACAAGTTTTTCCATTAATGAATATCATATAATGAGTTTATAAGCTTGTGATGAGGTTTCTATGATGTGAAGAAGCTGGTTTTATACTCTTTAACACCACTAGAGGGTGAAGTAATACAACAGGTTTTCCTCGATTGCTTTGGTTCAATTGAGATGTTTTTCTCAAAACTTAATTTGTTTGCATCAATTCTTATTAATTTAACGTCTTATTATTTGCACAATAACTAAATACACGAGGCTTGCTGATCAAAACTGACAAGTTGATTCTCAGTGAAAATGTCAAACTCTTCACAGCTTTTATTGTGTGAGCCGTTGCATGCAAAATTATCCATTTCATTTTCATTTTCAATGAATGTTTATTACATAAATACCCATGACATGAAAGGTTTTCTATTTACATGTAACACTGCTACAAAAATAAATGCAAATATACATATTCTATTCTCTATTCTACTGTAGTTTTGGTGGCATTTGCCAATTTATTGACACAAAAACTGGTTTTAAAGCACGAATTAAAAGTTTTGGGTGAGTTACTGTGTTTTTGAGTTGTGAGGCCTCATATATAAAACATGCGTACACATAGATATGATCTTAGATCAAATATAGGAAGGTTTCTACGCAATATTTTATAAATGAGACCCAGAGTTTAGAGAATGTCAAAATGAGGCAAAGCGATTGAGGAAAACAGATAACCTACCAATTTAGCACAAAATTATGAAAAGCTCTTACAAATACACATGTGAACCATTTGCATAAATAAAGACCTCTTAAAATACATGTGTAATGCACAATTGTTCAACATTCTGACAAATCCATACTTTTTTATGAGTGTTGATTTGTTGACTGCGAATAACTTTCATGCCCTCTTATGAAACCTTTGGTTGTATAATCAATTAAAATAACTTTTAGATATTACATTGCAAGGTAATTATGTGAATTATACTGTGAGTTCATAGCTTTATTGGTAACACTTTACAGTAAGGTTCATTAGTTAACATTATTTAATGTATTTAACTGAGCAATACATTTGTTACAGTATTTATTAATCTTTGTTAATGTTAGTTAATAAAAATCCAGCTGTTCATTGTTTGTTCATGTTAGTTCACAGTGAATTAACTAATGTTAACAAACACAACCTTTGATTGTAAGTGAACAAGAATGAACAATACTTCTATAGCATTTAATAATGATATTAATTTCAACATTTACTAATACGTTATTAATAACGTATTAGTAAATGTTGAAATTATACTAAGATTATTAAATGCTGTAGTATTGTTCATTCTTAGTTCGTGTTAACTAAGGAAGTTAACTAAAGAACCTTATTGTAAAGTGTTACCGCATTATTTTTATCCCCACTGATATGAGAGACAGTGGGCATTTTGATATTTAAAAGGGCAGGGTTTGCCATCATTATAATATCATCTCTCCAGATGTGACAAGGTCAGAGATCAGGCGAGGCTTTCGTGCACTAGATAGTGAGCGGTTTAGACAGCTTCATCTCCTGCTCAGGTTTGGAGGGGAGAACGAGACAGAGACACTAGCCGCGTATCCATTACAGATTTGCGCAAAACTTTTGCGATTTTTTCTAAATGTCGTCATGTCGATAAAAAACTATTGCGAAATGACAGCGTCCATTAACTGTTATGCGACTAAAACGTCTTTTTTTTTCTCTCTCTCTCGCGATAAATCATTTCAAAAATCATGGCAACGGATGTTAGTAGGTTTACGCTATCCCAGCCGCCGCACTATAGCCATTCAAGAAGGAGACGTAGATGTATTTTCCAAGAATTAATGGCAAGGAACATTAATGGCCCTTATACTTGTGAGCGGCTCATATAAGGTGTTTCTGGGTGTTTCCCTCTCATTTCTGCTTCAAGATCTTGACTGTGGCATTTCTTTGTTGTTTAGAATCCAGTATTCCTGTAATTCGTTTGTCTTTTATGAATTTAATAACTGTATCGTCTTATAGGCTACATCTACGTCAAGTGACCTGTACATGCGCAAAAACTGTTAATAAGTCCAAGTCCATTGGAGTTTTGTGAAATATTTCTTTTTCGAATTGCCTAAAAAAAAATAAAAAAAACTCATGCGAGCGCAAAAACTTTTTTGCGGTAAATGGGAGTTTTTGCGAAGTTTTTCCATTGGGTGTATTTTCAACTCGCAATTTGAAGGGTAATGGAAACGCGGCTAGTCTGCTAGCGTCCCTTCAGGAGCTCAGTTCACCTCTGTGAAGAATAAACACACAGTCACGGTAACATCTGTGTGTGTGTGCCTGCTAACACATCTGTCCTGAAGCACAACTGAAGCAATGACATAACAGTGTGCTGAAGTGAAGGTGGAGAAGAACCATCAGCTTGCTAGCACTCCTGTTATTCACAAACAGGGCTTGCATTGCCAGTACCTGCTAATTGTTTAGTTGATAAGTCATTTACAGTCGTATCACAATTTTCAGCCCCAGTATTGCCTATATAGATTGCATGAAAAAAAAACCGAAAAAAAAAAAACGTTAAAATTAGCAAATGATGGCTTTGCAAAGAGTCTTTGTATATGTCTATAAAGTGGTGTATGATGATATTTGAAAAAGAGAGTATCCTCTTTTAAAAAAAAAAAAAAATCTTTCAACTCTTTTCCCGCCAATTGACGTTTTGGGGAGGAAAGGTTGACAGCCACTGCCAGCGTTTTTGACCATTTTCACAAAAGTTTCATGGCCCCCAGAATTTATTCTAGCTTCATGAGAGAAAATCACTTTTTTTGTCAAAGACTACGTCTGGATCGTATTCAGAACGAGTCGATCGAGTCAAACACCTCAAAGCTTCACAGTCCTGTAGCTCGTCCTGGGTCGACATTTCATTCAGTAACATTAGGCAGTTTTGATTTTTGTGCTGTTTAACTTTGATGATCACGTTATTTACATATGCATGATACGATTACATGTGATCGTTTTTATCAGGAGATTCTGTACTCGTTCAGAAGATGTAATAGCGCCCCCTACCGTATAACAGTGAAAACATGGAAAGCCAGAAAATTCCGTCAATGGCGGGGAAAGATTGTTAAAACAAGACTCATTAAGACTTAAATAATTAAGATTTTAAAAACGAGACCTATTATGCAAAATTCACTTTTACTCCGTTTGTTATTTTCCCAATAACTCTGAAAGAGTGTCCGTTCATGATGCACTCCAATGTGACGTCAGTGGAACAGGCTCCGCCCACGACTGGCTTAGCTCCTCCCCTGAGTGAGCGTTCACCGTCCGCCATGTTCTTCTCCTCGCCAGAGCGTTTAAAAGCAGAAATTGAAAGTGATTCTTATAAAAGCTTTTAAAGTTATTCAGTCAGAAGCAGTGAGAGATTTCTGTAGTTTGATTCACATTAACAGCATAGACAGCAGCAGCAGTCCGTCACTTAGATCTAATATACATGTGATTTCTTTACATTCACAGACATAACAGACTTGTGTTTAAATACAGCCTTTGTGTGTTATAGCACAGTTCAAGCTCAACTAAGAGAACTTAGTGCTCATGCAACATCAGGTCACATTTGAAGCTTTTCTAATTTTCTAAGATTTTCTAATGCTATTTAATGTGATCTGTTTGTATTCTATTCTTGTATTTCTTTAATAAAAAGGGACGACTGCGCACACACGTATCTGTGCTGAATTTCACATAATCACAATAATCCCATGCCAAAACCATTGATACAGGCTGCATTTAAATCCCCCTTGACCAGTACTTAAATTCTGTAATATGAAATTGTTTTGTGTAATATGAAATTTTCCAACTATGAATTGTACTATTTCTGCTATACAAAGCATATTTTTCGGGAATTCAGTCCATTTCACTACAGGCAACTTACTGAGAGAAGGAAGCACCAAAGGAATACAGTCATTCACATTAGATGTGTTGTTGCATTAAAAAAAATATATATAATAATAATATGGAGCGCAACATAACCCAGCAAGCAATTTTACGTCTAATAGCCGTCCAAACACAGCCCAGACGTCTAGGCTAAAACAAGGGAAAATTCAGGCTTTCAGTGAAAATGTAATAATGGTCTAAACCATCGCCCAAATGAGTGAAGAAATGAAACCAAACACCTTGTAATCACTGTTTACTTTGCTTACATGATGGAATATCACACATCTCGCAAAAACGACATGTAACCAAATTCAAGATTATTTTGGCCAGAAGTGTGTTGCTCATAGCCGGTCGGAGTATATCGGGTCTATAGTTAACCGAGACGGTGAAATGACGGCTATTGCTTGCTGGAAATGTAGAATGTACTGAAATATACTTGCTGTATATAATGGTGGGCATAAACTTCTAGATTTCACCTCTCATGCATCTATTTTCACAGAAAGACTGAATTTGGCACAGTTGCAGTGGACTTTTGTTTAAAAGTCTCAATAAATGATTTGATGGCGTAGCAGTTGTCAGCGGTCTGAACGCTCAGGCGTCCATCTTCTCCTCAGATCATGAAGTCTAGCAGGTCACGGTTCCTGAGCATCACACATTTCACCCATGAGCGAACAGGACTCTCCAGCGCCTCAGGCAAAGTACAGGCCCAGTGAATAACTCAGGTCAGGGTAACAGGTCCCGTCACTCGCTGAAGTTCAGTTGCACTTCTGACAGAACCTGAGAGCAGACGCCATGGAAGAATGAAGAGAGAGAGAGGGAGAGAGAGAGAGAGAGAGAGAGAGAGAGGGAGAGAGAGAGAGAGGGAGAGAGAGAGAGAGAGAGGGAGAGCGAGAGAGAGAGAGAGAGGGAGGGGGAGAGAGAGGGAGAGGGAGAGAGCGAGCGAGCGAGAGAGAGAGAGAGAGAGAGAGAGAGAGAGAGTTTGGTGCAACATGACAGACAAAACTGTATATTTTGGTTGAACTATTCATTTAAATCTTCAATATAAATGTAATTTGTTCAATCTGTGATCCCAATCCCGTTTTCTTCAAGTTAATACTGAAGAGGAGTAACAAATAAAGTCTGTGTGGCAACGATACAGTATAGCGGCTCAACGCTGATGAATACATGAAGCCAGAGCTCGTGTGGTCTGAGCAAACACATCTTCGTTCTCTGCAGACTGTGTTTTTGTTTCTAAATCCTCCTCAGATTTAGTTACAAACAAGGATTGTCCAGGTTGATTTGGAAATGTTATCACAACACCAGGAACACACCTATCCGAGGATTAAAGGTGTGCTTTGCCTAATGGAAACAGAGACATTGTTTCCATGAGGAAACCCAAAGCCAAAGGAGATTTGTTTAGTTGAACGTGTAAAGGTGTAAACACCGTCAATCTTACATTACAATTTAAAGCACTTCTCATTCTGTAGTTTCATTTCATTGCACTCTGGTGATTTTGTGTGATATCTGATGTATGTATTAAAGAAAGTTATATAACATCCAGTGCCTTTCCCAACGCAGACTAAACTCTACGGCTATGAATTTTGACGTTTCTGGTACTTTCGTGTATTATGCTTTGAAAACTCACCAAGATTTTGTATTTACAAGAATCAACTTGACAATCAAAAACAAATCATATTTACGTTTTCTCTTTCCATGTATATATTTGTCCAATCCAAGGAGATGTCAAGCTTACTTCTGGAACTTCAAACTGTATGTTATAACATACTAATGCAGCAGGTCATCCAGTTATTCAATGCATACAGATAATATCTGTAGCATGGCACACAATATTTACCATACTATACTGAAAAAAGCATTAAGAGTAGTATGCATGCCATTAAAAACAGCCATTTCTTTATTGCAAAGTCATTTGGTCACTGGTTTAACTTTGCTTAAAGCAAATTGTATTGCTTTTTCAATTGGCTATGAAGAGCAGAGGCTCCAGCTTGGACTGCCTGACACACAAACACAACATTATCAAAAATAACATTTGCTTTAGTCGGAATTAAAAGCAGAATTTCCATTGCCATTGTTGAAATTCCACATACGCAGTCGATTATGATTTATGTTTTTTTTTTTTTTTTAAGAATAGTGATATGACTTGAATCTCCATCACAAGGAAAAAATGACTGCACCTTTAAAAGTCTGAATGGATTTTTTAATTTACAGTTAAATATAGAAATGTTATGAAAAAAGTTTCAGATAAAAATAATAATGTTAAGTCACAGAAACTGAGTGAGTTTTGGAAGTGTGTGTGTTCAGACATTGGATTCAATGTCTAGAAATAAGAGTGAGCTATAACAAACATCATCAAGCCTCATCCTCTGGAAATACTGTACATGATCAACAATGTTCAGAAATGTAATGAAATCGAATGCATTACCACAGTGTTTGAGCGGTTAACCTTCACTGTCACAAATCTTGAGCATTTATTCAAATTCATATATTCCAGCAAGGCACGTCATTTCTAAAACACAATCCAGAGTGGTTCCAGTTTTGTAAATGAATGTAATGTACGAGAGATCCTGACGTAAGGCCATTAACGCCCAGTGGTGAATGCAGAACGTTACGCATTACGAGAGTCCAGACTCTCATGTTTGGAGAGTGATCCTTCGGTTGAGTCTCTATGATCAGCACCCACGGCCTCTGCTACACACGTGAAACCTTGTGCCCTATTAAAAAAAACAAAAACAAAAATAAATGTGTTTAATACCATTATGTTTGTTCAAATTTAGTAGGAGTGTAACGGTACACAGAAGTCACGGTTCGGTACAATAGGAAAAAGCAACAGATCCTCAATGCTAGGTTTCTTATATATTTTGGACAGACAGTCGTGAAAAAATTACAGTTTGTTCCACCTAGTGGCATTTAGTCCCCTAGTTGGGCCAGTACAGCCTCCTTTACACCGTGTCCTAACTACACGCGACGCGCGATAAAACGCCTCTTCTCCATGTGAATCAGAGTGTTTGTCCTAACCAGCCGCGACGGTGACACGCGACGATTATATTTTAGAAATGGTTTCTACTTTTCTGCGACGTCGCGCTGGAACAACAAACACAAAGTGTGGCGATGATGATCTCAGGTACTGTTTATGTGCTTTATTTAATGTTAAAAGCGTGTAATGTGACTCTGAATATCATTTAGTGCTCCAGCTTTGTAGCTGTAAAAGCAACAATGGATAATTCACCTCAGATCTTGAAATTAAACAAATGGAAACAAGAACGTTCAAACTGTGAACAAACAAGTGTATTCTTTGACAAAGATTGTTTTAGTAACTCAGCCTATGTATTTTTAATAATGTTTAAATGGCGTAATATTTGTGAATTTGATTATGTAGCTACTTATCCATTTTCTTGCGAGTGCCGTCAAGATGACTCTCTGGTGCTGTGCACTCGCCGCGAGACTCCGCCCACATGGTGTTCTGATTGGCTGACCCCGCCCACACGGTGTTCTGATCGGCTGACTCCGCCCACACGGTGTTCTGATCGGCTGACTCCGCCCACACGCTGTTCTGATCGACTGACTCCACCCACACGCTATTCTGATTGGCTGACCCCACCCACACACTGTTCTGATTGGCTGACTCCGCCCACACGTTGTTCTGATTGGCTGTGGGTTTTGATTGGTTTCGAGTCATCCTGCAGTCGCGTCTAGTGTGGACAGACACATTATTTGTCGCTGGAATCTTATCGCATCGCTTCAGGTTAGGACACGGTGTTAGCGTATTAAGCACTGAGCAGTAATGCACTCTTGCAAAAGAGTATTTGGTATTTTGATCACAATCAGCTATAAAACTAAAAAGCATCTCGTGTTATAAAAGTACTAATTAAATAGAATAAAGCAAAGTAACACTTGTGCAGAGATTAGTGTTCTTTGCGCGTGAGAGTTCATTAACATGCGGTGACAATGGCGGATGCATTAAGTTCAATATTAAGCTTTTTCAAGTAATCGCGTGAAGATGAGCGAGAAGGAGAAGAAGAGTCTACTTCATCTTTCCACGAGGAGACAGAGACTGACGCGACACCTGAGGATTCATATTTCCAGGACACTCATATTTCATCACTGGACTGTAGTGAGATTGCCAAATGATTTTGTCTCATTATAACAGCAAAAACCACTTAAAGCTGCAGTCTGTAACTTTTTGGGGTTATAAATGATCCAAAATAAATTTGAGGAAGTACATAACCAGCCAGTGTTCAAAACTCTCTGCTTGCCGTAGCTCAATTCAAAACGGTAAGCTTGTAATAATGTTTTTAACTCCAGTGGTACTGGTGGATTTCCGTGTGAAATTCGAGCATGTCTTTGCGTCATTACGTCACATCTGTCCACATAAAGACGAGTCTCGGCTAGTCGGCTATGAGTGTGAGGATGATGGAGGTGGAGATTTATAGCCTTTTCTCACAGCACTTCATATAATTAAACTTATCAATGGCGGATCCAGAAACGTTAGAACGACAATCACCAACTGGAGATTCACCCGCTGTAAAACGCGAAAGACTTCGGACGTGGGAGAAAAAAAGAGACTGTAACCGGCCCATGCGGAAACAAGGATAAATATCGGGAGGGCATTAAATGTAGTCACGCAATGCTGATGTTCTTAACATTAACAATTTGAGAAAGTATCATTTGCACGGTTTGACGTGATATGATAAGCGATCGTTAGATTTAATCGGCGCGATTTACTGCAATGCTTTTTCCCCTTAATTGGTCAGAACAAAAGTGGATGTTACTTGTTTAGATGACATTTCCCAGTGAAAGCTCTTATGTTGGTCATAGAATCTGTGATTGCGAATGATCCACACCAGCAGCGACTGACAGCCGCACATTCTCCTCAAAACACTGGATTCATCCGCGCTGTGCCGTGCCGCGAACTCCGCGAATAACTGCAATTGCAGATTTCGAACAGAGATGGCGACAAAGAGGAAAAATGACATTTAATTGCATTTAACACAAATTGAAATTGCGAATTGAAAATATGGCCAATGGAAACATGCAATTTTCACATAATCTCCCATATATTGCAAAAAAAGTTTTTACGCTTTCATGAGGTGTTTTTTCAGGCAATTCGAAATAGGAAATATTTGTGCGGTGGCTGTGATACACGTAAACCTACTAACATCCGTTGCCATGATTTTTGGAAAGACTTATCGCAAGAAAAAGAAAAGAAAAAGACGTTTTAGTCGCATAACATCAGTTAATGGAAACGCTGTCATTTCGCAATCGTTTTTTATCGACATTTAGAAAATATTAGGGATGTCCTGATACCACGTTTTCACTTATGATACACAAATATAAGTAGGTTAAACACTTTGCAGTTTTAATGATGTCCTGTATGAACAAAATGACGGAGTATGTTTTTATGTTTCCACTGTTCGATCGCGCCCGTGCCTCTCTCTCTGACACACACACTCCAGCATTGCAATCTTGACATCGCAGCCTGTTCATTATGCTGCGTTCACACCAAATGCGAATAGAGCGTCAAATTCGCGTCTATCGCGTCTAGTTCGACGCTTGAACATTTTGAATCCATTTGCGCGTCCAAAGCGAGCGTTTGAAGCGAAATAGACGCGCGTTCAGAGCTAAGGCAGGGCTAAAGAGGTGTCCCTAAAGAACCCGCATATGTCTATGCGCGTATCTAACAGTAGTTCCGCATTACATTAATTAATGTGCACGCAAGTTTTTTTTTTTTTTATACCGTGTATTCTGTGTAAATCCATGCACCGAACCGTGACGCACGTACCGTTTCACCCCTAATAGGTATCGGATCATATTTTTTTCTCCCCTCCGATATCCGATCTAGCGCTCTGGGCCAGTATCGGCACGATACCGATGACGTGGATCGGATCGGGACATCCCTAGAAAATATTGCAAAGGTTTTGCACAAATCTGTAATGGAAACGCGGCTTGTGTTTGTCGTCTGACTGTACACACCGAACCGTGACAGTTTGAGGCGAACACTCGTACCGTGACACCCCTAATATCTAGAGAAATGTTAAAAGCATTGGTATGCTCACTTCAACAGATCGTCCAGCTCTCTCTTGATTCTGTTGACTACAGGCGGACCCTGGTACACGAGAGCCGTGTAGAGCTGCACGAGAGAAGCTCCCGCGAGGATCTTATCCAGAGCGTCCCGTCCACTGGCCACTCCACCCACGCCAACAATGGGCAACTTCCCTACAAACTCACACAAAAGATTACTTCCTTATTAATCAAAATTCACACGTACATTTCAATTAGGGCTGACACGATATCTGAGGTTCACTACATCTATAGAAGTCTTGGAAACAATAATGCTATCAGTCAATGATTTGTGTTTTTTCTTTTCTTTGGCTAATCAATCACAATATTACATACAAAAGAAGCAATTCCACTTATTTGCTACCTTGAGACTTAAAAACAAAACTGATAAAAGAGTATGAATGAAACCTAGGCATTATGGAGCGCTAAACTAAACTCTCACATCGCCTTATTTATTGTATTTTATCTTTATGTGCCATATTTTCATTTTTAAAGGGATACTTCAGGATTTAGCATTAAGCTTTGTATTAGTAGAAAACCTGTAGTATTTTCGAATGACCGTGCTTCCCTCCCTCATATCCCCCTGAGATGAGAGATTTATGTATTTTTTGTCTGGAAAAAAAATCCCCCGATGACGCAAAAATCGTCATTTTGCGTCATCGGAGGATTTTTTGTCCAGAGGCTAAAGACTACAGACTACAGTAGGGGCTGTCCCGCATGTGTTCAACCCGCCCATAGAGGGATCTCACTCACAGAATGTACACATAGTGTCAGCCATCTTTTTTTGGAAGCTAAGCTAACGGGTTCTTGTTCTGTGGAGAAAGCTGAGTAGTAGGGGTTACCATCCTCATGTCCGGCCGTCGAGATCGTCCAAAATGTCCGGGATTCGGCTTTTGCTTTCTGCGGTCGCCATTCATTGTTTACATGCACACCTTTTGTTTCAATCTAACTGAATTCATTCCGATTGGTGAATCTGAATGTAGTGTTTACATGAACGCTAAACAAGTTCTCCCGCGGCCCTCAGCCTCGTCCTGCTCGCCACAGTAAACATGATGAATGGCGAGTGTAGAACGTAAAAGCCGAATCCCGGACATTTTGGACTCACTAGTAGTCTAGCCTTGTTGTTTTAAACTGCGCGCTCTTACCGGTAGGCGTGGCTTGGGAGTGGCCTCGTAGAGCAGTGAAGTAAGTGCATTCTGGGAGTTGTTGTCTTTCATCCACATTCACAAATACATTTTCTGGCTTTTCTCATAGAAAGCTCCAAATTCAAAAATAATTTCACATTTCTTCTACATAAATGACCAATTTTAAATACACATTCATCTTTCCAGAGGTATCCCTTTAAATATCATGATTATCGGCAATACTGTTATATTGCAACACCTCTAATTAACACGATAATGTTTTTTCATTGTATTTCAATAGCACGATTAAGACAAATTCAAATGCTTGATTAAAAGATTTTGCCTGTGTCTATTTTTACTACCACATAAAAAAAAAAAAAAAAACAGATTAATCGTCGAAATAATCAACGCATTAATCGATTACCAAAATGATCGTCAGACAGCCTTAATCACGATTATAGACACCCTAATTTCAATCTATCAGTCTAAATACAAATGAAATGTGTAAAGATGAAAATAAGGCTTTAAGGGTACCTTGAGTCAGTGTGTACATCTCTCGCACTGTCTGAGTCGACAGCTCCTTCAGAGGCTGACCGCTGAGTCCTCCTATTTCATGTTTTTTAGGGTCTTTAAGAGTGTCTGGTCTGGAAATAGTGGTGTTGGAAACCATTAAACCATCAATGCCAACCTAAAAACCACACAAAGCAACAACAAAAATCCTGTAATTATGCAACTTGCCCATCTTGTAAATGAATCAGCCATAATATTTTACCACATATTTTTTTGACCTGTGAATTATATGTAGGACTGACCTCCATGATGACCTCAGCAATGTCTTGCTTGTCCTGTGTAGAAAGATCTGGGGCGATTTTCACGACCACAGGCAGTCGCTTCTCCGTCCGCAAAGAATCACGTTCTTTCAGCACCTGAATAACCACCAACACCAAGACCAAATGATGAAAAAACATTAAAAAAATAAGTTCATTCGTTTTAATGCAAGATACAACCTATATCTGACAATACAGATTTCGCTTGTTTGTAGGGCTGGACCCGAATATTCGTTCGGTGGGTTGGTATTTGATTTAAATATTTGACATTCGAATATTTTTCTGCACACCTGGCATCCCCCTCGAAACGGTTCTCATTTGACCTTGAATATGTTCAACACTATAAAATCTGACGAAATACAATACTCTTTTTTACAATTATCTTATATAGCCTAGCCATTTTTAATAGGATGGACAGTTGAAGGAACCCAACTTGCCGGCCCAGAAAGTTAGTAAAGACAATGTTTAAAATAGTCCAAGTGACTACAGTGGCTCAACCTTAAAGCAGAACTCCGGTCAATTTTAACATTGAGCTCATTTTTTTGTACATTTGGAGTGCTGTCAGTACAGAGAACAACGGCAAAAATCGGTGTTGCCTACACCGTGTTATCCTCTTTTTAAAATTTGCACCCTGTTGACTTCAATGGGGCAAGTTTTAAACCTGCTTTTAGCCTCTTAACATCCTTGATGTGTCATTACAAGTGCACAGGTCATGTGAGTGATTCCTTCGGAGTGAACGCGGGTGAATCTGACTGCAGTAGATGTGAAAGATATTAATAAAAATGATGTTTATTCAGCCAGCGCACATACCTGTATTTACATCCTGTTTTCGGTTGAAGTCCACAGTAGTCGATTGTCGAGTTCACGCGCGTGATCATAGTAATCATCGATTACTGTGGACTTCGACCGAAAAGAGGATGTAAATACAGGTATGTATCATTATATATTTATCAAGCGACGAGAATACTTTTTTGTTCGCAAAAATAACGACTTTATTCAACTCTTCATTTTCTTTTGTGTTTCTCTGAGTGAGTTGACGTAGTGTAACAGCGCAGCGCTTCTGGGTTGTACGTCAGAACGGAGGCTCACTATTGGCCGACGCTGGTCATGTGTGTGATGCTGGCCAATAGTGAGCCTGCGTTCTGACGTACAACCCAGAAGCGCTGCGCTGTTACACTACGTCAACTCACTCAGAGAAACACAGAAGAACATGAAGAGTTGAATAAAGTCACTATTTTTGTTTGTTTTTGTTTGCACACAAAAAGTATTTTCGTCGCTTGATAAACTTAAGGTTGAGCCACTGTAGTCACTTGGACTATTTTAAACATTGTCTTTACTAACTTTCTGGGCCGGCAATTTCAATTACAGTGAAGCCTATGGAGGAGTGAGACAGCTCTCAGATTTAATCAAAAATATCCTAATTTGTGTTCTGAAGATGAACGAAAGTCTTACGGGGTTGGACCAACATGAGAGTGAGTGATTACTGACAGAACTTTCATTGTTTGGGTGAACTAACCCTTTACTGCAGCTTTGAGACCTGGAATGAAGTATTACCTTGTCCAGGAGGTGGCGCAGTTCTTCCTTGCCCTGTAGGTCTCTCAGGCCGGGAGTGTTGGGACTGCTCACATTCACCACCAGGTAGTCAGCGAGAGGACCCAGTGTCCGCACACCCTCCACATAATCTGACACCGCGTCTGCAGAAAGCTTGTTCTTCCCCAGGTTCACGCCGAGAGGGTTACCAGCTGAGATTAGACATTCATATGGTTACAGAGAAGCATGACTTTCCTGGCGAAGCCGCTCAGATGTATTCAAATAAGTAGGAAAAAGCAGTGAATGTCTTTTTTTCCAAGGCATTAAGGGAAATTATATTATGTAAAGATATTTTCACCAAGTTAAGATTAAAAATGGAAACTCATACCCACATTCCCCTGCTGCCTTTAAGTAAAGAGTGAAATTAAGTAGTTGTGTGTGTTATTTACCTTTTGTTAGTTCTGACTGCACATGCTTTCTGGCTTTCAACCTTTCTTGCACCGCAGAAAGGCCACAACTATTGAATCCATATCTGAAATATATTATACAGTAATTATAATATTTGACATTTACTTATTAAGTACCATATTTTGGAGAAACTATCAGGATGGTATTCCTCGAAGCACCATAATATTTGAGTTTGATAATCATAAGGATACATATTTCCATCAGTACCATGGTACTACTACAGTGTTACCAATTATCGTGAGCCAGGTTTAAGTTTATTGGCCTATTTGCAATTGCTTATAAAAAAAAAGAACACAATTGAAGCCGTAATTGATGTCCGTAGCATAAACATTCATGGAACGCGTGCAGTTTAATATGCATGTTAGGGGTTTGTTCAGATCCTACGCATTTTAAAAGAGAAAGTCCAGACTTAAACTTTCAAATGGCGAGCAGCATTTGGCATTCAAAACCGGCAACATGGACAAACAGCACTCGCTTACTCCATCTGGAGCGACTCCACCCTGGTTTGAATGCCTGTGAAGAACATGTATACAACTACAAGTATTGCTGATATTAATGACATTTATATTGTTTGATGTTGACATCAGCAAAAAATAGAATTAGAAAACCTCGTCAAGTCAGAAATTAGGATTCAGTTCAAGCTTATTTATACAAAACAACAACAACAACCCTATATACTTATTCAATGTTGCAATAAACTTCATTCACTCTTAAAGGGATACTCCACTTTTTTTGGAAATAGGCTCATTTTACAACTCCCCCAGAGTTAAACAGTTAGGTTTTACCGTTTTCGAATCCATTCAGCCGAACTCCGGGTCTGGCGGTACCACTTTTAGCATAGCTTAGCATAGATCATTGAATCGGACAGGACCATTAGCATTTCTATAAAAGAAAATGACCAAAGAGTTTCGATATTTTTCCTATTTAAAACTTGACTCTTCTGTAGTTACATCGTGTACTAAGACCGACGGAAAATCTAAAGTTGCAGTTTTCTAGGCTGATATGGCTAGGAACTATACTCTCATTCCTGCGTAATAATCAAGAAACTTTGCTGCCGTACCATGAGTGCAGCAGACGTAATGATATGACGCAGCGCCTGAAAATAGGTCTAATAAGTTAGACAAACTTAGTCCCGGTCACGTTGGAAGTTACCGAGCTGGGGACTATTTTCAGGCGCTGCGTCATATCATTACGCCTGCTGGACTCATGGTACTGCAGCAAAGTTTCTTGATTATTACGCAGGAATGAGAGTATAGTTCCTAGCCATATCAGCCTAGAAAATCGCAACTTCTCATTTTCCGTCGGTCTTAGTACACGATGTAACTACAGAAGAGTCAAGTTTTAAATAGGGCTGGGTATCGTTTAAAAAATTTCGATACCAATACCGATACCGATACCTTGATTTCGATACCGGTTCCTGATCGATACTTTTTTCGATACCAATTTTATGAAATCCATTTTAACAAGATTACATAACACATTACCTCAGAAAAACTTTGGTTTTATTTTTTCAGTTTGACTCATGCTCCTTAGTCAGTGCACAAAGGAACAAAAAAAGCACAAAGGAACAAAATATTCCTTATACATATACATAAGGTACAAAATATTTTTTTTTATAAAGAGCTCATGCTCACCAAAGCTGAATTTATTTCATCAAAAATACAGTAAAACTTGTAATATTGTGGAATAGTATTACAATTTAAAATCTTATTTGAATATATTTCAAAATGTAATTTATTCCTGTGTTGTCAAAGCTGAAATATGAAAACAGTTTTTGGAAGGTCATTTTTGATCACTTTAATGCATGCTTACTGAAAAAAAATTCTGACCAACACGTTTTTGAACGGCAGTGTACATTCAGTAGGTCATTATTGCAATATAAACACAGTCAGAGTGATCAACAAGGTATCTCTTCATTTACCAGTCGAAGACGCAGCAACTTTCTGCTCTTATGTTTACTCCGTGCACTGTCAAGGGCTTCATCATATCTGTCGCGGTACCGTCTTTGCAGCCATTATTTTACCACAAATACTGCATCGCACGCTGTTGGCATCGAGCCTGGAGAAATGTAGCCACACTTTTGATCGACTTTTCCACATCTTTAGGGTATTGTGAGTGTGTGTGCTTGCGTGTCATTGAGTATGTGCGCGAGTTTGTGTGTGTGTGCTCGCGTCCATAGGCTCGCGTCTCATGAGAATGTGCGTGGACAGTTTGTGTGCGCGCGCGCGTCTCATAAGAGTATGTGCGGAGAGTTCCGCGCGTCTCGTGTGTGTAGAGTTTGCGTGTATGTGCGTAAGCGAATTTAGGCGTGTCGTTGTGCATTTCATATGTATTTGTTTGAGCACTGACGTTGACGAGTTAACCCCTTAGGTATCGAAATCTGGTACCGAAAAACAAGTCATTTTTCGATTCTCGATAGTATCGAGGCAATTCGGTCGGTACCTAAAATGTATCGAACTCGGTACCCAGCCCTAGTTTTAAATAGGAAAAATATCGAAACTCTTTGGTCATTTTTTTGAGAGAGATGCTAATGGTCCTGTCCGATTCAATGATCTATGCTAAGCTATGCTAAAAGTGGTACCGCCAGACCCGGAGTTCGGCTGAATGGATTCGAAAACGGTAAAACTCAACTGTTTAACTCTGGGGGAGTTGTAAAATGAGCCTATTTCCAAAAAAAGTGGAGTACCCCTTTAAGTATGAATGAAAAAGTACACCTCACAGATCGTGCACTGAACTTCCAGAAGAGATTATAGAATACGGCTGTGAAAAGATTAAAATCATTTCAATACATTTTCTATATCCTCACAAGGCGCGTTTCCATTACAGATTTGCGCAAAACGTATTTTTTTCTTCTCGCGATAAGTAAAATCATTCCAAAAACCATGAGGTTTATGTACTATATCTTGTATTATGTACTGGCCATTATTATTAATGGAAGGAGATGTATGAATGTTTTCCAAGCATTAATGGTAAGGAACGACCCTTATTATACTTGAGAGCGGCACATATGAGGTGTTTCTGGGTGTTTCTCCCTCATTTTGCTTCGAGGTCTTGATTGTGGCATTTATTTGAGGTTTAGAATCCATTATTCCTGTAATTCTTCTGTCTTATATGAATTTAATAAAGAACTCTGTCTCGTATTCTGTCCAAACACACCGCCTCATCTACGTCAGGTGACCTGTAAATGCGCAAAAACTGTTTCCATTGCAGTTTTGCGAAATATTTATTTTCGAATTGCCTGAAAAACCTCCTCATGTGAGCGTGAAAACTTTTTTGCGATAAATGGGAGTTTTTGCTAAATTGACGCATTTCCATTGGTCGTATTTTCAATTCGCAATTTCAATTTGCGCAATTTGAAGGGTAATGGAAACGCGGCTACTGTCTCCAAAAACGCTACTTTTCAGGAAAATAATAATTAATAATAAATAATTAAGCTGTTAAAGTTGATATTGTGGCTTTATATATATATATATAGTCATTTACTTGCATGTGTCGTTATATTAACATTTTACCGAAATCAAGCTCAAATGGAGTTACGAGGTTTTTGAGCAGCGAATGTCAGACATACGTACATCTGTGCATCGCATTACATTTTCATGTACTTACAGGCAATTAAGTTTATTGTAGCAAATAAATAAATATTAGACAAATATATATATGTATAATAAATAAATATATATATATATATGGCCAACAATTATGTTAAGAAGCACTACATATTTGTGTCTATATATATAGTGTTTCTTTAATAAAGAAATGTTGTACTTATTCAAACAACCAGTTCTTTACTTACCATTGCATTGCAAACAAGCAGAGACGCTTCAAACTGCGCGCGGCACTTCAGAGGTGGGCGGAGTTATGAGGTTTGACTGACAGTTTTAGGACCCAATGGCGTTACGAGGTTTAGTCACAAGCTCTCTTTAATACTTTTCAGTGGTTTAGATATTTACAAAACCCACAGACAGACATAAAGGGTGACCAATAGAAATGATTTACGGATTTTAAAAAAAAAAGACGAAACATGGAGATACGAGGCAAGACAGCGATGATATTACAGAAGTTAAAACATGAAGTTCCCTTTAAGAAAGAAAAGAGCTAAAAAGAGTGTTGTGTTCTGTAATTAATTCTATAAATAATGCACTATACTCATCACACAATATATGTGCAGCACAAGACGAAGAGGACTTTGAATTATGATTATTATTGATTATGGACACCCATAGGTTTGTCTCTGCGGAGAAACCACATCCACACCTGTTAATGACTGCCTGGTCTGACTCCAGCCTGAACACACGAGGCTTTGGGTTTCCGTCCTGAGCCTTCGGGGTGACGGTCCCCACTTCCACGAACCCAAAGCCCAGTTTATAGAGGCCATCCACGGCCTCAGCGTTCTTGTCGAAGCCGGCTGCTATCCCAACTGGGTTCTGGAACTTTCGACCCATCACATGCACTTCCTGATGGACATAAATGAGAAAAGACTAAATTACTTTGTCTTGCCCTGAAATATTAATAAAACTGTCCTGACCCATTAAGCCGATATAGTGAAAGCTAATCTGAATGCTAAGGCGAATCTTGCAGTTTTACAAATCTTCAAAAGTAGGGATGCACCGATACGAACATT
Organism: Rutilus rutilus; assembly: GCF_951802725.1. Taxonomy (NCBI): domain Eukaryota; kingdom Metazoa; phylum Chordata; class Actinopteri; order Cypriniformes; family Leuciscidae; genus Rutilus; species Rutilus rutilus. The sequence continues at coordinate 57,470,111 of NC_140211.1, read as the reverse complement.
TTGTCCGATACCGATAATTCCAACAATTCTTTATATTTGAAAGCCGATAACCGATATATTGGCTGATAAATCTAAATACAAATTTTTATATCATTTTTGAGAGTCTCACCATTAAAAGCAATGTCCTAAACACACAATTATAATGTTCTCAATATAACTTTATGTAGCCGATATGACGGACTTTACTGTATTTTCATATGATTCCAATCATATTTCAAGCAATTCAAAACCATCATGTTGAACAGTGCGCATCTGAAGTGTCTCAGCTGAAGGATATAATCCATTATTTTTATCGGCTTTAATATATCGGCCAAATTTTCTTATCAGGCTGATAACGATAACATAAAAAAAATGATGTATATCGGCTGATACCGATATGGTGGCCAATAAATTGTGCATCCCTACAATGCAAAGTACCTCAAATTATTAATCAGCCTAGTCAACAGCAATGCAGTCTATCCATCACTGGTGTTTCACACACTGACCAGTGACGCTGGGTCCTTGTAGTTGTTGAGAGGCACAAGTCCAAGTCCAATCAACCGGACAGCCATAACATGAGCCGTCTCCGCTCCCACAAACCTCTGCAACACTGGCATGAGAGCATCGGCATAGAAGCGCTCGTCTCCCGAGGCCGTGAGGTATCCCAGGAACACGGCACTGCCACATCCGATGATCTTTAAGGCATCTTTCGCTTGTTTCTGCAAAGAGCAAGAGAGGATACTTGAGTAACAAGAGACCATCCTTTTTTCTAAAACCCATTATCTGCTGAAACCTCAATAAGACAGTGCTCTGCACTCCCATCGCTCCCATTTTAAAAGAAAGGATCCCAACCGCACACTTTTAGGTCATTCTGTCAACTCAACCAGAGGTCTCTGCCTGGCTACAATTTTTGATTTTGATAAACGAAAGAAATACATGAATAAAGATGAAAGCCACAATATTAAAGGGGGTCAAAATGACAATTTTCACATGAGATTTGGAGCCAAATTACAGTGAGGTAAAAATTATTTTAGAAAGATGGCAGCATCATTATTTTATTTTTACAAAGAGGTCTAATAGTGAAATCTGTTGAGCAATCTGTGTTGTATTATATGCCAACGGTGACAGTTAAAAAATGGGGAAAAGCACTTTGTGTGCTTTTTACCCCAAGTTTGCATGCCTATAACTCAAGAAATATTAAAGATATCTTAATAGACCTTATACAGAGCAGCGCCATGACAGGTATGAAAGTGAGGCTGTGAGGGATAGACTTGCCTTGAATGGCATCCGCTGTAAAAAGCTCCTAAATTACTTACAATTTTCCACAGCTTATATTGTCGGGAGTTTTTTGTCAACTGAAATTTCTTGGAAAGATATTTTTCCAGTGTGTCATGAGCAGAACAATCCAAAAACACATTAAATAACAGTACAGCCCATTGAAGAGATGCACGTCTGTCCCTCACAGCCTCGCTTTCATTCCCATTAAAAATCAAAGATGGCGCTGCTGTGAATAAGGTCTATATCCTTTTAGATTCTGGTTCTTAACAAACATTTCATTTGGTATCTTAATTTTGAGGAATCTCTGAACAACAAATATTTTTGAAACTAGAAATGCATCTTGTTTTGTTCTGAGACGGTTTTTTCAAAAGTTTGCATGCCTGTAACTCTAAAAGTTCTCTCAATATTCTTCTAGATTCTAATTCTTAATAATCTTTTCTTTTAAAATCTATATTTTTAAGCTCCTATATGATTCAATCCCATAGATATGGGGATCTCTATGTTCAAATTGATGAATTTTACCAATATCCAATGATCGAAAAACCAAATGTTTTCAAACAGCTGATATTTATTGTGTTTAAAGAAGAATAAATAACATTAAAACCAGAAATGTATCTCGTTTCCTTTTATCAAAACAATTGCATACACACAACACACCTCTCTTAAGTGCCAACTACCATTTTTCCAAAGTTTGCGATGAATCTTAACATAATTTTAGATTCTTGTTCCTATGAAACTTCTACATTTTTAAGGCCCTATATGGCTCAATCCCAGAGAAATTGGGATCTCAATGTTGTAACATTTACAATAATGCGTATTTGTACTCTTGGTAGCTTCAGAAGCTTTAAGAACAAAATCCCTTCTTCCAAATATCCCTAAAATGGATTAAAATATAGATTCTTATAAATAAACTTTTGAGAGCAAGTTAATGTGACTCAACTTGACCATTTCAGTGGATGTTTGGCAGTCTGAGAGGTGTGCTTTTTCCCAATTTTTAACTGTCACCGTTGGCATAATGCAAACACAGATTGCTAAAGTAAACAGATTTGACTAATAGACCTGCCAATCTCAGTGTACAAATAAAAAAAAATTACACTGCCATGTTTTTGAAGTCATTTTTTACACCACTGTAATTTTCCTCAAAATCTCTGGTGAAAATGATAATTTTGACCCCACTCTACAAAATAATGGCTTGGTCAGTAAATATACATCTGTGATATTTAATATTTTGCCTTTCATTACTATTTATGTTTGTCTTTCTGAAATGTGGTTGATTTGACAGGGAATTACACTATAAACGTGAACTAAAGCTCAAAATCGTATTTGTGGGAACATGCACGAGTTTGCCTTTAGTACTGAAATTGTATATTACAGGCTAAGTATCCACTAAAAAAAACAAAACAAATATTATTTTACCACCAGAAAGGCTAGTGGTGGCATAATACAATTGGACATAATGGTTACTATATCGATATTTTGTTATATTTTCCATGGTAACGTCCAAAATACCCTTGGCATTATCCTGGTATGCTTGTGTTAGTGTACAATCATCAGAACAGCTTTCGACAAATAACAAAAGACAACGTTAACTACAATTAAACCTGTCATTGCAATCAAATATTAATATGAAATTTCATAATCACACAGTTTAACTGGGAAAATCAGCTGATTGAAAAACGTTTGAGACACAAAACTAGGAAAAAAGTGCCAGATATGACAGCTGTAAATGCATGCTCTGCTCGAGTTAATAACGCTTACAAAAACACTAAAACAAACTCTATATTAACATTCACCTTCAGTCGTCCCGCCATGAGTGTTGCATGACAGTCAATCCAAACAACGTGCAGAGCTTCGCCAGTCACTTCCGGGACGAAATCTCGCGAGAATAAAGTAGCCCCGACAACAAAAATCACCTCAGGTATTTGTTGTAAGTAACACAGCTAAATGTGTGATATTGTGATCCATCTTTTCTTTGAATGTGTATATTCGAGACTTTTTTGTTTTGTTTGATGTCTCTAACTTCATTTCTAGGCTTTTTGGAACATTAATAGCGACAAATTGATCTGTATGATCTGTCATATTGTCTTTTGTACAGGATACCATTGATTCCCAAAGTAACCTATATATTTTTTTCCTCATACAACTATTTATTTTACTTGGAAAATATCTCATTCATGTGAAGAAATGGGCTAATTCTAAGCCGAACTGTGGACATTTTATAAAAGAAATTAAACAATATGGCACTACTTCAATAATATTAAAAACAAAAAAGACACTGTCACTTTAATATGTAATTGTTTCCCCTTATATATTTGTTTGTGAGTTGTATATATTTGTACACATTTATACATTTTCTGTAATAATAAATAAATAAATGTGTGATATTAACAGTTAATTGAGAGGAATTATTCGTATAACACAACACTGTCAATCGTGACTATTATAAACACAGTTAATGTTGCATTTGGTTAGTTGTGTAATATAGGCTTACTTTTACATATTAGAATATGTAAAACATATTTTCATGAATTATCACAACCTTTATTCTTTTGTCAAATCAACTTAATTTATGTGGTTCAGATAACATAATATTTTGAATTTCTGTTGATTAAATCAATCTCCTTCATTGCATTAACTACACATTTTTAATTTCAATGAACTCAACATTTCAAGGCCTTTTTTAAGTTAAGCCAACAATATTTTATTTCACAATGTAGAATTAGAATAATGTAAGTATGAAAACGTGTCATATTTTCATGGTACTTCCATGGCTTTATATACACATATACACATACAGAGAATAACCATGCCTCTCTTTTCCATCATCACTGCACAGGATTGTGTGGCTTAAAATCAAAATGTCTTCATTTCACAAATCTGCAACCATAGATAACAATGCAGTGGAAGCTTTCGGAGAGTCTTGGTTTAAAGACAGACTTTGCATGTATTTGAGTGCCTGCCCCCATTTCCCTAATGAAGTTAGTTCACATTCACTGTTTTCACAAAGTGAGATTTGAGATTTGCCTAAGATGTACGTGGACTCCCTGCTTTCTAGTCCACTCATACGTTCCTGGACTGAAGGTTGCTTTTTAGCTTGTATCAGTCATGGCCGTCTCAAAGCAAGTGCTTGTTTATTGCTGGATTTCAATCGTTTTGATGCCGCTTACGACTTGTAAGGAGGAAAATGGACACCAGAAATATGATTATGGAAGGAGAGTTCTGAAAACTCACGAGGGAATAGCGTACGAGTTTGTTCAAGAATCCATGCCATGGGTTCAAGCCCAAGAGAGATGTGAAACACAAGGTGGACATCTTCTGAGGGACTTGAACGATGAGATTAAGGAGCTCTTACGAAGCCAGTCCACAGAAACTGGACCGTTGTGGGTCAGTCGGGACGTGACGTACACAAACTCCATCAGCGGTGAGTAAAGCTCACAGTTTTCCATCTTTACACCATCTGTACTTCTTATATGTGACTAGAAAAGTGCTTAAAACAGAGGCTTTAATGCGGAGAGGTGTAACAGTAACAGTCTCATGAGAACTTTGGATTGAGGTTTTGTATTCCAATCACTTCCTAGATTTTGGATGGAGGACTTTATTTGATTGGGCAGGGCAATATTTTACCGGATGTCTGTGTATTATGCTGTTCATAAAATACAAATAATGATTCCAAACAGGGTTTTTTACAGTCTGATGCCTTATGAGATCCCAGAAACCAATGTGGTGATTTGAAGGACCTATTATGTTAAAGTTTATTTGTTTACAGGGGCAGCGCACATTAATAAACACTGCTGTAAATGTGCCATGATTAGCCAGAAATGCTTTTTTTCATCTCTAGACCCTTGACAGAATGTTAAAAAGTCACTGTAAAAACCCCAAAACAAAGCATCTTATATTAGTAAGCACACACACACACACAAGAGAAAGGGAGGAAAACATTAACACGATTCCACGCGGAAATTATGCTAAAATACAGTAGAGACAATTTTATCTAAACATATATTGATACGTAAGGGGTAAGAGAGATATTGACAGGAGAAAGAGCAATTTACAAGGAGGCTAAAATCTGAAATATTAAGATTCTAATGTTGACAGTGCTGAGTAGAAATCAGTTTTAAAAATGAAACTTAATGTCCCCCTGTTGTCAATAATTTTACTCACCTTTGATCACCAAAATGACAGATTTAAATATTTTTTTCCTTGAAGCTAAATTCTTCATGCCTTAAAATAGCTTGAATGAATTTGCAAATTCTATGCATATGCAAATGAGCCCCGCCTCCACTCACTCACTCAGCTCAGAGATCCACTGGTTGACGATCACACGTTGATCTGATTGGTTACAAGGTAACTCTTTGGTTCACTGCAGTTTTAAGGAGAAAATACTCAGCAATGGTGTCGACTTATGAAGTTACACATGGTTTGTCTTAAAGCAGATTAAAAACATCAAACAGAAATATAGACAAGATTAAAAATTAGATTTTCACCACTGGGGGACTTTAAAATAACAATATGTATCCAGTTTTGGATCTTTCTGTAATCTCAAGAACTTTTTAATCTCAAGAATCTCTCAAAAACCATATACAGTGAGGAACAAACCCACATTAAACCTTTATTTTTAATGTATATGGCAATACAAAATAAGTGTTTATTTTTTATTTAATTTTTTTTACAGGATTTGAGCCAGCAACGCCAGCCTCATTTTATCCTCTTAAAAATGATGGCAGTGATGTGAATAAAGATGTATTTGCTTGCACTTATATGGTCATCAACCCATTTCAGCTGGTGACCACACCCAACTGTACTGTAAGCTTCGGTTCTCTCTGCACGCGAGGTACAGCAACACACACTCACATAACATAACATAACATAACATAACATAACATATCACATATCACATAACAACATATAACACATAACATAACATAACATGACACAACATAAAATAACATAACATAACATAACATGACACATAACATAATATAACATAACATATCACATAACATATCACATAACATATAACATATCACATAAAATATCACATAACATATCACATAACATAACATAACATAAAACACATAACATAACATAACACAACACATAACATAACATATAACATAACATAAAATAAAATAACAGAACACATAATATAACATAACATATAACACATAACATAACAACATAACATAAAACACATAACAACATAACATAACACAACATAACATAAAATAACGAAACACATAATATAACATATAACATAACATATAACACAACATAACATAACACACCACATAACACAACAACACAACATAACATAACACACAACACATAACATAAAATAAAATAACAGAACACATAATATAACATAACATATAACATAACAACATATAACACATAACATATAACATAATATAACATAACATAACATATCACATAACATAACATATAACACATAACATAACATGACACATAACATTAAATAACATAACATGACACATAACATAAAATAACATAACATAACATATCACATAACATAACATATAACATAACATAACATAAAACACATAACATAACACATAACATATAACATAACATAAAATAACATAACACATAATATAACATAACAAATAACACAACACATAACATAACAACATAACATATAACACATAACATAACACAACATAACACATAACATATAACATAACATAAAATAACATAACACAGAATATAACATATAACATAACATAACACAACATAACATATAGCATAACATAAAATAAAATAACATAACACATAACATATAACATAACACAACACAACATAACATAACACATAACATATAACATAACATAAAATAAAATAACATAACACATAATATAACATAACATATAACACATAACATAACATAACAACATAACATAAAACACATAACATAACACAACATAACATAACACATAACATAACATAACATAAAATAACAACACAGAATATAACATATAACATAACATATAACATATAACACAACATAACATAACATAACACAACACACAACATAACATATAACATAACATAACACACAACATAAAATAAAATAGCAGAACACATACTATAACATAACATATAACATAACAACATATAACACATAACATATAACATAACATAACATATAACATAACATATAACATAACATAACATAACATAACATAACATAACATAACATAACATAACATAAAACAACATAACATATAAATAACATAAAATAACAGAACACACAACACATAACATAACATAACATAACATAACATAACATAACATATAACATAACACAATATTGCCCAGAATCACTGGACTGAGATCGCTTAACACATGTTCTTTTACACATGGAAGAGAATGTAACGTTGCTCTTCTGCTGGTACAGATGCACACACACACCTGAAGAGGAGCCGCAGAGGTCTTACTGACACACTAACGTCAATGCAAGGCATTTTATCTACTACTCAGCTATTGGAGGTTGGTGAGGTTATTCAATTGTAAGATTATTTTTGATTATATGTGCATATGTCTTATATAATCAGTTGCATCATTTTAGCAAGGTGTTCTCTTCAGAGCCAGATCTGTTTCATGAAAGCAGGCTGAAAAAAATAAATGGGTAAAAAATGAAAGGAAAATACATTTCGGCATAAGGGTATGAAAAAGCTAAAAGAAAGATTTTATTGTAGAAATGCACAAGGCACCTGTGAGCTTTCTTGAAAGGATGTCGAATGTCTTTTGTGAAGTTAATAACAAAACAGATTTAGTATTTTTATAAGAGACTGGACCATAACCAAACAATGTGTGCATGAGTTGGATGTAGGATGAAGGCCCATTCTACCCACATCTTTACAAGAACTGATGTATGAAATTACAATCTCAACAACAGTTTATGAACCCCGAACCCTTTCTGTCAATCTTGCAGAAGGCCAAAGACATGTTAAGGACTTTGGAGACGACAACGGAAGAACTGTCAAAGGAAAATAGGGTGATGTATACATTACATTACATTATTAATATATATTATTATTGCATATAGCATTTTAAAAACAGGCTCGAAAATATATTTGTTCTGTTGGCCTGTACGATTATATGACCGCCGCTCAGGCCTGCACTGGCTTTCCACAAAAATAAATGACGTGGAGCAATTTGGCTGTATTGCGTGTTTATGTATATACCTAAAAAAAGTAGTAGTATGTGCATGTCTGTCTGTGTGTGTGTGTGTATGTGTGTGTGTTTGTGTATGTGTGTGTCTGTGTGTGTGTGTGTCTGTGCGTGTATGTATGCGTGCGTACATGTGTGTGCGCGTGTGTGTTTGTGTGTGTCTGTGCATGTGGATTTGTATGTGTGTGTATGGGTGTGTGTCTGTGCGTGTGGATGTCAGTGTGTGTGCATGCTTGCGTTTGTTTGTATTCCTGCATGTGTGTGTGTGACAGTTTGGGTTGCCAACTTCAGAAAAGGAAAATGCGGGACAATCGTGGTTATTTATAGGAAAATGAGGGACACTCAAAATATTTGTACTGTATCACACAGTGTACGTCATTTCAGTGTCTGCAGTTAAGTTTGTGTTTAAAAGGTTATCAGACATAAACACATTTGTATTGCTTAACCTATTTTTGTATTTAATTCGAAAAATAATTTTAACGTCATACATGAAAAAAGTCACATTACAAACAAACCATAGTTCAAAATAACAGCATTTATCTAAAATAGAAAGCTTTTTTAACATTATACACTAGGCTTACAGTTCAAAAGTTTGGGGTTAGTAAGATTATTTTTTGGGGAAAAAATAAAATAAAGTAATTGCCTACTTTTATTCAGCAAGGATGCATTACATTAATCAAAAGTGACAGTTAAGATAATGTTACAAAAGCTTTCTATGTACTTTCTAAAAGCTTTAAAACATTAATAATAATCAGAAATGTTTTTTGAGCATATTATTCCCTCAGGTAGATGACATGTTTTCTTGCGTGGCTGGATGTTAGACTCATGAACAATAATCACGTTGTTTGCATTCGCCAAAATTGATTAGCCGAAATCAAAACGTGGACAGTGAAAGGGAATTACCGTTAGCGCGAGACGAGTCCGGCTTGAAGCGGAAGCGACCAGACGGCAGAGGATGTTCGGGACACGGGAGGTCACGCACGGGACAAATAAATTAGGCCCAAAATACGGGACGTCCCGCCTAATTCGGGACAGTTGGCAACCGTAGTGACAGTATCATCCTAAACCAGCAACCCTTCGCTCAACACCACCATCTACAGGCCGATGAGTGTACAGTCACTAAATGTGCACATAAATGAATTTATTTTATTTTATTTTAGTTGCTCAGCCTGTCTGGTGTGTGAGTGGCAGAGGTTAGTTGAGTGTGTGTGTGTGTGTGTGTGTGTGTGTGTGTGTGTGTCTGGTGTGGGAGTGGCAGAGGTTAGTTGTGTGTGTGTGTGTGTGTGTGTGTGTGTGTGTGTGTGTGTGTGTGTGTGTCTGGTGTGGGAGTGGCAGAGGTTAGTTCAGTGTGTGTGTGTGTGTGTGTGTGTGTGTGTGTGTGTGTGTGTGTGTGTCTGGTGTGGGAGTGGCAGAGGTTAGTTGAGTGTGTGTGTGTGTGTGTGTGTGTGTATGTGTGTGTGCGTGTGTGTGTGTGTGTGTGTGTGTGTGTGTGTGTGTGTGTGTGTGTGTGTGTGTGTGTGTATGTGTGTGTGTGTGTGTGTGTGTGTGTGTGTGTGTGTGCCTACTTAACTATATTTTGGGGATAAATTTGTACCTAGTGACCAAAACCTGACAAAATCTCCAAAAACCTCCATTTTGGGACATCCTCATTTGTAAATCTGGTATAAAATAAAGAAATTAAAGTTTTTTTAAAAATGCAGAAAATGGTCTGTGATGGGTAGGTTTAGGGGTTGGGTTAGTTTGTGTGTGTGTGTGATGGGCCCTTGGCCTTTGGAATTAAAATAGCCCCACATCATCACATAGCCTTCACCATACCTAGAGATTGGCATGGTTTTATTTCAGATAGCCTAATAGCTAGTTTGATTTGCATTGAGAGATGATCTTATGGAAAGTACCCCATGCCAATCTCTAGGTATGGTGAAGGCTATGTGATGATGTGGGGCTATTTTAATTCCAAAGGCCAAGGGAACTTTATCAGGATGCATAGTATCCTAAACAAAAAATAAAAAAAAATACTTAAAAATAAAAATCTGCCTGCCTCTATGGGAATTTAACATAGGGGTGTCCAAACTTATGCACCCTGTATTTTAAGGAAGAACATTTATTTATTTACGATACATTATTCATTCACAAAGAAAATTGGTGTCCTTAAAGGTTGGATTTTTCCTAATTTTTTAAATTAAGGCATTAAGTTCAATTTCCAAAAGATGATTTTTTATTCCTCTTTTTAGTCAACTTTAGCATGGGTGTATTCACTTATGCATAGCACTGTATTTGTTTTTTTATTATTATTAAGGCCTGACCCGTCACGTCATTGACCCAAGTACATGTTGTTAATTATTATTACTCAGTACTTAAATATATAATTACACTGTAACAATGACACCTTAAAATAAAGTGTAACCTAATACTCATCCGCAGTCACGCAGAGCCAAAGCACAACCAAAACAATGTTTTTCTGCAAAATGCATGCAGTGAATGCATAGTGTAGGCTAGCTTTAATATCAAAAGTCCGCCGTGCTTTAATACATGTACATAATCAACAAAAGTAAAATGACAACCCAGCATTGGCCCAATAGGCCAAGGAACAGTTCATTTATCTGTCCTGAACCTCTCTCACACTGATCCTGTGCCAACATAACATCTTATTGTTGATCCTTGTATGCGTAATAACACCTCTGATAATATTCTCATTGCTTCAAAATCTGTAATCCATATATTCAGTTTGTTTTCAGCATAGCACATTGATGTATGAATGTAAATTAATTTCTTTTACATCTAAATGGGATAGGTCAAATACCTGAAAAACATATATGATCACCTTAAAGAATCCGACGTAACGGATGGCGTCCAGCTGGATGAAATCGCCAACAGCACTTCAGCCATGCTTTTGTACTCGCAAGAGTGTGAACCTGAGAACATGGAGGACGTAAGTCGAGTTATCAATGGTTCAAATGATTCGGAGGCTGATTGAGAAAGATTAATGCTTTACATTGTTTTGTTGATCTGTGGATATTTCTATTGTTCATCAAACAGCTTGAGGAGCTTATCACTCTTGCCGGCCTCATTTACGGGAAGACTCTCGCCAGCAGCGGGGACCTTGTCAAGGAACTTCCAACAGGCACCATTTATGTCACCAGGTCATTATAAGTTGATTGATTACTGGTTTATGTTATCATATGCAATGGCTCACCAGCTGTGTCTCGATAGGCATGATTCAAAAGCCCTGGGTGGAAAGTTGTTCGGCTCAAAGGATGGAGGATATTGCAGACTTCCAAATATTTCTTCAATGGCAAGCCAACTGCCCTCTGGGAATATCAGTGTCCAGGTGTGTATTTTTAAGCGTAACTCATAAAATCAGCTACATATTTTATTTTTTACAGTGTACATTTTCAGAAGTAGTCAACGTAGATACTAGGGGGTGTAACAATTTATCGCAATACAAAAATGCAAGAATATGTATCGTGGATAGATCACCCAAAATAAAAATTACTGTGAGAAACAATTCAAGTTTTCAGAGTTTTAGTGCCAGTAGTACTACATTAAACTACTATATATAATGTTGAATATAATGTGTAATAATGCAATGGGGGAATATTGCAAATATAAATATGAATTTAAATATATCTATGAAAGATTGCAAGCATATTCGTCTACAATAATTCTGCATTTTCAGCTTCAGAATCAGGATTATTTTTATTCTGGTGTCACTACTGTCCTAGTCTCGCGTAGCCAGAGCTTCAAACTTACGGCAGAAGGTCTGGAGCTTTCTTTGGTCAAGGACCGCCCAAGAGATGTGGTTTGACTGACATGTAACGCAGCCAATCACAGTTCGTTTTGTTCCGCCTCATGTTTATGGGCGTGACAATATAATGTCGATATCCCTACACGGCGTGCATCTAATAAATGATTCATTCATGAACGTTGTGCAAGTTTACTGCAACAGTGGAGCCGCGAACTTCACATACTTTTGAAAATCCAGCGTTTAGTTGATCCTGGTAAGCGCTCATTGTCACAGTTGTAAACACAACAGTTTCTTCTTCCACGAGGGGATTTTGCGTCACGGCATTTGTTTTCAGAAGAACCGAACACACGACACAGAACGCGACACACACGTCTCCCGGACGCGATATTTTTTTCCCCAGGAAGGTAGGGGAAGACTCATGAAAATTCATTAGGGAAGTCATCCCTGATTGGTCTTAACCCCAGTGACGGGTAGGTTTAGGGGCGGGGTTAGGGGTAGGTCATCAGACCCCCAGTGACGGTTAGGTTTAGGGGTGGGGTTAGGGGTAGGTCATCAGACCAATCAGGGATGACTTCCCTAATGAATATTCATGAGTCTTCCCCTACCATCCTGGTAAAAAAAATATCGCCTCCCGGACATCTTGTAGAATTCAACCAATCAGATCGCGACTTCGAAAATCCTGAAGTGTTTCCAGAAAAGTGTGCATCAGACGTTCAGCCAACGGTCCATGGGCGTGACATATGAGGCTGAGGCTACTATTGTCCTGTGTGTTGAATTTCCAGCACCAAGTCCAAGCATATTCATATACACCAACAATATAATTCCAAATTTAGCATTTTAATCAACAGCTAATTTTTTGTGAACCTTTTATCATATCTCTGAGTATCACAATAATATCATATTGTGAGTTCAGTATCGTGATATGTTTCGAATCGTGACATGAGGGTTTCATTACACCCCTACTAGATACTAAATGAATCCCATTTACATTCTTAATATGGTGTGTTTCTGGTCTTGTTGTACGGAAGTACGGAAGCGTATTGCATTCACTTGAGGAAAAAAAAATCTACTCTGTTTTTCTGAATTAACGAGTTAATTATCTCAGAATTACGAGATAATTTGTCATGAAAAAAAAGTTTTTGCTCTGTTTTTCTGAATTAATGAGTTAATTATCTCATAATTACGAGATAATTTTTCATGAATAAAAAGTTTTTTGATCTGTTTTTCTGAATTAATGACTTAATTATCTCAAAAATTTTTTAATGAAAAATGATTCTGAGATAATTAACTCAATAATAAAAAAAAACAGATCAAAAAACTTTTTATTCATGAAAAATTATCTCGTAATTATGAGATAATTAACTCATTAATTCAGAAAAACAGAGCAAAAACTTTTTTTTCATGAAAAATTATCTCGTAATTCTGAGATAATTAACTCATTAATTTTTTTTCCTCAAGTGAATGCAATACGGTTCCGTATTGTTGTGCGTGATTCATCAGTGCATATTATTCCATAAGAGCAAAAAATCTGTCTTCATAAAATCACTCTTCTTTTCGGCTGACAGTCTTACTGTTTTTAACCCAGTCACCTGTCATATAGAGACCATTTACAATCATTTTCTACAATCATGACTAACAACATTTTTTTAAAACTTTATTCTTACAGCTTTTCCAATTTAAAGAGAATCCAGTGGAAACGAAGTCCAACGAAAGCATCACTGGAGCAACTTGCAGCTTTTCTTTGCAACAGGGAAACTCTTCAGTCAAATTCACAAATCTCACAGAGAACATTGAGGTAAAAATAAATAACTGAACTCATCTGATCACATATTAGAGAACCATAGTGAGCTCACATCATCAATTTGATGTATGTGAATATTGAACACAGAAGCATTTGACTTGCTGAAGTTTGTAGGGTGTTATTTTCTGGCAAGCTGCCTTGCAACAAGTTTTGTGAAAAGTGCTGTAATTTTTTTAAATAAAATAAAATAATTGAATTTTGTTTAACTCTTTCCCGCCAGCATTTAAAAAAAAAAAAAAAAGTTGCCAGCCACCACCAGAATATTTGGTTGTATGAATATCTGAACATGCATCAAAAGAAAGAACTGCTTTTAAACAAAAACGCCGTTTTATTCTAGCTTTATGCATTATTTTTTATCAACACTTGAATTTGGGGAAGTTTCATTAAAAAAAAGCAACATTTTATGCAAAAAGCTGAGAAAATCACGTTTTTGTCAAAGACTACATCCAGATGTGATTCAGACCGATGATCAAAACTCAGATGGAGTCGATCGAGTCCACCAACACACCAAAGCTCGTCCTGGGTCGACATTTCATTCAGTAACATCAGGCAGTTTTGATTTATATGCTGATGATAGCATTATTTTACATATTTATATGATTACATTTGCTATATGCTATGCTATCGCTCTTTCAGAAGATGTGTAATAGCGCCCCCTACCATCTAACAGTGAAAACATGAAAAAAATCTATGCTTTACGGGAAAAAGTTCATTGGAAGTAAAATAAGTAGTTACTGATACGTCTCTCTGTACAGATATATCTGCCTCGGCCTGAAGCGTCTCAGCCCGAAGTTGTGGATATAACCTGGAAACAAGGGTTCGCTGTCACCTCAACGTTCAACATCTCAGACGTAAACGTGACCGTAGTTGTTACAGCAATACCAAACCAAAACATAACTCTCAGTTTTAACCTGTACCCGCCCGATGAGGCAAACACCACCTCTTTGAATCAAAGCACTATCGTGACCTACAAAGGTAAAGTTTGGGAAATGCATGTATAAAATGAATAGTATTGCATGTACTAGATAGATAAAGACTTAATCATTCAATTCTTATATTTACACAATTCAGTCTTATTTTGTGCAATAGATGGTTATCGCTGGCTGATCACCCCGGATATGACAAAGAGAGTCGATGGCACCTGGAAGGTGTCGATATTTCCAAATGATTACACCTCAAGTGAGACGGTGACCTTCCAAATCTCCGTTTTTGTAACCAAGTGCCTGTTTTGGGACCAGGATCTTGGAGCCTGGAGTCGAGAGGGCTGCATGGTAAGACTTCATAATCGCTGATCAGTTAGTAATATACACTGTCTTTTCATAACATTTATGATCTTGATGTCTTTCCGAAGGTTGGTCCCAATACAATGCCGAACCTAACTCACTGTTTGTGCAACCACACAACGTTCTTTGGGAGCTCCTTCTTTGTGATGCCCAACCAGGTTGATCTCTCCCAGACAGCAGCTTTGTTTTCCACAATAGATGAGAACTATATAGTGGCGGTTTTACTCGGCTGCTTCTTTGCCCTTTACCTCGTGGGTGTAATGTGGGCCTGGTACGCCGACCGCAAAGCTCTGAGAACGGTACAGTATACTCACGTTTACTTGTCTTCTTCACACACTGGTTTGGCTTGTTGAGGATAGAGGCTCTAGCTACGGTTTTCACCTAGTGGATGATAAAACATCTGACAAAGTCCCATAAACTTACATTCAAGGACAGACCATATTTAGACATCAGAATGGCGAGATACAGACTCCCCATTCCGACTTTTTTTTTTGCAGTTGCGAGTTTCTCACAATTCTGACTTTTCCTCGCAATTACGAGTTTATATGTCACAATTCTGATCTTTCCTCGCAATTTAGAGTTTATAACTTGCATTTCTGACTTTTTTCCCCACAATTCCCGACTTTTTTTTTTTTTTTGCAGTTGCGAGTTTCTCACAATTCAGACTTTTTCTCGCAAATTCCAAGTTTAGAACTCACAATTCGGACTTTTCCTCGCAATTTCGAGTTTATATCTCACAATTCGGACTTTTTTTCCCTTGCAAGTCCAAGTTTAGAACTCACAATTAAAAAAAAAAATCCTTGCAATCCAAGTTTATAACTCGCAATTCTGACTTTTTTTTTTTTGCATTTGCGAGTTTCTCACAATTCAGACTTTTTCTCGCAATTCCAAGTTTATAACTCACAATTCTGAACTTTCCTTGCAATTTAGAGTTTATAACTCGCATCTCTGACTTTTCCCCCCGCAATTACGAGTTTAGGCTATATCTCACAATTCAGACTTTTTTCCCCTTGCAAGTCCAAGTTTATAACTCGCAGTTAAAAAAAAAATTCCCTGCAATCCAAGTTTATAACTCGCATTTCTTTCTTCTTTTTTTTGCAATTGAGAATTTAAATCCCACAATTATGACTTTTTTTCTCACAATTAACTTGCAAGTTTGTTTTCTTGCAACTACAAGTTTAAATGTTTATAGTTGTACATACTACGTACTTTATTGTTACTCTTGTCTGTTAAGAATGTCTCATAAAACAGAATTTTAACCCTAAAAATGGCAAGACCATAAAGAGACTTCAGAAAATTGATTTATTGCTATTTTCCATTTTATTAGGACACAATAAATACAATTATTTTATGGCATATATATGCATTTCATTGCAAATCAATGATAATTGAGAGATGGAAAATGTTCCCCAAAAGCCTGGCTTGTCATATTTGACATTTACATTAACGTGAAAAAATTAAAAAAGAATTTTTAATTTGAAACATTAAAAAAATTATGCATGAATAATCAAGTAAACCCAAGTTGCTTCAGTCCAGTAAATGTTTATCTTTATCTTTATCATTAAAGATTTCTGAGCAAAAAAGATTTTACTTGATAAAAAAAAGTATGAACTATCAATCAGAGGACAGAGAGCATGAAGTAGATTGTGTACAACAGGCTTTTCAGAAAAGTTTTGGTCATATTCATAATTTATAAGCCCTAGAAATGTGCGTATTAAATAGGATACAGTAAGCTAATATATTCATAAAAAGGCATTATACGTATTGTTCAACAGAATTTTACAAAGAATGTTTAGTTTAAGTTATGAGAGAATAAATGTTAAAAAAAAGTTGATTAAAATGTTGCAAAACAATTAATTTTTTAATGAATTTCTACCCCACAAAGGGGCGAGGTATCACAGACATTTACAGACAGATTATGAAAAATGTCAAAATTAAATTCATAAAATTTCAACATAAACCAAATAAGCTAACACTTAAAAACAACATTTTAAACATGTACGTCCCCTCCAAATATGATAAATATGTGAAATATTAAACTTTTATCTGAAAGTGAGTAGATTTCCCACTATACAGGTGGTCATGTTGCTTTTAAATGCGGCTCATTATTTAAACAAAGAATTTATGAATGAAGTCACCAGATCTAAATGTTCACAACAAACACCCTTTCAACATGAAACCTACAAGAAATGAGTCCTACATATTTCCTGCGTCGCCTATTTTAGGGTTAATGCTGTAGAAATCAGCCGATCCCACTCTATCCATTGATACACCATGCAGGATTCTAGTAACATACATCTGAAACGTGGTTAAATGTCTGTGTCCACAGCGTAAGATGACTCTTCTGGAGGACAATCATCCGTGTGCCCAATACAACTACATTTTATATGTGCAGACAGGCCACAGAAGAGGGGCTGGCACCACTGCTAAGGTGATATTATTATTTATTATTTCTTTATTTTTGCAGTGATCCTCATTGGTACGTTTTGAAGGCGCATTACTAAAGTCTTTCTTTTGCCAGGTAATGGTGACCCTCCAGTTCAGCGAAGGACAGAGTGATTCTTACCACTTGTCTGACCCTGAGAAGCCAGTGTTTGAGAGAGGAGGTGTGGATGTGTTTCTGCTCAGTTTACCCTTCTCTCTCGGAGAACCGCAGAGCATTGAGATATCGCATGACAACTCGGGGAGAAGCCCTGATTGGTAGGTGTCTGTATGTCCTGGCTTTTTGCATGGGTTTTCTTATGTTTGCATAGCAAGGCGGAAACAGAGTACACTTTAAAATTAGCTGAGTATTTTGTGTGGCTTAGTATTCCTTTTGTATTTCATTTAATCTTAAAGGTCCCACTTTATATTAGGTGTCTTTAACTATTTTGTCCATACGTAAAGTAAAATATTTATTGTTCGGTGCAATGTATTTATTATGGAAGCTTGTTTCCGCCACAGAATAAAAAATAAAAAAGGTACTTGCTACTGATTCTGACTTTATATCTCACAATTCTGACTTTATATCTCACAATTCTTACTTTATAACACGCAATTGCAACTATATCATGCAATTCTGACTTTAAATCTTGCAATTCTGACTTTATATCTCACAATTCTGACTTTATATCTCACAATTCTTACTTTATAACACGCAATTGCAACTATATCATGCAATTTTGACTTTATATCTTGCAATTCTGACTTTATATCTCACAATTCTGACTTTATAACACGCAATTGCAACTATATCATGCAATTTTGACTTTATATCTTGCAATTCTGACTTTATATCTCACAATTCTGACTTTATATCTCCCAATTCTGACTTTATATCTCACAATTCTGACTTTATATCTCACAATTCTGATTTTATATCTCACAATTCTTACTTTATATCTCACAATTCTTTCTTTATAACACACAATTGCAACTATATCATGCAATTCTGACTTTATAACTCGCAAATGTGAGAAATAAAGTCAAAATTGGGAGATGTAAACTCGCAATTGTGAGATAAAAAGTCGCAATTATCTTTTAAAATGTTTTATTCTGTGGTGGAAACAAGCTTCCATAATTTATTGTATTGATGTTGTACTGCAATAGGGGATACGGGTAAGGTTAGGACAGGTTTAGTGGTATGGGTAGATTTAAGGGTGGGTTAAATGTGAATAATTACAGCTGTAATTACATGTGCATATTTTTTTTAAATATAAGTACAATGTAAAAACATGTATGCACACAATAAGTGCATTGTATCAAATGAGTAATTTAAATGTGAGTATGTACATTGTAGTTAAAGACACTTAATATACAGTGGGTCCAAAATAAATAACTCTATAATGAATAAATGCATTTATAAGAGTGCTGAAATCACAGAATGCATGATTTATTTTATTTTGTGTGCAATATGTCTATTTATATGTACAAAAATATGTGTATTCTCTGTAGTACGTGCATATTATGTGTGTTGAATGTTGCTCCTGGGACAGTCTGTGAAAATACATTTCCTCTATAGAGGACAATGAATCTGACATCTAAGAATATGCTTTTCCAAACATTTATCATAAACGTTGAACTCTTTTGAAGCTGCAATGATGAGTGATGGGTGAGAGAAATATGCCTATGAATGAACTGGGTTGCATACGTCTAAAGCATCAGAATGTTCTCCGTCAGGTACTTGGATAAAGTGCAGATGCAGGATTTACAGACGCTGGAGGTCTCACACTTTCTGTGCTCCTCCTGGCTGAGAGGCGAAACGTGCAAGAGGACCTTCAACTCAGCCAAGTTTAATGAAATCGCAAGCTTTGGGTAAAAACTTACACTGTTTACACCTGGTATTAAGATGCGTTTTGGTCGATCAGATTACAAGTAGACGAGGGAGACACATTCCCGTTTACACCTGGTGTTTTAATCCGTCTCTTTTGTTCACTTTCAGCCACTTTTGTCCTGATTTCTTCGAGGGGAGGGTCTATGAATGGGTAAATGTGTGTGTTTTTTCAGATCTTTCGAGCTAATGGACAGAATAAGCTCATACAATTTACATATGAATGCGCACAGAGATCATCAGCTTTAGTTTCTGCTCTGACACACACAAGATCAGCCGAACACTGTGAGTGTGTGTTAGAAATCAGGAATGGTGGGAGAACATTGTGTTTGGTATATGTTTTTCATCTTCAAACCAAACTTGGGTCTTAAATCCCGTCTGGCTAGAGCTCTTCCCATAATGTTCACGCATTAGATCAGTAGACGGAGAGAAGACGGTCTTTAGTGGCTGTTTGAACACATTCGATCACATGAGCGTTTACACTACGAAAGCAATCCACTGTGTGTTTTCCACTTACTCTGGAAGTTGTCGAAAGTGGACAAGCTCAAAACTTTTCAGACCCTGTTTACACCTGTATTTACTGTAGCGTCATCCACTTGTGATCCGATTGACCAAAACTCATGTTAATACCAAAAACTATATGTTTAATTATTAAAATTATACCTGCACTACCAGTCAAAAGTTTGGATTCAAGTACTCGTTCTTTAACAGTGTTGGGATTATGTAATCAGATTACTTTTTTCAAGTAACTAGTAAAGTAATGCATTACTTTTAAATTTACAATAAAATATGTCAATTATAATTGCAATTTTAACTTTGCAACTACAGGTCAACTAACTAAGTATTAGTAAACTGTTAGGGTTCGGGTTAGTAGAATAAATAGACATGTAGATGGAAAGTTACTTATAGTCAGTCGAATGTCTGTTGAGGAGCATCAAAATATAGTGTTAGCAGATATTAAGCACAGTTTACTAATACTATAATGACTGCTAGTTGACATGTAGTTGCAAAATTACTTGTAGTTAGGAGAATGTCTAAAGTGGATTGTCAAAATAAAGTGTTAGCAGATATTAAGCAGACAGTCTACTAATACTATAATGACTGCTAGTTGACATGTAGTTGCAAAATTACTTGTAGTTAGGAGAATGTCTAAAGTGGATTGTCAAAATAAAGTGTTAGCAGATATTAAGCAGACAGTCTACTAATACTATAATGACTGCTAGTTGACATGTAGTTGCAAAATTACTTGTAGTTAGGAGAATGTGTAAAGTGGATTGTCAATATAAAGTGTTAGCAGATATTAAGCACAGTTTACTAATACTATAATGACTGCTAGTTGACATGTAGTTGCAAAATTACTTGTAGTTAGGAGAATGTCTGAAGTGGATTGTCAATATAAAGTGTTAGCAGATATTAAGCACAGTTTACTAATACTATAATGACTGCTAGTTGATGTGTAGTTGCAAAGTTACTTGTAGTAAGTAAATGTCTAAAGTGGATCATCAAAATAAAGTGTTAGCAGATATTAAGCACAGTCTACTAATACTTTAATGAGAGTTAGTTGACGTGTAGTTGCAAAGTTACTTGTAGTTAGGAGAATGTCTAAAGTGGACCATCGAAAATTGTACCCAATATCAGCACTGAATACAGTACCTGAATACAGCACAACAAACCTTTAAGACACTGAGAATCAACCAGACTTTAGACTGGTAGTGCACATATTAAAATATTTTGGATACATGTTACCTTCCTAACTAAACCATCCCATCCCAGGAATATCTTCCAGACCCGGACATCTTCTGGCTTCCGGGACGAGCACATCTGGGTGTCGATCGTGGACCCGCCCCGGCGCAGTCCCTTCACACGCGTGCAGAGAGTCTCGTGCTGCATGTCTCTGCTGCTCTGCACCATGGCCATCAACATCATGTTCTGGAACATTCCCACTGACGAAGAGTCTCCTGTCCTTCTAAAGATAGGTCAGAAAACCTCCCAGCTGCGTGTTTCATTTGCTGAGATTACGTAACGCTCAAATGTGACGTCTCACTCTCAACAGCACTCTGGTATTTTTATGCAACTCATCGTGTTTGAGAGAGTCATGCTTTTGAGGGAGCAAGTTCTGTTCAGTTGCTTATTAATTTATGTTCATCATTACACATATATATTTTATAATATACAGTATATCTCTATGTATGTGCATATACAGGTGCTGGTCATAAAATTTGAATATCAGCTTATGAAACCCACGAAATCAAAATCCCAGAAAATTAGAATATTACATGAAATCACACAGTAATTACACAGTGATACCATGGTCATTGAGCCAGGTTTTGGTTCTTTTGGCAGTGTGGGCAGGTGCAAATCCTGCTGGAAAATGAAGGAAGCATGAAGTGCTCTGGAAATGTCCTGGTAGACGGCTGCGTTGACTCTGGATTTAATAAAGCACAGTGGACCAAAGTCCTCTTTTCTGATGAGAGCACATTTTGCATCTCATTTGGAAACCAAGGTCCCAGAGTCTGGAGGAAGAATGGAGAGGCACACAATCCAAGATGCTTGAAGTCCAGTGTGAAGTTTCCACAGTCTGTGTTGGTTTGGGGAGCCATGTCATCGGCTGGTGTTGGTCCACTGTGCTGTCCACTCAACGCAGCCGTCTACCAGGACATTTCCAGAGCACTTCATGCTTCCTTCATTTTCCAGCAGGATTTGCACCTGCCCACACTGCCAAAAGAACCAAAACCTGGTTCAATGACCATGGTATTACTGTGTAATTACTGTGTGATTTCATGTAATATTCTAATTTTCTGGGATTTTGATTTCGTGGGTTTCATAAGCTGTAAGCCATAATCATCAAAATTATAACAAATAAAGGCTTGAAATATCTCACTTTGCATGTAATGAGTCTATATAATATATTAGTTTCACCTGTTAAGTTGAATTCTTGAAATAAATCAACTTTTTGATGATATTCTAATTTTATAACCAGCACCTGTATATCTATATATATATATGTATGTATGTATGTATGTATGTATGTGTATATACAGTGCTATGCATAAGTTTAGACACCCATGCTAAAGTTGACTAAAAAGAGGAATAAAAAATCAACGTTTGGAAATTGAACTTAATGCCTTAATTAAAAAAATTAGGAAAAATCCAACCTTTAAGGACACCAATTTTCTTTGTGAATGAATAATGTATCGTAAATAAATAATTGTTCTTCCTTAAAATACAGGGTGCATAAGTTAGTACACCCCTATGTTAAATTCCCATAGAGGCAGGCAGATTTTTATTTTTAAAGGCCAGTTACTTCATGGATCCAGGATACTATGCATCCTGATAAAGTTCCCTTGGCCTTTGGAATTAAAATAGCCCCACATCATCACATAGCCTTCACCATACCTAGAGATTGGCATGATTTTATTTCAGTTAGCCTAATAGCTAGTTTGATTTGCACTGAGAGATGATCTTATGGAAAGTACCCCATGCCAATCTCTAGGTATGGTGAAGGCTATGTGATGATGTGGGGCTATTTTAATTACAAAGGCCAAGGGAACTTTATGAGGATGCATAGTATCCTGGATCCATGAAGTAACTGGCCTTTAAAAATAAAAATCTGCCTGCCTCTATGGGAATTTAACATAGGGGTGTCCAGACTTATGCACCCTGTATTTTAAGGAAGAACATTTATTTATTTACGATATATTATTCATTCACAAAGAAAATTGGTGTCCTTAAAGGTTGGATTTTTCCTAATTTTTTAATTAAGGCATTAAGTTCAATTTCCAAAAGATGATTTTTTATTCCTCTTTTTAATCAACTTTAGCATGGGTGTCTAAACTTATGCATAGCACTGTATATATATATGTCTGTATATAAATTAAGTATATATATACTTAATCTTATTACTTAATCTTATTAAACACAAATTTGGCTGAGTAATTACCCCTGAAAGATAATTTTAATAATTTTAAAGCATCAGATAGACATTACAAAAAGTAGATTTAGAAAAAGAATATTTGATTTGATTCAACATAGAATTTAGGCTTCAACAACCATTAATTAATTGGTTGCATGCGTTAACATGCTAATTTTGACAGCACTTTTTATTGTTTATTATTTTCAATTCGACTTTATTCCAGACTCATGGTCCAATATAGATACAGGACACACACACACACCAAATTAAATAGGCATTTTTAAAAGACAGCTGTACCAGTGCCTCCACAGCTTGGACTGGTAGCGGACTGCACTAAATCTAATATTTGTTAGTGACATAATTATTTCATTCTCAGATTTATTTAACCTACAGATAAAGCTATACATTAACTTTCGCAAAGTTGCTTGTTAGAGTGTTAATTCGAGCTGTGACAAACGTTTCACTCGCACTAGTCCATCTTGGTCGCTTTAAAAGCACACGACAAGCATCATTGTGCAGCTTTTGCAGACTGGCTTTTTATAGTTAGTCCAAAGATGGGCCGTGTACAGAGAAGGACAATATGTCTTAAACAGAGTCATCTTAACATTGTCTGTACAGTGTCCAAACTAACGTGCGAGAGTATTAGCCAGGGCGTACAAAGTTCTACATTGTCTAAAAATGTCTTCATCATCAGACATGTCCTCTGTGAAGATATGCCCAAGATACTTGATTTTCCTTGTGACCTCAAGCACAACATTTGACAGAAAGAAGTCCGGAAATTTCATAAACTTGTCTTCCTTGGTCCTACAGATCATGACCACACTCTTAGTTGCATTATACTGTATGTCATGTTCTAGACCATAACTGGGGACAAGATCCCCCCCACAGCAGACACACTGTTCCCCCATTTGATCTGCATCGTTTGCTGTGTATACCAGTAGGTTAAAGGGATGGTTCGGAGTAAAATCAACCTAGGGTCCATGCACCATGACATCAAACCAAACACCCCCCCAGAAGCCTTTTTTCCCTTGGTTTAACATTATTAAAGTTAGAGCTATCAGCCGAATGGCTTAGTGCAGGCGCTAATGGCTCCAAGTTTGTATCTCGTAAATTACCCCACTAATAATGCCCAGAATGGTACCAAACTTCTACAGTAGTACAAATAGGTTCCGTACTCATAAAACGAGGCATTGGAAAGTTTGTAAGTACATCAGGAGTTTATTTAAATAACACTTGCCTGATGGCTAATGCTACCGCTAACCCGGACACCGACGTCACTTCACTGAGTTGAGAAAAGCACGTAAAAGTCCTGGCAGAAAGCGATGCATAAGGATGTAGTGTAACGACGAATTGTTATTTTTTCCGAAGTGTTGACAACTAATAATTGTTATAAACTGGTACTACCAACAAAATATTAGTGCATTCCTGGAACTGGGCGTCGTTACACTACATCCTTATGCATCGCTTTCAAAGGTACACCTTTTTGGATTCATTTAATAAATAATTTTCTGTGGTTTACTCTATCAAATGCTTTAGATGCATCTAAGAAACATAAAAATGGAGGAGCTCTGGTTTTTATATTTAGCAATTATCTCTTTAAGAGTTTATATACACATGTCTGTGCCCAGCATAGCTTTAAAACCAAACTGGTTATCCGTAGATCTAACAAATTCTGAGAATCCTGTCCAGCAGGATTTTTTCCATTATTTTTGACACTATGGCCAATGCTATTGGTCTGTAATTGTCAGAACTGCCGATTTTCCCGAGTTTTGTCTTTGACCACAGGAACTAACAAGACAGTTAACATTGAGTCAGGTTAAAAAACATGTACAAGAAAAGCAGTAAAACAGATAGAAAGCAGTGGAGCCAACCTCGCACCTGCAAACTTTAAATGCCCAGCAGCAACACCATCCAACCCACTAGCTTTATTATTAGACAATTTGCAAATTGCAAAGTGACAGAATTATATCTGTGCTGTCAACTTTACTCACAGTATAGGACTCACTCTTAACACAATTAAACTAATTACTGTAGTGTTGTCGCCAAAGTCGTCAGATATTATCAGTATCTGTATATATTTATTTATATTATTTTTACTGAAAATATACATCAGTACACAAAATATTTTCTTGAATTTTACAGGCTCTTTTCAGCTGACATGGCAGGAGTTCATGGTAGCCGTGGAGAGCGGTCTTTTCATGTTCCCCATCAACATCCTCATCATTACTATCTTCAGACACATCAAACCTCGCATTCTCCTGAAGAAAGACAAGGCTGACTCCAAGAAAACTAAAGGAGCTGCTGCTGTGTCTATGAACACCATCATGAAGGTACTTGTAGAAGTAGTTCTGAAGCAGAATAACGGCTCTATCGAATAACTCTGCTCTCTCGAGTATGTACTGTATGCATTATGTGTGAATGTTCTGTTCTTACTCTAAGGAAACCATAGGACTGTTAAATCATCTCAGCAAAAGCCCAAAAAACAATCTGGCTGCCAAAGAGATCCTGCCTGAAACAAGTGGTGACCTTTTCTGGGCCCTGAAGAAAGTGAATGGCGTCCTTCAGATTATGCAAGGTTCCTTGATCAGTACTACACATTTCATTTCTATGTGCTATATTTAACATTATGTTAGTGTTCATGATACGTATTACTCAAATCAGTGTTATTTTAGTAAAAAATACTGGCTACTGTAGCAGGCGGAGAGTTTGGGGCGTGGCTACTGTAGCGGGCGGAGGGTTTGGGGCGTGGCTTATGTAGCAGGAGGAGGGTTTGGGGCGTTGCTACTGTAGCAGGAGGAGGGTTTGGGGCGGGGGGTTTGGGGCGAGGCTTCTGTATCAAGCGGAGGGTTTGGGGCGTTGCTTCTGTAGCAAGCGGAGGGTTTGGGGCGTGGCTACTGTAGCAGGCGGAGGGTTTGGGGCGTGGCTTCTGTAGCAAGCAGAGGGTTTGGGGCATGGCTACTGTAGCAGGCGGAGGGTTTGGGGCGTGGCTACTGTAGCGGGCGGAGGGTTTGGGGCGTGGCTTCTGTAGCAGGCGGAGGGTTTGGGGCGTTGCTACTGTAGCAGGAGGAGGGTTTGGGCCGTGGCTACTGTAGCAGGCGGAGGGTTTGGGGCTTGGGCCTGGCTGCTGTAGCAAGCGGAGGGTTTGGGGCGTGGCTGCTGTAGCAAGCGGAGGGTTTGGGGCGTGGCTGCTGTAGCAAGCGGAGGGTTTGGGGCGTGGCTACTGTAGCAGGCGGAGGGTTTGGGGCGTGGGCCTGGCTGCTGTAGCAAGCGGAGGGTTTGGGGCGTGGCTGCTGTAGCAAGCGGAGGGTTTGGGGCGTGGCTACTGTAGCAGGCGGAGGGTTTGGGGCCTGGCTGCTGTAGCAAGCGTAGGGTTTGGGGTGTGGCTACTGTAGCAAGCGGAGGGTTTGGGGCGTGGCTACTGTAGCAAGCGGAGGGTTTGGGGCGTGGCTACTGTAGCAAGCGGAGGGTTTGGGCCGTGGCTACTGTAGCAGGAGGAGGGTTTGGGCCGTGGCTACTGTAGCAGGCGGAGGGTTTGGGGCTTGGGCCTGGCTGCTGTAGCAAGCGGAGGGTTTGGGGCGTGGCTGCTGTAGCAAGCGGAGGGTTTGGGGCGTGGCTACTGTAGCAGGCGGAGGGTTTGGGGCCTGGCTGCTGTAGCAAGCGGAGGGTTTGGGGCGTGGCTACTGTAGCAAGCGGAGGGTTTGGGGCGTGGCTACTGTAGCAAGCGGAGGGTTTGGGGCGTGGCTACTGTAGCAAGCGGAGGGTTTGGGGCGTGGCTACTGTAGCAGGAGGAGGGTTTGGGCGTGGCTACTGTAGCAGGAGGAGGGTTTGGGGCGTGGCTGCTGTAGCAGGAGGAGGGTTTGGGGCGTGGCTACTGTAGCGGGCGGAGGGTTTGGGGCGTGGCTTCTGTAGCAGGCGGAGAGTTTGGGGCGTTGCTACTGTAGCAGGAGGAGGGTTTGGGGCGTGGCTACTGTAGCAGGAGGAGGGTTTGGGGCGTGGGCGTGGCTACTGTAGCAAGCAGAGGGTTTGGGGCGTGGCTACTGTAGCAGGCAGAGGGTTTGGGGCCTGGCTGCTGTAGCAAGCGGAGGGTTTGGGGCGTGGCTGCTGTAGCAAGCGGAGGGTTTGGGGCGTGGCTACTGTAGCAAGCGGAGGGTTTGGGGCGTGGCTACTGTAGCAGGAGGAGGGTTTGGGGCGTGGCTGCTGTAGCAGGAGGAGGGTTTGGGGCGTGGCTACTGTAGCGGGCGGAGGGTTTGGGGCGTGGCTACTGTAGCAGGCGGATGGTTTGGGGCGTGGCTTCCGTAGCAGGAGGAGGGTTTGGGGCGTGGCTACTGTAGCAGGAGGCGGGTTTGGGGCGTGGCTACCGTAGCAGGAGGAGGGTTGGGGGCGTGGCTTCCGTAGCAGGCGGAGGATGCTCAATTGCTAACTCATGGTACATAGTATCACAGCTAAAAGTATTTCTAATATGTTGGACCTTTTTTTGAAAGTAGCCTACTTTAGTTTTACCTGTTGAGATAAACCTTCACATGCACCCGTAAGAGCTGTGTTTGTGATGTTTGAGTTGGGGAAGGTTTGCAAGGTTGTTTGAAAATATGATTTATTTTTGTAATTCCACTAAAAACTAAATACTTCACCTTAGAAGTAAAACTAAATAGTTCTCATTAGAATTGTTTTTCAAATGTGCATGTTTTATATTATACAGGGACTCATCATAGCTCTATTGTGTGTTCCCATTCAGTGGAAAGTGATGACACTCATTGGTCGTACTGCAGCCGCTTCGTGCTCTATTCGCTGAGCCACATTTCTCACCTACTGGAGCACGTGGGAGAAAAGGGTTTATTTCTTAATGAAGAGCTTCGGGAGGCTCGTGGAATGGTCAGTGATCTGCTGAAAAAAGCTGAAATAGCGTCTGTCCAGTTCACTCCCCAAAGGTCAGGACTGTCTCCTCTGCAGCTTCTCCTATTGTAAATGTATTAAAAATAAAAAATAAATGTACTTGATAACTCAAGAAGTGCTGTTAAAAGCTGCACTTTTGCTACCAAAAAAATGACTGTATAAATGCACTATGTATGGAAGCCTGTTTCCGCCACAGAATAAAAAATAAAGAAGGTAATTGCGACTTTTCATCTCACAATTCTGACTTTTTTTCTCGCAATTGCGTGTTATAAAGTCAGAAATTAGCAATTCTGAGGAAAAACGTATTTTTTTCCTTAGAATTGGACTTTATAACTTGCAATTGCGAGTTTACATCTCAATTCTGAGAAAAGATGTCAGAATTACGAGATATAAACTTGCAATTCGTGTTATAAAGTCAGACCTGTGAGATATAAACTTGCAAATGTGAGAAAAAAAGTCAGAATTGCAAGTTAATTTTTTTTTTCTTTTTTTTTTTTTCAGTCTACCATCTGTGCAAGTAGAGAAGAAGAAACAGGGTTGGTGGTTGCCTTGGTGGTTTCTTTTTATTGGCTGGTTCCTGCTTTTTACCATGAGCGGGTTTTCCACCTTCTTTACCCTGCTTTATGGCCTCAAGTACGGAAAGGAGTCATCCATACAGTGGGTGATCACTCTTTCATTATCGCTTGTCCAAAGCATCTTCATCTTGCAGCCCCTTAAGGTAAGAACCAGGATGATTACTGGGGTCTTCTCAGGAAAAATAATCTTGAGATGCAGGAGACTTAAAGGAATAGCTCACCCAAAAATCTGCTATTCTTTACTGGAACACAAGAGAAACACAGAACAAAGTTCATACGGCTGTTTTTTCAAGCTCCAAAAAGGACAAAAGAGCCGATATACTCACGGCGAAGTTCTTTTTCGTTCTTCGCTTAGGGGTAAAAAGTCGTTTGAAACACATGATCAGTGGTTTACTGTTAGCAAACATCCGGACGCGAAATATGTGCTGAACGCTATTCTATCAATAACTAAATAATCTCACAACAAAAAAATGACAGCGGTGAGAAAACAGGCGTTAAGAAAGCATCTGATCATAGTGATATGGATATGTTTGCATCAGCTCTGCGATTTAGCTCTCCGGTAAAGTCACCTGACGTTTATTTAAACAGCATTTGATACAGTCGATTGCTTTAGGCCTTGTGTCCACCAGAGCGTTTTTTTCCCAAGGCTTGTGCATTTTTCCAATTGTTTTCAGTGGGATTTTTAGCGCAATTTTCCACCGGACAAAATTGCGATTGTTAACTCATGATTTCTGTTCTGTCTGTGCGCACCAATCTTGCACTTCTATCTACTCCTCAACCAGACCACCTAGAGACTTCGGGTTTTCGGCATTATGTTAAGGAAGGTCTAATCTCGGGAACGCACAAAAAAAATCCAGGAAAAGATTTTGGATTTCCTGGAAATTCCAGAAAAAAATCAGTTTTTTGCAAATTTCTCAGCAACCATAATAGCTATCGAGTTGAAACAAGAAAATTGAGAAAATTGCGCTAAAACACTCACTGAGTTTTTATTACTTGTTTTAAATGGCAGCAGTGTGACGAGGCATGTGAAGAATGTTCAACTTTGGTTAAAACCCAGTGCTCATCACTGTCACTTTTTACCCAGCCATCCAATCACAGTGGAGGAGGGGCGGGACTAATACCACACTGACCAACCGTCACATTGCGCTTGTACAACGATAACAAACGACAACAACAAGCATATCTCTTCATCCAAAACTAGAACCAGAGCAAGTACATTACACTGTGTCGACATCTTGTTTTATTCAGGAACAAACAATTAGCAAAATCAGATACTAGTAACAGTTCTGCGGATCTTCCTTATTATAGCACAAATAGCATCTTAACTAAAAAAAATTTAAAACCTGTGATGCCGAAGCATTACATTAAAAATTAAACATTAATTAATTGTGTGTCCTTACAACAGTTTCTACTATAAAGCATCTCTCCAGTGTGTTCATGTTTTTACTCGCGTCTGACCTCGACGAACTGAACAGAAGCAATTTACCGAAGATTTACACCTCAAAGAAGGCGGAGCCTCAGAGCCACACCCACCTATTACATCATCAGTACGGACCAATGGAGTTCAAAGGCGTTTACCAACCTGATTCGAACTCCAAACAAATTTCATTTCGTTTGAAATGACGTCACACCAGTTTGTTCTTCGATTTGACTTATATTATATAGTATATCGGGGCCCTTAAAAGTAGTCTATTCTTCCAGTAAAGTAACTAGTAAATGAATAATGCATTAAGTACGAATGAATGTGAGTACTGAGAATGAGTAAATGTATTTATATATTATTTAGGTGAACTATTCCTTTAAGCAACCGTCTCTGTTTGCTCTCAAACTAGTTTTATTTTGGATGTCTAGGAGATACAATTGAGATTACTGTTCTCTTTCATGACTGTTATGGATGACAGGTGATATTTGTGGCGATCTTCTTTGCCATGATCCTGAGGCCAGTAGCTGTGGAGAACAACGAGGAGGTCGATCTGCTCCTGCAGGGTGAGAACATGCACACGAGACTACTAAATAACCTTTTCTGTGCCAATATCACAACAGTATTACCATATTAATATGAATGCCTTGTTGCGATTTTACAGAGCAAAAGGAAAAATGTGAGGAATACTCTGGGAGATCGATATCCTGATTATGTCGCGCCTCAAATTCAAATCCAGAAGGAAAATGCTTGGTTTGAGAGGTCATCAAACTCACCCAATTTTATTCTAGATTTTGGTGTTGGGAACAGAGGATGCCATTTTCATAACTATGTAAATGATCGGCGTCTCACTGTCTCTTGCAGTTTATAATCCATTTGTGTAGGCAGACTTCATTGATAACTCTGTATCAAAAAAAAGCTATTTAGTCAATACCGTTACGGTAACAATGGTCTTCAGTTTAACACTCTCATCAAGGTTCATTTGTTCTGATCAAATCACAAAACAAAAGTGGGCTTTTTAATAGACCATAGCAATAATGTCGTTTGAAAAATAACATCTATAGGGATTATTATAAAAATGACTGAAAATATATATATAGATCTACATGCTGGTGTTCAGTCTCATTCTAGACATTGTTTAAATTACTAGAAGAGCAGATTCTCATAACACTCACATTTTGGTAACTAGTGTTTCTGCTGTAATTGTTGAGATTTTGCTTAGTGTCATCTTAGTCTGAGAGCTATATTACATAAACAAAACCTGAATATTCACTATTATGTCTCAATTAACTCCATAAATACTCTGTAAAATGTATTTTAGTATATCTTCAATAAAACACTTATTTTCCAATGCATTTCAGTGTATCATTGAAAAACATATATTTGACATTCAGTGCAGTTATGATCGACGGACTAGTTCAAAACTACTGCTGTAATTGCCCCTTTTGGGTGGAAGCAAAAACATGCAGTTTTCATGTTGTAATGTTTCTTTAAGACCCGTCTTTGACCCGAGCCTTGCATTCTGTGTATTAAATGCAAACGAGCTGCTGTTTCCCAGAAGTGGGCGGAGCCTTTACGGCTCATGCCTCAGACACTCTGCCAACAACAAACACAACATCTGTTTGTTTTTGATGATCATCTCTGCCGCTGTGTTACTCATGTGGCATTGACTTCTGTTATTCAGTTTTCTGAGCACGCACACACATCCAAATTACGACTAAAGACTATTTTAGGAGAATTAAATTAAAGGTTTGGGAGAAAATTATTGTATTAAACAATAATGATTGCATTTTTTTTTCATGCAATCATAAATAATGATATCAAATACAATATTTTCAAGCTAAAGACGATTGATTATTCATAAATAACTGGTTTTATCAACTTAAACGAGTCTACTGGGTTTGAGCAATGATTGAATAGCATTATACTGTAGACAATCAAGTCTAAATCAAAGGTTTTAAATATTGATGTTTATTAAGTTAAACTAAATTAGTTAAATTTTCTTCTCAAAACTGGCGTTCGTCCACTGACGTTAATCCAGACATAAATCTGCATTGTTTATCCTTTTGATCTTTCATTAAAAAAATCCTAACCTTTCATTGAAGTAAAACAATTGAACGTGGGGGAAACTCAAATGATTAAATAAATGGGTTTTCTCCAATGCATGTTGGCCACAATTATTGGCATCCCTTGAAATTCTTATGAGTAAAATATCTGAAGATCTCTGAAGTATATTCCTATTCATATTTAAGGTTGTTGTTTTTTCACTCCATGGTGACTAGGAGCATGAAATTGTCCTGCCATGTCTTTCTGTTTCACAGGAGTATAAATATGAGGAATCACAAAGGCCAAATGCCCTTAATCATTCCTCACAATGAGTAAAACCAAATAATATAGTTCTGATGTGCAGCAAAAGATTATTGAGCTTATAAAATAGAAAGTAGCTGTATGAAAATCGCTAAAGCATTGAAAATCCCCATTTCCACCATCAGGGTGTAAAAGAATAACCAGTGTGAGATTCCAGACAACAACATATAGTGTCGGCCCAGATCCGGCCCACATCTGGTACACGTGGATGCAACGCGATCTGGGCCGACACTATATTGCTGTCTAGGGCCAAAATCTGTATGAAAAATACATTTTTATCTTGCTTCGCAATCACCACTAAGCTTAACCTTATGCATTAAAGGAGGGACTGAGCAGTGGATTAGAGCAGGGGTTCTCAACCTTTTGCAACTCATGGCCCAAATTTGGGGGTAGTCTACTACCACTGCCTACACGGCCCACCAGATAGAGCTCCGAGGCCCACCAGAGGGCCACCTGTTGAGAATCACTGGATTAGAGTATCATAGACATGTGATGTTGGGTCACTGAGTCAGTAAGCAAAAACCAAGCAACCACCCATAACACTTTAGCAATCACTTAGCCTAACCATCTGGCATTGTGGTACAACATCATGGCTCAAGCAACATGCACATTTTCTTCAAAAAATAAATAGATAATAGATATATAGTTCTACTAGTATATAAATCTACTCTTTATATTTCCCACCGAAACCTTTGGCCTAGAGCAGCCTAACCGCTCACAATACTTAACCAACCACCAAGAAACCAATTCATCAGCAGGTGAGTTATTGCACACAAGCACATTCTCTATAAAAATCTTAATATATGTACAGTCAAACCAAAATTTCTCACATTATCACAGTTTATTTTGCTATAGTTTAGAAAATGGTAATAAAATATGAAAAGAACTCAAAAGTTGATATTTGACTGGTTTTGTCCATCCTTCTGTTAGACTGTCTCACACATGAATTATGTTGAATATCTGTCAGCTGTTAAATTTAACTACACAATTAGATAATACCAGTTTAGGTCAAATAATTACCAAGCAATGCTAAATTTTGTTCAGGTGTAAAAAGGTCACATTAGCAATTAAAGAAAAAAAACACTTCAGTAAAACATATTCATGTCAAAGTGTCTGAATAATTTTTGGTCCCAAATTATTATAAATTTGACTGGTAGTCACTGTATAAAGAATATTTGTGTATAATATGTCACAGTTTACTTTATTTTCCTATCCTCACTTACATAAATGAACTATAGTGCCCAGCACCCACTAGTAAAAAAAAAAGATAAAAAATTATATCTGATGTCTGAATAATTTTTGGTTTGACTTTATATATATATAATCACCTGATTCACCCGACGTTTTGGGTGCTGTGAATACAGAGATGCTGTTTACTCTTGTCACTAAGGTCACATGTTGGCCCTGAAGCGCTGTGAAGCCGACAGGAACATGGTTTAGGGTTTATGTGTGTGTGTACTCCCTCCCAACAACAAATATGTAAATCAGTTCTTTGGAAAGATTGTTTTTGGCAAGGAGACAGTGAAGGTCAGTGTGAGATGCAGCCAGAAGTGCTTTCAAAATAGGGCATGTTCCCCCATTGTTTTACCTTGATGGCCTAGATTACATGGAGATATATTCTGCTAAAATAATTATAAACAAAACACCTGTGGCCTTGTTTTTTCTTTTTCTTTTTGGGTAACGTCATAAAATAGCTTGTGGGGTGAAAGTCATCCACACACACTTTTTTTTTTTAGGTGATACAAAAATAAACATCTTTAAAATAAAAAAGGTTGCGTTATAATGGAAACTTAAGAGGACAGGATTCAAAGTGTTATATTCATTAAAAAATCATTTTCGGGGAAAAGGAAGAGACTTTCTGTCTGTGCTTCTATGTGAAGAATGGCACAAGCATGTGTGTGTCGTATTTCACCCAAACATCAAAAGCTAAAAAAAATTATATGAAATAAATGTATGAAAAGTATAAAAATGCATTCTATTTTTGGACCATTAAGATTTTTTTTTGCATTGAATTTTCATGTAAGTAAAGCACCACCCTCCACAGACATATAGACATGATCACTCCAGAAATTGAATACAGTAAGGACATTACTAACTTGACACATTTATTTTTTCATGCTTCCAGTTAGAAGGACAGATGTGTGTTCTTGTGAGCGTGTGATCACAGGAACTGAATGTTCTTCGAGAGAACATGTTCCTCCTACAGCTGTCACATGGATTATTCTCCAGGCCATCGACTCACAGCTACACACTGAAATTACCTCAGGGGTTTTAGAAAATAACTTATTACCTAAGTTGACAAAAGTAACCCTTATAAATAGTACAGAGTTTAGCTTAGGTCCGGTTTACACCTGGTATTAAGATGCGTTTTTGGTCGATCGGATCACAAGTGGACGACACTAAATACAGGTGTCAACGGGGTCTTAAAAAGATAAAAACAGATAAAAGAGATGGATTAAAACACCAGGTGTAAACAGGAATGTGTCTCTCGTCCACTTGTGATCCGATAGACCAAAACGCTTCTTAATACCAGGAGTAAACAGGGCCTTAGATCTTCAAGATCTTGATTAGCCTTTTCAATTCTGCTTAATTACGGTTAAAGCTAAACTTTGCAGGACAAGAATTAAATCAATCTAAAGCTTGACTCTCTTTATTTTCTTATTGGTCTTCTTGCTGAAGCTCAAACGTGCTGTGTAACACAGGAATGAACCTCATTGGCTCTTGCTGAAGCTCAATCGTGCTGCGTAACACGAGAATGAACCTCAGTGGTTCTTGCTGAAGCTCAAACGTGCTGCGTAACACCAGAATGAACCTCATTGGTTCTTGCAGAAGCTCAAACGTGATGCGTAACACCAGAATGAACCTCATTGGTTCTTGCAGAAGCTCAAACGTGATGCGTAACACCAGAATGAACCTCATTGGTTCTTGCTGAAGCTCAAACGTCCTGCGTAACACCAGAATGAACCTCATTGGTTCTTGCAGAAGCTCAAACGTGCTGCGTTACACCAGAATGAACCTCACTGGTTCTTGCAGAAGCTCAAACGTGCTGCGTAACACCAGAATGAACCTCACTGGTTCTTGCAGAAGCTCAAACGTGCTGCGTTACACCAGAATGAACCTCACTGGTTCTTGCAGAAGCTCAAACGTGCTGCGTAACACCAGAATGAACCTCACTGGTTCTTGCAGAAGCTCAAACGTGCTGCGTAACACCAGAATGAACCTCACTGGTTCTTGCAGAAGCTCAAACGTGCTGCGTAACACCAGAATGAACCTCACTGGTTCTTGCAGAAGCTCAAACGTGCTGTAACACCAGAATGAACCTCATTGGTTCTTGCTGAAGCTCAAACGTGCTGTAACACCAGAATGAACCTCATTGGTTCTTGCTGAAGCTCAAACGTGCTGCGTAACACCAGAATGAACCTCACTGGTTCTTGCAGAAGCTCAAACGTGCTGTAACACCAGAATGAACCTCATTGGTTCTTGCTGAAGCTCAAACGTGCTGCGTAACACCAGAATGAACCTCATTGGTTCTTGCTGAAGCTCAAACGTGCTGCGTAACACCAGAATGAACCTCACTGGTTCTTGCAGAAGCTCAAACATGCTGCGTAACACCAGAATGAACCTCACTGGTTCTTGCTGAAGCTCAAACGTGCTGCGTAACACGAGAATGAACCTCATTGGTTCTTGCTGAAGCTCAAACGTGCTGCGTAACACCAGAATGAACCTCACTGGTTCTTGCAGAAGCTCAAACGTGCTGTAACACCAGAATGAACCTCATTGGTTCTTGCTGAAGCTCAAACGTGCTGTAACACCAGAATGAACCTCATTGGTTCTTGCTGAAGCTCAAACGTGCTGCGTAACACCAGAATGAACCTCACTGGTTCTTGCAGAAGCTCAAACGTGCTGTAACACCAGAATGAACCTCATTGGTTCTTGCTGAAGCTCAAACGTGCTGCGTAACACCAGAATGAACCTCATTGGTTCTTGCTGAAGCTCAAACGTGCTGCGTAACACCAGAATGAACCTCACTGGTTCTTGCAGAAGCTCAAACATGCTGCGTAACACCAGAATGAACCTCACTGGTTCTTGCTGAAGCTCAAACGTGCTGCGTAACACGAGAATGAACCTCATTGGTTCTTGCTGAAGCTCAAACGTGCTGCGTAACACCAGAATGAACCTCACTGGTTCTTGCAGAAGCTCAAACGTGCTGTAACACCAGAATGAACCTCATTGGTTCTTGCTGAAGCTCAAACGTGCTGCGTAACACCAGAATGAACCTCACTGGTTCTTGCAGAAGCTCAAACGTGCTGCGTAACACCAGAATGAACCTCACTGGTTCTTGCAGAAGCTCAAACATGCTGCGTAACACCAGAATGAACCTCACTGGTTCTTGCTGAAGCTCAAACGTGCTGTAACACCAGAATGAACCTCATTGCTTCTTGCTGAAGCTCAAACGTGCTGCGTTACACCAGAATGAACCTCACTGGTTCTTGCAGAAGCTCAAACGTGCTGCGTAACACCAGAATGAACCTCACTGGTTCTTGCAGAAGCTCAAACGTGCTGCGTAACACCAGAATGAACCTCACTGGTTCTTGCAGAAGCTCAAACATGCTGCGTAACACCAGAATGAACCTCACTGGTTCTTGCAGAAGCTCAAACGTGCTGTAACACCAGAATGAACCTCATTGGTTCTTGCTGAAGCTCAAACGTGCTGTAACACCAGAATGAACCTCATTGGTTCTTGCTGAAGCTCAAACGTGCTGCGTAACACCAGAATGAACCTCACTGGTTCTTGCAGAAGCTCAAACATGCTGCGTAACACCAGAATGAACCTCACTGGTTCTTGCAGAAGCTCAAACGTGCTGCGTAACACCAGAATGAACCTCACTGGTTCTTGCAGAAGCTCAAACATGCTGCGTAACACCAGAATGAACCTCACTGGTTCTTGCAGAAGCTCAAACGTGCTGTAACACCAGAATGAACCTCATTGGTTCTTGCTGAAGCTCAAACGTGCTGTAACACCAGAATGAACCTCATTGCTTCTTGCTGAAGCTCAAACGTGCTGTAACACCAGAATGAACCTCATTGGTTCTTGCTG
This sequence comes from Rutilus rutilus, assembly GCF_951802725.1. NCBI lineage: Eukaryota > Metazoa > Chordata > Actinopteri > Cypriniformes > Leuciscidae > Rutilus > Rutilus rutilus. The sequence goes on along the minus strand of NC_140211.1, from coordinate 57,432,262 downwards.
AAGCTCAAACGTGCTGTAACACCAGAATGAACCTAATTGCTTCTTGCTGAAGCTCAAACGTGCTGTAACACCAGAATGAACCTCACTGGTTCTTGCAGAAGCTCAAACGTGCTGCGTAACACCAGAATGAACCTCATTGCTTCTTGCTGAAGCTCAAACGTGCTGTAACACCAGAATGAACCTCATTGGTTCTTGCTGAAGCTCAAACGTGCTGTAACACCAGAATGAACCTCATTGGTTCTTGCAGAAGCTCAAACGTGATGCGTAACACCAGAATGAACCTAATTGCTTCTTGCTGAAGCTCAAACGTGCTGTAACACCAGAATGAACCTCATTGGTTCTTGCTGAAGCTCAAACGTGCTGCGTAACACCAGAATGAACCTCATTGGCTCTTGCTGAAGCTCAAACGTGCTGCGTAACACCAGAATGAACCTCATTGGCTCTTGCTGAAGCTCAAACGTGCTGCGTAACACGAGAATGAACCTCATTGGTTCTTGCAGAAGCTCAAACGTGATGCGTAACACCAGAATGAACCTCATTGCTTCTTGCTGAAGCTCAAACGTGCTGCGTAACACCAGAATGAACCTCACTGGTTCTTGCAGAAGCTCAAACGTGCTGCGTAACACCAGAATGAACCTAATTGGTTCTTGCTGAAGCTCAAACGTGCTGTAACACCAGAATGAACCTCATTGGTTCTTGCTGAAGCTCAAACGTGCTGTGTAACACCAGAATGAACCTCATTGGCTCTTGCTGAAGCTCAAACGTGCTGCGTAACACGAGAATGAACCTCATTGGTTCTTGCAGAAGCTCAAACGTGATGCGTAACACCAGAATGAACCTCATTGGTTCTTGCTGAAGCTCAAACGTGCTGTAACACCAGAATGAACCTCATTGGTTCTTGCAGAAGCTCAAACGTGCTGCGTAACACCAGAATGAACCTCATTGCTTCTTGCTGAAGCTCAAACGTGCTGTAACACCAGAATGAACCTCACTGGTTCTTGCAGAAGCTCAAACGTGCTGTGTAACACCAGAATGAACCTCACTGGTTCTTGCAGAAGCTCAAACGTGCTGCGTAACACGAGAATGAACCTCACTGGTTCTTGCAGAAGCTCAAACGTGCTGCGTAACACGAGAATGAACCTCATTGGTTCTTGCAGAAGCTCAAACGTGCTGCGTAACACCAGAATGAACCTCACTGGTTCTTGCAGAAGCTCAAACGTGCTGTGTAACACCAGAATGAACCTCATTGGTTCTTGCAGAAGCTCAAACGTGATGCGTAACACGAGAATGAACCTCATTGGCTCTTGCTGAAGCTCAAACGTGCTGCGTAACACCAGAATGAACCTCATTGGTTCTTGCAGAAGCTCAAACGTGATGCGTAACACCAGAATGAACCTCACTGGTTCTTGCAGAAGCTCAAACGTGCTGCGTAACACCAGAATGAACCTCATTGGCTCTTGCAGAAGCTCAAACGTGCTGCGTAACACCAGAATGAACCTCATTGGCTCTTGCTGAAGCTCAAACGTGCTGCGTAACACCAGAATGAACCTCATTGGCTCTTGCTGAAGCTCAAACGTGCTGCGTAACACGAGAATGAACCTCATTGGTTCTTGCTGAAGCTCAAACGTGCTGCGTAACACCAGAATGAACCTCATTGGCTCTTGCTGAAGCTCAAACGTGCTGCGTAACACCAGAATGAACCTCATTGGTTCTTGCAGAAGCTCAAACGTGCTGCGTAACACCAGAATGAACCTCATTGGTTCTTGCAGAAGCTCAAACGTGCTGCGTAACACCAGAATGAACCTCATTGGTTCTTGCAGAAGCTCAAACGTGCTGCGTAACACGAGAATGAACCTCATTGGTTCTTGCAGAAGCTCAAACGTGCTGCGTAACACCAGAATGAACCTCATTGGCTCTTGCTGAAGCTCAATCGTGCTGCGTAACACCAGAATGAACCTCATTGGCTCTTGCTGAAGCTCAATCGTGCTGCGTAACACCAGAATGAACCTCACTGGCTCTTGCTGAAGCTCAAACGTGCTGCGTAACACCAGAATGAACCTCATTGGTTCTTGCAGAAGCTCAAACGTGCTGCGTAACACGAGAATGAACCTCATTGGTTCTTGCAGAAGCTCAAACGTGCTGCGTAACACCAGAATGAACCTCATTGGCTCTTGCTGAAGCTCAATCGTGCTGCGTAACACCAGAATGAACCTCATTGGCTCTTGCTGAAGCTCAATCGTGCTGCGTAACACCAGAATGAACCTCATTGGCTCTTGCTGAAGCTCAAACGTGCTGCGTAACACCAGAATGAACCTCATTGGTTCTTGCAGAAGCTCAAACGTGCTGCGTAACACCAGAATGAACCTCATTGGCTCTTGCTGAAGCTCAAACGTGCTGCGTAACACCAGAATGAACCTCATTGGTTCTTGCAGAAGCTCAAACGTGCTGCGTAACACCAGAATGAACCTCATTGGTTCTTGCTGAAGCTCAAACGTGCTGCGTAACACCAGAATGAACCTCATTGGCTCTTGCTGAAGCTCAAACGTGCTGCGTAACACCAGAATGAACCTCATTGGTTCTTGCAGAAGCTCAAACGTGCTGCGTAACACCAGAATGAACCTCATTGGCTCTTGCTGAAGCTCAAACGTGCTGCGTAACACCAGAATGAACCTCATTGGTTCTTGCAGAAGCTCAAACGTGCTGCGTAACACCAGAATGAACCTCATTGGTTCTTGCAGAAGCTCAAACGTGCTGCGTAACACCAGAATGAACCTCATTGGTTCTTGCAGAAGCTCAAACGTGCTGCGTAACACGAGAATGAACCTCATTGGTTCTTGCTGAAGCTCAAACGTGCTGCGTAACACCAGAATGAACCTCATTAGCTCTTGCTGAAGCTCAAACGTGATGCGTAACACCAGAATGAACCTCATTGGTTTGCTGAAGCTCAAACGTGCTGCGTAACACCAGAATGAACCTCATTAGCTCTTGCTGAAGCTCAAACGTGATGCGTAACACCAGAATGAACCTCATTGGTTTGCTGAAGCTCAAATGTGCTGCGTAACAGGAGAATGAACCTCATTGGCTCTTGCTGAAGCTCAAAAGTGATGCGTAACACCAGAATGAACCTCATTGGTTTGCTGAAGCTCAAACGTGCTGCGTAACACCAGAATGAACCTCATTGGTTCTTGCAGAAGCTCAAACGTGCTGCGTAACACCAGAATGAACCTCATTGGTTCTTGCAGAAGCTCAAACGTGCAGCGTAACACCAGAATGAACCTCATTAGTTCTTGCTGAAGCTCAAACATGTAATGCTAAAGGCAACTCATGCTAACAATTGCCATAATAAATATGCATTACTTATGAAAATACCAGAGACCACTTGAAGAACATCATATCATATGAGAATCATGTATTTATTTGGTTTCATATTTCATCTGTCAATATGCTTGTCTCTTCCTTATTTGCCTCTCTCGACACCAAAGTTTCTGATATCCATATTTGCCGGTGCATCTGCATATCAATTGCATCATATTTCCTGTATTTTGTCCCTCTTTTGCTCTGGCTGTATCAATATCAAACCCCCTCAGATCGCATAATAAATGTGAAGTATATATTTTTTTAAATGTGTACACTTTTGGACTTAAAACAGCACTAATGGAGTTGCTTTGTGAAATCCTCTAATTACAAATAAACAGAAGCAGGTTCAACTGAATAAATATGTGCATTCTCTTTTCATGTGAAATAATGATAAATACCACTGCATGATTCATGTGCACTCCTGACACAAATTAATACATTTCTGTCACTGTAACATTTATTGTTATTATTAATGTACACCATTGATCATAACTCAACTATACACCACTATATAATAACTATAACAAATAAAACAAAACTCTGTCATGTTTGTTTTGCGATCCAGCCCGTTTTCAGTTTGTGCTAAATTTAAGATATAGATTATACTAAAGCCTTTTTATCACACGGTCATTCCCCATAAGAGCCTGAAATGTGTGTTTCACATTGGGCTACATTTACTATTATTATTTTATGAAGTTTAAACATATATGTTGGTGCAACTCTATTGTTTCTCCTTTGTAGAACCAGCCCATAGTATTGTGCATTTAAATGTTTGTATCCACCCTTTGAATGTGAGGGACAAGTTTGAGCCCGAGGCAGTCAGTGTGGTTCTGCTGTGAATATTTCAACAGAAAACTTTTAGCCCTGTCACCTACTATTATCCACACTCACTGAACACAGGGGACACATTTGCTTCAAATTGTTTATTGATTGCACTGACTATGTACTTCACAGTTTTATGAGTGCCCACCAGTTTTGAGTGCCAAGAGTTGAATACTTATGTATTGTATTTTTTATTCTTTATTATTATTATTTTTATAGAAACGAAAATCTGAAAGTGGAAAGAAAAATCTATAACACTGTATTTAAACAAAAAACAAAACGGAAGTACCTCAGCTGTATTATTCAAGGTAACTATATAATTAAATGTTGAATATGATGAATCTGACTAACTTTTTACAGAGCATCTATAACTTTTTCATCTTAGAAAAAATTGTGAGGTGTTTTAATAAATCACATTCAAAAATGTCTCACAAACATATTTCACACGTTTATGTTGGATACACGAAACAATAATCGTTAAGGCATCTGTTGTAAATATGATACTCTGCCCTTAATAAAAAAATAAATAACTGCATGGATGTGGTAATAAAGACTATAATTCTCTGTAAAACATAATGACAACTGCCAAAATCCTTGGACTGATGCTCGTTGTTGTCCCTGAACCGTTTGTGAAAGACATCCTGAAAAACAAACTATTAATCTCTTGAGGCGAAAGTTATTGAGCGCCACACATGACATACAGGGGAAAAATATGTATATTGTGGCCATAAATTAACAATTTGTCATCAAGACTTACTAATACATCAGCACATTTTACTAACTCATTCCGTCGTTTTAAGTAAATCATGTGCATGATATAATAATATGTTCCCTCGTTTTACTAAATCGTCACCATGTTGTGTTATTTTTTTCCTCTTGTTTTATGCCATGTTCAGACTACACAATATCAGCCCGATTTTGGCACGATCCGTTTGACGTACGTTGTCATGGTGATTCATAAATGTCAAAGGGCGTCGCGAAGTAAGAGTCGATTGTTTTATCTTGTATAGTTTGTCATAGTGGACGACAACAGACAATGTGACGCTTCACAATGTCCCGGCAGAAAGATTAGCATGTTTATTTATTTTTTTCAGCCTTCCAGGACGAGTTACGTCACATCTGTGTCTTTGACCAAAAGCTCTTTCATACACAGTTTTCAAACATGGCGAAACGAAAGATTTTTGGAATGATTTATCACGAGATAATTTTTTTTTGCTTTTAGTCGCATAACATCGGTTAATGGAAACGCTGTCATTTCGCAATATTTTTTTATCGACATTTAGAAAATATCGTTTAAGTCGAATCCGTATGTTCGTTTGGCCGGAAGCTAGTTATTTTACTTTATAAAGTTTTAAATGTGGATATTTTTCTTACACAAACGCATCGCTTCGCTTCAGAAGGCCTTTATTAACCCCCCAGAGCCGTGAGGAGCACATTTATGATGGATAGATGCACTTTTATGATGAATAGATGCACTTTTATGGACTTCAAAACAGAAGTGCGATTCACTGCCATTATAACGCTTGGAAGAGCCAGGACATTTTTTAATATAACTCTGATTGTATTCGTCTGAATGAAGAATGTCACATACATCTAGGATGGCTTGAGGGCGAGTAAATCATGGGCTAATTTTCATTTTTGGGTGAACTATCCTTTTAATAAGCAGTAGGAATGAATTCTTAATTCGTGGCCACAATATATATTTTTGTCTGCTTGTCATGTGCGGGGCTTCGTAGAAAGAGGTACAGAAAGTGAAGTCAGTGCCATCCAGTGTCCATAACCTCAGCTTTTCTCTGAGTGAGGTTGCGCTCTATCCCGCTGAAAGAGCAAGGTCAGCCCTTTCCTAAAACGGTGGTCCCGCACACTGTAAATAATCACATTGCAGCAACTATTGCCCGTCAGAATCCAAAATGCCAAAAAGGAGAAGTTGCACCAGGTGAATCCCACAACATTCCCCAGAACGAACACTGCGATAGGAGAGAATGAGGCTGTGAAGGCAAAAGTGAGGATCCCAATGGTTTTAGCGGCTTTGATATCAGAAAACGAGGGTCTATGAGGACACCCACCGGCTCCCATATCCGTGCCAAGACTTCCCTCGGAGAGCAGCTTACGTTTGCGGGAATAACGGCGGATACTAGTGAAGGATAGGATATTTACGGCTAATGTGCCTCCTAATAAACTGAAGTCGAAGGCTGGGAACAGCAGAAGGATGTTTGCATCTGGAGGCAGCTGATTTTTGATCAGTAAAGGTGCGTAGTTGCACATTCGACTGCACTCGTTGTACTCCAGTGTGAAGCTGTTGCTCAGCATGAGCGGAGACATGGCTAGTAAAAAGCTGCCAGCCCAAGACAGGATAATTAGGAATAGGATACGATGGCGTGTCACAAGCGTGTCTTTATGCAACGGACGCAGGATCGCAACACTGCGCTCCATTGTCATCAGAAAGATGGTACTGATCGAGACAAAGGTGCATCCAGCAAAAACTGGACCAATCAGCATGCAGGGTTGCCAAGATCCGGTTGAGATCCCCTGGTACCACGGCGGGGGGGCTCTGGTCACCATGAGAGAGATTTCGGTGTATACAGAAAATGGCACCACCCAAACTCCAACCATCATGTCTGCGATGGCCAGGGACACTGCAAGACAATTATAGAAGGTATTTCAGATTGCATAATTCATTCAGGTTCATCTCGGCTTGCCTTCTGTGGAGTAAACATTATTATGAGAAAGTTTCTTGATAGAATAAGATACTAAGTCTTAATTATGAGAAAGTTATGACATTATTTTTTTATTCAAGAAAAAGTGCTTCCATAAACTTCTCAGTTCAATTGATTCATTTTCCCTTTGCTCTGAGGTGCAAAAATACTCTCCCAATATGGAGTTTAATTTAAATAAATTATTATATCTGAACTGTACAATTAGGCTAATTGAAAAACATACTGCTTGCCCCATTGTTAACAGTATACACTGTTTTGTTTCAGAAATATGTGAGGTAGTGTGCAGTATACAATGATAAATGTTTTGAACAGTAGTACGTTTGTAACATTATGTAACTGTAACCTTATTATGTTGGATGTTTAATTAAATATAATTACTCTCAGATATGTATCACTTAATTTGCTTTTTTAAGTCGCCTTGTAGTCAATAATTGTATTCCTTAAAACTCATCTTTGATCACCAAAATGACATTTTTTCCTTGTACAAAAGTTACTTATTGCCTTAAAATAGCTTGAGTGTAACTCTACACCCTTTCCTCATTTAGTATACGCGGTTCTATGAATATGCAAATGAGCCCCGCCTCCACTCACTCACTCAGCTCAGAGATCCACTGGTTGACGATCACACGTTGATCTGATTGGTTACAAGGTAGTTTGTGACGTCAGAAATACCAGCGATTTCAAAGCGTGTTTTTGAGACTGTCTTTGGTTCACTGCAGTTTTAAGGAGGAAATACTCAGTAATGGTGTCGACTTATGAATTTACACATGGTTTGTCTTAAAGCATATAAAAAACACCAAATAGACATATAAACAACATTAAAACTTGATTTTCACCACAGGGGGACTTTAACACAATTTTTAGTTAAATGTTTTTTAGCAGTTTGGCCAAACAATCTCAAGAAATTTCAAGAAAAAGGTTCATATTTCTTCTGATTAATCACACTGCAGTGTGGGATACGGTACTGAAGAGAACAGACAACATTTGCATACTGTAAACCCCGTAGATACTATAATCTGCGAATGTATAGCATGCCACCCTGAACATATTCTGTATGTAAATCATCGTGGTTACCTTTGAGGTAGCCTTGTGGTGTTCGAGAATGCCGGGTCTGCATGAAAACAGTGAGCGTCACCACGTTTCCCACCACAATGGCGAAGGCCAGACTGACCATGAATATGACCGCTAATGTTCGGTTTATCAGTCCACAGCAGCAGACTGTGCAGAGAGGAGCCAGAGTTTCTTCAGTCGCTGTCTGATTAGCGGTCTCCATTATCCCAAGTTGAGGTCCTGGTAGTCTGAGTACACCAAAGTTGGCCAATAGTGCAGTCTTGAAACGGTCTTCATGCCTCTAACAGGCACTTCATGCCTCTAACAGGCACAGACTTGACTAGATGGGCTAGTCAAGTCAATGTTTTGGGTGGTTCTGTTGTTTGCAGTGAATTACAACCCTGTGAAAGAGCAGAGAAAACAGTTTGTACATTTTAACGTAAGGCAACACAATAGACTGCAATACAAGCTGCATGGTGTCAACAAGCCTGTGCAAATGTATGCTAACAAATCAGATTCCAATTTTAATGTGAAATTACCTGAGGTAGAAAACAGGATGGAGAATTGCGTTGCAAATTTGATTGTAAAGAAGGATGATACAAGAACAGATGTGCACAGGCAAGAACCACTCATATTTTCATCTATTTTTAGGTAATGTGCCCTTTTTAAAATATGGTTTCCAAAAGTTTTTTTTTTTTTTTTTTGCAGTCATACTTTTCAGTGAACAGTTCTTAAAATAACCATTTGTCCAAACCAGATGCGATGCCATAAAATTCCAGCAACAAATAATTTGTCTGTCCACACTAGACGCGACACGACTGCGAGATGCGTTAAAATCAATCAAAACCCACAGCCAATCAGAACAGCGTGTCGGCGGAGTCTCGCAGCACCAGAGAGTCATCTTGACGGCACTCGCAAGAAAATGAGGCTTGTTCGACTTCAACCGGCGCTGCACAGACCCATCGGTTTATGACATCAAAGTACCGCGAGAGCAATTCAAAAGCATAAGGAGCAGTCTACTTTCTATTCGCTCTCGCGGTACTTTGATGTCATTCACCGATCGGTCTGTGCAGCGCCGGTTCAAGTCGAACAAGCCTAGCTACACAATCAAATTCACAAATATTACACCATTTAAACATTATTAAAAATACATAGGCTGAGTTACTAAAACAATCTTTGTCAAAGAATATAGCCTACTTGTTTGTTCACAGATTAAACGTTCTTGTTTCCATTAATTTCAAGATCTGAGGTGAATTATCCATTGTTGCTTTTACAGCTACAAAGCTGGAGCACTAAATGATATTCAGAGTCACATTACACGCTTTTAACATGAAATAAAGCACATAAACAGTACCTGAGATTATCATCGCCACACTTTGTGTTTGTTGTTCCAGCGCGACGTCGCAGAAAAATAGAAACCGTTTCTAAAATAGAATCGTCGCGTGTCGCCGTCGCGCCTGGTTAGGACAAACACTCTGATTCACATGGAAAAGAGGCGTTTTATAGTAGTTAGGACACGGTGAAGAACATTTTAATAACCCAAAGAACCCTTTTCCACTACCAAGAGCCTTTAGTTTTAAGAGTGTGGGTGATTAACAGTGCTACAGAGCAACAGGAACCAAAATAAAATTAATTCTTAATCAACATTCATGGATATTTTACTTTTAGGACGATGTTTGTGGCTGAAATATCAGTCAGTTCTGTCTTAGTTCTTGCAGCATCTCTTCAAATAGAACCCAGACTTTATCCTTGACTGATTTCAGTGCTTTTAAAATTAGACTCCAGCTCTCAATGTACTTACTTAACTTTAGCATGATAAATATTATGTGGGCATTAATATAGAAAGCTCTGCTGAGTCTTCTTAGCAGTTATGACAGCATCTCAACTGGACACCAACACACACTGCCAAACTCCTACAGTCTCTCCAACTATCTGTCAAAAAAGTTTTGCATCTTTTACTTCAAATGCATTTAGTAGGAAATAGGCCAGGGTTTCCTCTAATGAATCCATCTGAGACATTGCTTTTGCAGTGGCTTATTCATTATGAATTAGAGCTCTGAGATCAGAAATAAAACTAGAACTTAACTTACTAAATTATAGTTTATTTGACAGATTGCATTAGGTGAAACTTGGAAATGGTATGCTGATACTCAACCAAGCTAAAGGATAAAATTAAACCATTGCTCTCATATCTCTGCTTCCAAAGCCTAATAAGCTGCCTGTATGTATAGGCCTACTGTTTATTATTGTCTTAAAGGTGCAGTCACATTTATCATTACTTGGCTAAATTTAGTGGGCGAAATCCAGTCATTCTAGTAGGAATTTGCATGATTGAGAGTTTCACATAAGGGCAAAAAAGTTTCCCATGCAGATTTCGCTCATGTTCAAGCTGGTAAATTTTCACAGGCTAAAAAAGATCCAATGTCTCCTGTCAATAGTGCTGTGATGAATGAAGCACGGCTCACACTGCCAAACCAATCAGTTTTATGCTGGTCGAATGCAGCGAATTACCGTGACCAACTTGAACTATTTAATCTCCTTCTCCTTCACACGAAATTCCCAATCGTGTGGATTCCTATTGAAACGACTGGATTTCGCCCACAAAAATTTGCCAAACAATAGTAAGTGTCACCACTTCTTAAGGCTGCAGCCTAAAGCTTAAAGTATACTTCAACAGAAGAGTCCACTTGGTAGCAATACGCACTGTGCAATAGTAGTGGAAGAGTGCAGAAAGAGTGATACAAAACAACATGCTGAAAGTTGTTTTGGTTCTTGTTCTAAACTTTGCATCAAATGGCAGATCTGCTGCTTTTCTTCTTCTTACCCAGCTAACAGGGAACGTTCCCATAACTTTCACTGACGTCATGTAAAAGTTATGTAAATGTTAGTAAAAAACTTTCCTGAAATAATGTTTCTAGAACGTTCTTATAATGTTTATAGAGTTAAAATACATTCTCGTAACGTTGAGAGAACTTAGAACAAAGTTTTTAGAACGTCCTTGTGATGTTATTTGTACTTGACTGATGTTCTCTTACTATTGAGAGAAAACGTTCATAGAACAACATTCTCAGATACAAAAATATGTTCTTAGAATGTTTTTCTAACATTCCCATTAAGTTATGAAAACGTTATTTCTGAATGTTTTCTGAACGTTCCAAACAACCGTTTATTTTTATTTTTTTTAAGTATTAATGTTTTCTCATTTTGGAAATGTTATGAAAACATATATTTTTTAATGTTTTCTAAACGTTCAAAACATCCAGTTTTTTTTAAATGGTTTAAGAACGTTTTGTCTAAACATTTATACATAACTTTTAAAGAACGTTAGTGAACATTATGGTAACGCTCTCTTTAGGTTATAAAAAAACTATAACGTGCAGGGAACGTTCTGGAAAGCTCTCTTTAAAATATACTGTAAAATAAAACCTAAAAATAACCTGCAGGGAACGTTCTCAATTAAAAAAAACTGGACGTTTTCAATGTTTAAAAAAACATTCCGAAATAACGTTTCCCTGGCCTAACCTAATGGGAATGTTAGCAATACGTTCTGACAACTTATTTTTGTTAGCTGGGTATATCCATCCAGACAAATGTCCTGTAAATGAAACGGCTCAGTGTGGCCCTCTGATGTCTAAATCTAGTTATTTAAAGGAACACTTTGACTTTTTGGGACTTTAGCTTATTCACCGTATCCCCCAGAGTTAGATAAGTCCATACATACCTTTTTCATCTCCGTGCGTGCTGTAACTCTGCTTGACGCACCCACTGCTAGCCTAGCTTAGCACAAAGACTGGATGTAAATGGCTACAGCTAGCATACTAATCCCAATAAGTGACAAAATAACGCCAACATTTTCCTATTTACATGTTGTGATTTGTATAGTCACAGTGTGTACAAATAACAAGGTCATATGAGACACAGCCATTTTTTAAACGTTTAAATACTGGGAACTATATTCTTAGAAGGCGAAGCACTGCTACTTGGGCGGAGTGATTAGCGCAGCACCCGAGAAGCGCCGTTCCGTCAACAAAACCAACGTGACTAATTAGCTAGTAGTAGTAGCGAACGTGATTCGTGATCATGGCTGACTTTGAGGAATTGTCAGAGGATTTTTATTTGGTATCAAACCAAGATCCAGAACCATATCGTTTTGAGCCAGAATACACAGACGAGGAGTTACAAACTTTGGAAGCTGATAGACAAGATGCTGAACAGACTGAGGTCGAGGGGAGAATCAGAACGGGAGTAGCCTACTAGTTCACAAACAAGGTCACTGTTTCTCAAAAATGAAAACTGCCCATTAAACTTTGCATTTACTATCTAGTAATTGCTGACTCTATTACTCCAACTCTGAGCGAACTCTCTGCTCCTCACCACGGCGCTTCTCGGGTGCTGCGCTAATCACTCCGCCCAAGTAGCAGTGCTTCGCCTTCTGAGAAAATAGTTCCCAGTATTTAAACGTTTAAAAAATGGCTGTGTCTCATATGACCTTGTTATTTGTACACACGGTGACTATACAAATCACAACATGTAAATAGGAAAATGTTGGCGTTATTTTGTCACTTATTGGGATTAGTATGCTAGCTGTAGCCATTACATCCAGTCTTTGTGCTAAGCTAGGCTAGCGGTGGGTGCGTCAAACAGACTTACAGCACGCACAGAGATGAAAAAGGTATATATGGACTTACCTAACTCTGGGGGATACGGTGAATAAGCTAAAGTCCCAAAAAGTCGAAGTGTTCCTTTAAAGGTAAATAAAATAATAAATAACAAAAAAATATAAAAATGAAATGATATAAGCTTTCTGGACAAAAAATAAATAAAAAATGAAGAGGAGTAATTTTAAGGTCATTTTGACCCATGAGGGAAGGATTTGTTAACTGAGGGATTGCCTTCACCACAAAAATGCATGTAATTCTGTCTTGAACAAATCCTTCCCTCATGGGTCAAAATGACCCGAAGCCTTAAAATGTGTCTGAAATGAAATATCTTATGAAGAAGCAGAGCTGTTCACCTTCTGCCACAGCCTTCATGTTGGGATCATGAAATGATCCAAAGCGAATAGAAACTATGCAGTATAAATAGCATTCAGCTCAGGTTTTGTGGGCTTGTTTGCTGAACGCCACAATTGATTTAGTGAATCTGCGCGGATAGTGCTTACAAATAACCAGCGCTTTCATCGGGAACAATTCATTCTTAGTGAATTTCCACTTCTGTTTTTGTCTGATTCTGTTTTTCCTCCTCGAACACTTCCACTAATAAAGAGTTTTGCATCATTCACATCACACATCTCATGTTGCTCTCCAAATTTGTCTGTGTTTCTGGAAATGAAGAGGTAGTTTCTTCAGTTGTCAATCTCTCACGTATCAGAACTGCTCATGAACAGAAACGTATTCGGCACACCAAACAGGGCGGCCAATCATATGAGGCTGCTAACTATGCGAATAAATACACCGCATTACAAGAGAAATGGTTTGGACCATAAATCAATCACATAAAACAATCCCGTATGCAAAATCACGAAATCCTTTGGAAAATTGATTATAAACTTAGATCTCATTCAATACTGAAAAAGTTTGAATAGGCCAACAGATTGATAAGAGTTCACTCTAATTAAAATGTACTATTTCACCCCATATTTGTGTGCTGTTTGTATTTTATGCGTATTGTTGTGTCATTAGCTTAGCAACACAGTACTAACATCAAACCATTCGTGTAATGTATTGAAGTCAACTGCTGGAGAAGTAAGCAATCATGTGTGGATTTCCTTCTTCTTTGGATCGTTCCAAATGAAGCGTCCCTTATGAAGCATTTAGGAAGACAGACACGGAAGCAACTGGAACAGAGCCAGTCTGTCCATCACAAGAAAATACATTGTGCATAAATTGAGTGATGGTGGAAGTGAGCTATAAACAAAAGGCATTCTTCAGTGTAGTGTAGCGGCAGCAAACCGCTTTATATGGAAGTCCCTATTCCCAGACAGTCAAGACCGTCATCTGCTGGATTAATGGAGTGACCTGGACTGGACCCTGAAGCCCTGAGGCTGTGTGTGTGTGTGTGTGTGTACTTATTTCAACATCTTGCTCATGTTGTTTTTTACACTTGTTATGTTTGGACCACGGTAAATATTTGGGTTACCTTGTCAATCACAATATTACACTCTAAAAAATGCTGGGTTGTTTTAACCCAATGTTGGGTCAAATATGGACTAACCCAACGTTGGGTTAAAAATGCAATTTAAAAATGGACAAACCCAGCCGTTGGGTTACATTTTTACTGTAACCAATGCAATTTGTCCATTTTTAAACTGCATTTTTTTAACCCAACGTTGGGTTAGTCCATATTTGACCCAACATTGGGTTAAAACAACCCAGCATTTTTTAGAGTGTACCAAAAAGTACCAATAAATTAAGTGAGTGGAACATCTTATGATTTGCATGCAGGGTTTATGTTCAATCTATTTATCAGGATCAAGTGGGTTTTTTTTTTTAACAGTTCATGTTAGTATTGTGTACCATAGTATCAGTATATTCCAAAATACCACTTTATTATAACTTATTTTGTCATTTTTTATATTTTTAATGACTGGTGGCTCATACCAACTTACTAACTTTACTGCTATTTAATATCCTTACCTTATATACTGCTTATTCATCAGTGTTAGAGATATTATTAATGCGTTTGTTCAGTAGCCTACTTGTTTTTGTGAAATAAATTTTCTTGGTTTTTACAAGCAAATGTATTTTATAATTATATGTATAATATTGAGAATTGATTGGTTTAGGACACAGGTGTACTTTCCAATTATCTTTTAATAACCGGGTTTATAATTACAAAACTAATTATAATTGATAAAGAGAATAATGAAGAACAATGAAGAGAATAATTGAGATCTACAGTAACGTTCATCATCTATGATTTTCTACGCATTACAGAATGCATTTTAATCTCAGTACACATGGAAAGAATGTAAAAAGTCACATTTTAATAAAATAGCAAATATTTACTAATTTTAGTTAAAACAGAGTTACCCCATCTCATTTTTTTTAATTGCATTGTTGCATTTATTTTATTCTTATTATGTGTGAAGCTTTAATAATGGCCTTAATATTGATTTAGAAACTACATGGAGAAACTACATTTTTCAAACTACAGGAGCATTTAAAATGAAGAATAGTGAAGAATTATATAATTAAAAATGCACCGATGTTTCCCTTAAATAACTTGACCTTGTCCATTCAGTTGTAGGCTGAGCTTTATCGAAGATTTGCACTGGACTTTAGGGGTGTTTACTGGTTCATTCTCAATATACATGAAAATTAGGAAAAGCATTGTTCTTTTAATGAAGATTCCTTTAAATATTTACAGATAAACATGCTCTAAGAAATTCCGATTTTTTTTTTTTTCAATCTACAAACAGTCATCTGCATGCAACGCTCTTACCTGTATTTTATATTACTGAAAACTGAACGAGGTAATAGACTCTGCCAGTCTTGGTCCAGTTCCCGTTTGAATCCACGATCTCCCATCAGAAAACAGGTAAATCTCTCATACATACAGAAAAAAAAGCTTTGAAATGATTCTCTCTCTCTGTCAGATTTGTTATCCCTCCATCCTCCCCTATTTTTCTCACCCTCCGTTTTCTTCTTCCCACTCTTTATTGCAGTCTCTCGTTCCTTGTTGGAACTAGTCTCTCTCTCTCTCTCTCTCTCTCTCTCTCTCTCTCTCTCTCTCTCTCTCTCTCTCTCTCTCGCTCAAGCCTTAGTAACACATGCACCTCTCTCTCTGTGTGTTATCCTCTCTTTCTCCCTCCTCGCTCATCCACCTTAAAAGAGCTTGCGTGGTTACCCTCTCCTCACTTCATCTTTTTTTTCTTCCACTTCACTCATAAAATATGTATAGAAACAGGCACAAGCACAAGCACACACACACACACACACACACACACACACACACACACACACACAGACAGACAGAGCCGGGTCTGCACTGAAGGTCTGGTGTTGAAGATGTATAGAAACCGTAAAATGAACTGAAACCTTGAATGCAAGTGTGATGATGAATGGATGTGCGTAAACCAGTGGCTTAATCACCAGATCGGGTGATTGTTTATTGTGTTTATTATGGCCTTCAGCTTAACTAGTTTTATTCCTGAAAATACAGCTGCCAGCACATTCATCTGTGTATATTAATTTTTGTAGATTTACTGTAATATTTGGAGGGATTTTTCTATGATGTTTTCTATGATGTCACGCAGGTGTTGGAGCAATAACTAATTTTAACGAATCTGTTTGACATCGAATTAATGTTAGATGTTTTGCTATAAATTACAGACATGCATCTGAGGACTATTTCTCATTTTTCTCAGTTATTTTGCTCTATTTCCAGATTCAATCATCGACTCGTACATAGTAGAGCACTTTCGCACATGCACACTCTTCAAAAACGGCGCTTTAAATCTCTTGACAAACTAAAAGACGTAAATGACATTTGTATTTATTCTAAATAAAAGATACAGATTGCACTGAATGTCAGCTTGCTTATTTTGCTCAAGACAAGGATTTATAAAGTCCACATGTCATGTAAACTAGAAACTATGCTCTTAACCACAGGTCGAGAGTGTCGTTCAAACCTCACAACTTTGCGATGCTGTTTGCGAATGTTCGTTAGAGCGATGATTTCGCGAAAGACCGACTCGTTGAACTGCTGATAACAGCGGAACTTGCGACCCGATGCTTTTGGGAAACGCACCTCAGTTTGGGTTTCTTGGTTGCTAAGTTGTTGCTAGAGTTATGGATGTAACTTAACAGCACAAAAATGCACCCAAAGTTAAATAAGAGCAAACATGTGTGAGTCGTGAAAGCAACATGCAGATTTATTCCCACAATTCAGTTTATAGGATCTCACCATTTTCCATTTTTTATATTTTTGTATCTGTACTTATCTGTAACTCTTAAAAAGGTTAAATAGGGTTCTATAGATCGCAAGGGTTCTTGACTTTATGCCCAAAATGTCCTATATAAGGACAAATGTCTTAAATGATTGCATAATACTTTCATGTTCAACAGATTATTTTATTTATTTCTTGTGTTAAAGTATGTGGTTTGATTCAAAAAATGTAATTCAAATTAAAAATGAATTACTAAATGCATAAAATGACGGATTGACCCAAAGAGGGTTTATATACGAGACACCTGACAGAACCCTTTTATGATTCAATATATAACTTTTTCTTCTAAGAGTGTAAGATGTCTGATGTCTGTGACTTATATTTTGTTGTTCAAGTGGCAAAAATATTTATTTAAAGCTGGAAAAAAGGGAACTTGGCCTCTTAGTCTCGGTCACTTAAGTCACTTAAAAATGTCTGAATTTCATTGCATTAGATACAAAATATCAAACTCAAGCCGTCCACATTATACAGTCTAGACCGTTGCGTCTCCATATTAAACTGTGCTTGATATGCCTCAGTCTAATAGATTATGCAAATAGGATGGGAAAGTTCTGCTTATTTAAATGTAATTCCTAGGAGAGTATTCCTGCAGGACTTTTCTGCATGTCTGAGTAATGGAAAGGGGAAATATCCTACTTACAATATTCTCAAAAGATTAAATGAAAATGTACTCACTGACTATATTAGACTAGACATTAATATCATGAATGATTAAAACCTCTCCTCTCTGGAATCAGTGTCTTGCATCTGAGAATAAATGTAAACAGGACTGAAAAATACGTCTAGAGTAATCCTAGGAGGTCAGTTCTCCTGTTAGCAAAATGTTCTGCCAATCCCAAAAATAAACATTCAATCTGGCAAGCATTATTTAGGGGATTACACAACAGGTGCATTTCCACAAATCTGTCATCATGGAAGTGCAAAGTAAACTTTTTTAACCCTCTGATGCTCTTCGAAAAATTTGACATTTTCTTTTTCTTATAATTTTTTTTAATTCATCAGAATGGTACACACACACACACACACGAATTTCATCTAGTGGAAACGTTTGGTACTGCGGCCAAACAAAATCTTAGTGAAAGCTCATTTTTTGAGATATCACCCTCAAATTTGGAACATAACTTGGCTTTGATTTTCTCGCAGTGTCAGAGTAAAACATGTTTTGGAAAATATCAATTTTATAAAAAAAAAATAAAAAAAAAGATTTCATGACAAACTTAAACTTCTATAGCTTTTTAAACTCTTTGTTTTGTTGTAAAGTATTGTCTTTACAAAGAGACCAAACTTAAGTCTTTCAAGATTTAGGACAGTTTAATGCTCAACAAGTTGTCAACAGGTAAATAAATGGATACTGCATAAATATAATATCGTAACATAAAAAAAAAAAAATATTAAATACAAAATATAAAAAAGTCTGTCATTTTGACTGCCACCAAAGGATTAAATTAATTAAACAGGTCAATTTATTTTCCTTATTATAGTAGGCCTATTGGATATTTATAATTTGTTCTACCATGAATGAAGTGCTGGATATGCATTTTTCCATTCTTTTTTTGAACTGTGGAAATGAAGCCATGTTTCAATGCTTTGATGAATTTTCTCATTTTTCAATTAAAGTTTAGAGTGATTGAGATAGATAATAAGATTAATTACATTTTACAAACATTACATGGAAGTATTAACTATATAATATGTTGCTTTATAAAAGTAACTTTTCCCAACACTGAAAAACTGATGATTTGAATTTTTTATATTTTGTCTTAATTAGGGTTGTTTTTCATAATCCGAGTCCTGTGTGGGAGCAGTAAGGTCTTCAACAGGAGCTGAAAGGTTATATTTTGAGTTTGGCTGCAGGCTAATGACGGCCATCATGACCCACTTCCATCTCTAATACACTTGTGAGATGGTTCGGGCTACTGCGTGTCATTAATAGTTCATAACATTTAAAACATTTGTGTTTTCTGCCCTAATCTCTCTGACCACTTCTCTACTGCACCAGCACTGCAGGACATCATACAAGTGATTAACGAGTAATTATTAAAACTGCTCATGTGGAACTGAAGCGAGACAGTTTAAAGCCAGCTGTCTCCGTCCAGGCTGAAAATTAAAGCAAACATATTTTTTACCTAATTTTAGTATTAAACTGATTCTCTGTGCACCATGGCTTTTGGCTTGAGAAATATGGAATACGATCTCTGCACTTCTATTAAAACATTCTCATACATTATTGTTCCCTTTGCATTCTTCACCTTCATTAAATTCAAGATGGATTTCACATTTGAAGCATTATAATTTTTAATCATATTTATGTTAGGTTCCCTTGTGATTTACTGTAACTATATATTCTAAACACAGTACGGCTGTAACGGCTCAGGAATCAACAAACACAGGAGTCCAGGAAGAACAGGAAAACATCACCTTTAAGATCAAAACCCACTCAGTTACAGTTTAATTTATTCAAACACATGGACTGTGTGAAACAAGATTCTACCAAGAACTGAGGAATTGGGGGTTATAAATACACAATGGAAAAGAGAAAGTAAACTTTAGACATAGTAAACTATAGAAACCTAGGAAACAAATTAGCAACATGGAGAATACACAGGAAGTGAATATATATATAACAGAGTAGACCAATCACAACAGACTGAGCCATCTGACCAATCAGAGCAGAGTAGACCAATCACAAAAGACCACAACAGTCTGACCAATCAGAGTAGAGTAGAATAATCACAAAAAACTGGGCCATCTGACCAATCAAAGCAGAGTAGACCAATCACAGCAGACTGAGCTGTCTGACCAATCAGAGCAGAGTAGATCAATCACAACAGCCTGAGCCTTCTGACCAATCAGAGCAGAGTAGACCAATCATAACAGACTGTGCCATCTGACCAATCAGAGCAGAGTAGACCAATCACAGCAGACTGAGCCTTCTGACCAATCAGAGCAGAGTAGACCAATCATAACAGACTGTGCCATCTGACCAATCAGAGCAGAGTAGACCAATCACAGCAGACTGAGCCGTCTGACCAATCAGAGTAGAGTAGAATAATCACAACAGACTGAGCCATCTGACCAATCAGAGCAGAGGAAGCTCTCTGAAAGGAGGGGTTTAGAGAGACCGAAGTCTTTATTGAACCGTTTCAGACACTGTAAGAGCTGATGCTGCAATGTATATTTTGAGTTTATTTATTTATTTATGTATTTATTTTTTACATTGGATGCATGTACTGTAGGAGTTTTCAAAACAAGGAGCCTTTAAAATAACATAATAGGGGCACATTAAATTCGCAAGCATGAATCTCTGTCTAGACATTGTAAAATGATGTTACAGCCAAAAGGATATTTCAAACCCTTATTCAATGTGTTTTATAACTTTCTTTAACAATGCACATAGTGCTCTTTAAGTTTTAAAGAGCAAATCGAGGGAATGAGGTCAGTCAGAAATACCAAGCCTTTAAACATTTAAGAATGCTCTCAAGTTCAGGAATAGCCATTGGGGTGTTGCGAGTTATTTTTTGTTTTAAGGTCTGGTTTTCATGGCAGGTTTCTCAGAATCCATTTAGTAAAGTCTATCTTCACTTTCAAGCATATCATTGTTTAGAAATCTACTACTTTCATAAACCATGTAAATTAATGTCAATTGTGAAGCTGTTTCAACCTATACCATAATCTGTTAAGATACATTTACATTAAAATTATTTAAAAAATTATTCAAAAACAGAATTTGAGTCGTCTGCCATTGTAATTGTTCCACAAAAGATTGCCAAGTTTTGCTTCTGGAAATTTCATGTGCTTAACTTTCGAGTGATCAAAACTCTTTTTATTGCAACATTGCGTGTTGGGGTTTGCAAAACTTGGACTTACTGGCACTGTCGTTTGATCGATCGATATTTCACGCAAGATGTTCACCATTTTGCAAACACAATTATTTTTTCTGGTGGTTACAACATCACGAAAAGAGTGCCATCTCTTGTTTAAATGCACACTGAAAAGTAGGTCATACAGATTGCCTTTGGAAAAAGTTGATCTGCCTTTAACCGAGATAGTGTCAACATTCAAACACAGATAAACTTCCCCGATTATGTAATCTGTGAGTTTAGATGTTTGTTGTTAGGGGGGGAACAGCTGTGTCGAGCTCATATAAATGCAGAACCTCAATGACCACAAATTGATAAAAGACGAATCTGTTTCCAAAACGCTTTCATCATGAGGTGGTAAGTGTCTGTTTTGTTCCCTAAATTTAAAAAAATGTTTCAAATAATGATGTGTGATCAAGTATTGGCTTGAAAGACATTTAAAAAGCATCTCTAAATGTTTCAGCAAATTTCATTAGCTATTTCACTGCAATGCATAATGCATTCTTAATCTGTTCAAACAAGCAAGAGATTATTTAACGCTGATGACCCTTTTTGGTCTCCAGGCTATCCGTGCTGCTCGTGGGCACTATTACTTGGCTGCCAGATGTGTCTCCTGCTTTGGACAGAGTCAGAGAGCATGTTTCGGGTAACAAACAACCTCCTCATCTGACATGACCAATGCTCAGCAGCAGACAGCTACAGCTGTGAATCAGTGAAATGCTTTTAGTGAATTTAATGTCACATTTTAAAAAGCATTTTAAACCATCTTTGTATCATAGGCTTCAGAGTAAACCACATGTGTAGCTTGTCGCAATAACAACAGCATTGTGAGAATATCTTAGCAAGAACATAGCAAAATGTTATAGGGGAAGCACCCCTGATATGCTAATCATGTTAGCATTTTGCTAAAAACATGATAAACGTTAATCATGTTAGCACCTTGTTGAAACGAGACCCATATCCCTTTCAGAATATCATAGAGACACAGAGTTTGTTTGAGTCCAGGCGATGTAGGGTGCAGTGTAGTTACAACAATTAACATGTTTTGCTAACATCATGCTAACATGATTAATATGTTGTTAGCATGCTTACATGATTATCATGTCGATAGCATGTTTTAACGCTTCACTAGATGTTGTAAACATACAACCTGATCTCACGGGAAAACGTACAAATTATACGAGGTAGCTTATTCGTACGAATTCATACGACCTCATTTTTGCAAAATCGTACATATTTTACGAATTGTCCAATTCGTATGAATTCATACGTCTTGTTTGCTAACATAATATGTTGTTAGCATGATGCTGATATGTTTAACGTTATGCTAACAAATTATCATGTCGTTTGCATGTTTTAACGCTTCACTAGATGTTGTTAACATATGTTAGCATGTTTTTAAACATGTTTAAGCATGCAACTAGGCGATGCTAATATGTTTTAACATTTTGTTACCTTGATGCTAGCACATTTTGACTTGTTTATATCATGTTTTAGTAATTAGTTAACACATAGCTAATCGCTATTAGCATGCAGCTATTCACTGTTATCACGTGTAACATGTTGGAAGTCCTGTTTGCTAGCATGAGCCAAAAGAGCAAACCCCTATGTTCATACAATTGGTGTATTCAAATCGTATTTACGAGTTGAACGCACCTGAGGACGTGAACTCCACAAATCTAGCAATGAAGCATTCATTACATTTTGTGTTTTCTCTACATCTGTAGCATGAAAAATATCATTGACAGCTGCCTAAAAAGATCTCATTCTCATGTATTTTACAGCTCACAGGATTTCAGCCCTACGGCCCAAACGAATGGTGGGGGGATCGCTGAACGCATCCGTCCCGTGGCAGGCAATGGTGTACCTCAGTGAAAACATACTAGATGGAGGTTTTGCTGGAGGAGCGCTGATAGCGGAGCGCTGGGTACTGACTGCCGGCCGTAATCTATTTGTAAGAAAGAGTCGAAATCATACAAGAGGACAAGAACCATTAATCCCAAAAGTCTATCTTGGAATCAGCAAACTTTCTGATGCAAATGCTTCTTCTGAAGTAGCTGTGGAGAAGGTAAATATCCAAACCTGCCGAGCTAAATTTGCGAAATCATGATCTCCATATATTTTGTATATAAATACAAAGACAAAAAAGCATTAGTTAGCATGCTAACCGATCAGCATGTTATGCTTACTTAGCTACTAATGTAGTCCGATAGCTGAAGAGCAATATTAGGAAGTGGCATCAGTGTTAAAAATGATTTTATCTTTGAACAAACTATTGCAAAATGACGTTATGCGACTAAAATGTAATTTTTTGACGTAGGCGTGTTATCCAAGCATTAATGGCGAGGAATGACCCTTATATTTGTGAGCGGCTCATATGAGGCGTTTCTCCCTCATTTCTGCTTCAAGATCTTGATGAATTTTGGCATTTCTTTGTTGTTTAGAATCCAGTATTCCCGTGATACTTTTGTCTTTTACTGTAAATGTGCAAAAACTGTTTCCATTGCAGTTTTGCAAAATGTTTCTTTTTCCAATTGCCTGAAAAACCACATCATGCGAGTGTAAAAACTTTTTTGCAATATATGCGAGTTTTTGGAAAAATGACATGTTTCCATTGGGCGTATTTTCAATTCGCAATTTAAATTTGCACAATTTGAAGGGTAAAAGAAACGTGGCTAATGATGCTCCAGGACCAGGACTGAAAACCACTGATATATACCAAATTTTGTGCCAATATGTCAAAAAAATGTCATAATTTAAGACAAATTTGAAAATGATGGGCAGAAGATTAATCCGATCCCGCCAAATTCAGTATCGGCAGTTTCAACAGAACCCAACGAGTCCGTAGACAGCAATCATGATTTTCTTAAAAGTTCTGAGCAAAAATAGCCACATTTGGCAGGTGCACTCAGGTCATGGTGTTAATGAAGCCTACCAAGTTTTGTTTTATTTTGATAGATCAAGTTGTTTCCCAGAAAGCCTCTTGCCTAATTATTCCCAAACAGCAAAATAGTGTCGGCCCAGATCCGGATCACATCTGGGACATGTGGATTCAACGCGTTATAGGTCGAAATCATTAATTACACATCATCATAACTTTTAAACAAAGATTAATATAAAATTCTGTCTGGCCACTTCTGTGCAGCTCGGTCCAGTTATTATGTGAGCTAATTTTGGCAGGAATCTGACAAACAATTTTTTGGGAAGAATAGCGAATAGAAAAAGAATACAGTACATTTCAAAATGGCGACTACTGTCATGGGCAGAGTTTTAATATAATGTATGATATTGACATGATCAGCATGAGATGAGTTATCAGGTGATTTTCAAAGGGGTTCAAAAGTTCTAACCAAAAGAATATGAAATCTTTGAATTTGTGGTGATTATATAGAGTTGGACAGAGTATTTATTCAGGGTGACCTTCATAATTTTCCAATGTACGGTTCACAACTACCCTAACCCTAACCCTAACAATATATAATTAATTGTCTAGTTGCGCAGACAGTGACCCTAAAAAGTATTTGGACACTTAAGCCACAATTAAAAAAAGTCACTGCATTAGGTAACTAAATATTAAACGTGGGTGCATATGATGCAATGAAATCCATGCTTTTCTAAGAGTTCTTAAAGTTTGCAAATGTTTTTCGGACCAATTTATCACTGTGACAAGTTAATTTTGTATGTCAAGAAAAGGATAAAGGAGATGCATGAGAGCATTAATAGTTGAAATGCATCTTTCCTGCAGGTGTTTTTGCATCCAGGCTTCCAGAACACATCCGACTGGGACGACGACCTCGCTCTGATCAAACTGCAGGAGCCAGTCAGATTTAACGAGTCTATAATACCCATCCCGCTTCCAGAGATGGGAGATAACCAGGAAGAGAGCGAAGGAGAGAGAGGCATCATCGCTGGCTGGGGATGGGGGCGTCTTTTCACCCCTGCCCTGAAACTGAAGTTTCTCGCTCTGCCCGTCCAGTCATGCAAGGGGAAATACCAGGCGACGGTCCTCGCAAACACACCAAATGTGACTGACAAACAGTTCTGCACAGGACCCAGCACGTACCAGGAAAACGTGTGTTTTGGTGACGCAGGGGGCGCTCTTGTGTTCCTGAACCCCAACACCAGTGCAGTCTATGCTGCGGGAATCCTCTCCTTTGACAAGGCTTGTTCTGTAGAAGAGCATGCTGTCTACACAAAGATTTCTGCCTACCTGCCCTGGATCCACAGCGTCATGAGAGGAGATTCACAGGAATTTCCAGAGCGGCGTGCTTCAATTATAAGTCACATGTTCTCACAACAACAGTAGTATGATTTTAATGCAGTGATAATTGCTTTATAAATATACATTTATGTCACTGGTTTCCCAGACAGCAACATAGGCTACGTCTACATTAATCCGGACACATTTGAAAACGGCGTTTTTGTTTAAAAAAGCTCTCCGTCCACACTAGCGTTTTCAGGCGTTTCAGTGTGGATGAGAAACTTTTGGAAGACGCCTGAAAACGCCAAATTCACATATTCAATGTGTAAAACCTCACAAAAGCTGACTGAGATGAGACAGACGGAAAAGTACATAATAAAGTTATTGCGCAATTCTTCTGACAAGATAATTTTATTTAGCAAAATATCTTATCTTTCACTGATGCATACTCAGTCACCATTATATGTTTGGTCTAAAACGCGACTGATTTCATGTTTCGCGTCAGGACAGCAAATGCGAATGAATTTGCAGGACTGCGATATGAAGAGTGTGCAAAGTAACATATTTTAGCAACTGTGTGAAGTGAAAGTGAATAGCACATAACAGGCACAATACCGCTATAAACATGAATATCTATTGGTACAATATGCGTCACATGACTAAACTTACGTCATCGTTTTTTTAAATACCTCCGTTTTGACAGTGAACACACTACAACGCGAAAATGTTTTCAAAACGCTTCATTTTCATTAATAAAAACACTGTCTCAGTGTGGACGGAAGGTCAAAATGGAGAGAAAAAGATGCGTTTTTAAAACGAAAACGTATTAGTGTGGACAAGGCCAAAGTTTTGGCCCAGATCCGGCCCACATCTGGTACGAGTGGAATCCACATGTACCAGATGTGGCCCGGATCTGGGCCGACACTTTGTTTCTGTCTGGGTTGTAATTTGCACTGCTAAATTGTGAGAATAAAAATGGGGGTTGTCATTTAACAAATAAATCCATATTTGAAACAAAAAAAGTGTCTAGTGTATCTAATGTGCCGCACAGGTCCAGAACAATGAAGCCAAAACATTTCGATCGCCCCCTGGTGGCTGGCTGCAATATAGGTCATAATGTAATCGAAAGGGACGCAAGCCAAACTAAAAAAATCGAATTACATTACGAATAATTTAACGTCATGATTGACAGCTGCCACATCAATCATTCCAACATATTACATGCATTTGTTGTGATAAATTAGCAGGAACTTTTAAAATATCAATTGTATTAAATAATGGAAATAAAATGTTGCTACTCTTTGCTACTGATTTCAGGGTTACATTTAATTTAATAGTGGTATTAAAATCTAAATTGTAATATTGAAAAAGGCTGGTCCATGTGGATTCCACACGGCCCAGATGTGGGCCGGTTCTGGGCCGACTGGGTATGTAATGAGGACATTCCACATGAATGGTTTATTATTACCTTACTGTGTGTATTTTCTATCTAGGCAAACATGAGAAAGCACATCACATACGTAGATTAACTGACTTAAAACCACGACTGATTGAGAAATGCTCTCATCTTTCATCAGGGAATCAAATACAACTGCAAACCTGACAAGCAACAGTTAACCCTGAATCAAGTTCTTCTGTTTACCACCAGGCATCCCGATCAATTTGTGTCAATAGCTTTGAACAGCATCTTCTTTTGAGAAAAAAAGGTGTTTTCTCAGAGAACCATTGCTTGCAGCATACCAATGATACTGTTAAAAAAAGGACTATATTCCATGGTTTGAAAATGGCACTGTTGTATTTCCAAAACCTTGCCCAAATATGCTTTAACATGTCCTAAATGTATTAGACTCAACCTCAAAGACATTTAAATCTAATGCAACTATGAAACGCTCAATAAATAATACAACTGAAGGGGAGTGATGAGTGTGCAACTCTACAGGGGTAAATTAATCCAGTAAACCTTTATACTCCCAGTAGCATCTGAGCCTGTTATGCCACTTCCCCACCACCAGAGGTCACCCTCTGAATATTGAAATGTTTTTTCCCGCACCTGTTCATTAAGTGTTCCAAGCAGGAATGTCTATAATATTTGAACACAATTTGTGGGCTTCTGCTTGTCCACTC
Organism: Rutilus rutilus; assembly: GCF_951802725.1. Classification (NCBI taxonomy): domain Eukaryota; kingdom Metazoa; phylum Chordata; class Actinopteri; order Cypriniformes; family Leuciscidae; genus Rutilus; species Rutilus rutilus. Next base: position 57,405,181 of record NC_140211.1, on the reverse strand, counting down.
TCCTTCTGAGGATTGACCACAGGTTCTCTGTTTGGGATTAAAATCCGGGTTTGGCCAAATATCCAAAACTTCAATTATGACATTGTGCCCCATCATGCTGGAAAAAGCATTGATCATCACCAAATCGCTCCTTGGTTGTTGGGAGAAGTTGCTTTTGCAGGACACTTTATACTATTTTTTATTCCTGGCAGCGTTTTGGGAAGAATTGTGAGACAGCCACTCTATACATGAACATTAAACAAATTTAAAATCTAAATAAAATGTTTTTGTTTTTGTTTTTTTACTTATTTAAAAAGGAATATGCCAGGTAATATGTAATAGTAGACTGAAAACAGATTGATGTGGAGAAATATGCCTCTACATTTTAAAATGGCAGGAATATATTCATAATTTAGTGCATGGGATTAATGTCCAGTTCCTCATAACAACAAAATATGTAAGAGATTTTTGTCCATTCGTGGTTTCCTCATTCAATCAACTGTGTGTTTATTTGACTATTTTTCTCCCACAGGCTCCCAAACCAGACCGCAAGAAGAGAAGGAAAAAGGATGCTGATATAGTGAGTGGAATCACAGTCTGAGGCTTGTTCACATCTGGTGTTTAGATGAGTTTTGGGATCGGATCACAAGTGGACGACACTAAATACAGGTGTAACGGGGTCTAAAACGTTTTGAGCTTGTCCACTTTTGACCTCTTCCAGAGTTAGTGGAAAAAACATTGCTTTCGTAGTGTATGGCAAGCCGTTTTAGCTTAAATTGTACACAGCGTTACTCGTCGTAATTGCATTTTTACTAGTAAGAATTAAATTAGAGAGCTCTACAATTCAATTCTTACTAGTAGCAATTACAATTAGAGAGCTCTCTTCAATTATTACTAGTAAGAATTACATTTACAGAGCTCTCTAATTCAATTCTTACTAGTAAAAAAACGAATTAAAGATATGTATAATTGCAGAGCTCTGTAATTGAATTAAAGAGCTCTGCAATTGCATTCTTACTAGTAACAAATCAATTGTAGAGCTCCGTAATTAAAAATGAATAGAAGTCAATGGAGACATATGACTAGTAAAAATTAATTTGTAGAGCTCTCTAATTGGAATTGTTACTAGTAAAAATGCAATTACGACGAGTAACGCTGGGTACAATTTAAGCTAAAACGGCTTGCCATAGTAGTGTAAACGCTCATGTGGTCGAATGTGTTCAAACAGCCACTAAAGACCGTCTTCTCTCCGTCTACTGATCTAATGCGGGAACATTACGGGAAGAGCTCGTTTTAAAGTCGTCATGTAATCAAAATTGACCCTATTTACGTTGTTAGCGCATATTCAGGGGCGTAGCAGCCATTCTAAAAGTGGGGGGGACAAAAGCTGTATGTGACCATAGGATGTGACCCAAAGGTGATGGTCATAACAGGGTTTTTCCTGGCTCAAAATGAGGCGGAGGTGGTAAAATCGTAATAATGAAAATGTGTATTTTTTGTAGATCATCATATACCCTAATGTGTTTCCCACATTATTTTTGTGGGTGGAGCTTGGTACCTCTAGGGGGGTCCGGGGGCATGCCCCCCCATAAGAAAATGTGTACATTTTAAAGATAAATTCATTAATCTGGTGCACTTTGAGTCACCCAAACCCACTGTTACAAATAAATAATCCACCTGCCAACTGCCCCAAATATGATATTCTTTGATTTAGTTATCTGCATCTGATCATCACATTACAATTATTCAAATTCTCAGTGTTAAGCATGATAATATGGTAACATATCACACTGAAGTAGGCTGATTTAAAATGAACAATTATTTAAAATAAAAGTTCTTCTTTTGGCAAAATTACATTTCCTTAGTAGCATAAACAGAGGCTTTACTCCCTTCAAACTTAAATTGTCAATGTTTCATTACATCACTGTTTGAAAACACTCATTTTTTGTACCTTTATAAAGGGCATTTTCCCCCTAGTTTTATACAACAGTCATTTTATTAAATATATCAATAAAACCTAAATAATGTATTTACAAAGTTTTCATATTATTTTGGTCACCCGACGTCGCAACCGAAATTTAACCAAATATCAACGTCTTATGACGTTGGGTACCTGATGGGAATAACCTGTTAGTAGATGCTTTTTATCCAAAGCGACAAGTAGGAGAGCATTTAACACACACTCGGCACAATCCGGTGCGACGTGACGAGGTCCATACGGGTTCTGTTGTCTTACACGTCTTACTCATAGACGGTCTAACTGCTTAAATCAACAAGGAAACTTTACGCGTGATTCATGTCATCGCGACATACATACCATACAGTGCGTGTTTGAAAAAAGGATGTAGGCTAATGTCCTCTGCTTTTTTCTGGGGTTCATTTTACCCCAGACAGCCAAACAGCAAAGTGACTAAACAACGAACGAAAATTCGCAAGAGAGCAACAAGAGATTTGAAGCTCATGGCAGATACGCCCAATAGATGATTCGCGCTGTGATTGGCTGAATGTTAGTTCACTCAAGTCTTAGTAACAAATCAGAGAACACAGGCGGAAATATTGGCGCTGGGTCAAAAAAAAATGCGGGGGACAGAATCACCTGTTTCTAAAAGTGAGGGGGACGTGTCCCCCCCGTCCCCCCCGGTTGCTACGCCCCTGCGCATATTACTAGTATTGTGGTGAACAATTGATCCGTGCAAGTTAATACACAGAAATAAAATTGTTTGTCGTGGTAATCTTTAATCAAAATCTGAAAAGTTACTTCCGGTATGGAATGGCGTTCCTTCTCTGATGATGTCAGTTTGACGTCTTGGGTTGAAAGCGCATTTTCAAAACTTTGCCTCTTTTTAAAAAAAACTTTACATACAAATCCAAGAATTGCACACACAAAATGCAAATGTCTTACGTTGCAAACACCTTTGCCATAATATTATATTTTTGGATATATCATACACACAGTTATTCAAAACCTAAAGCTCTTCTTTCATGTACATTTCTGTACAAGATTGAAAGTAATTGGCAGAGAGATGTTGAAAAATTCACGGTAAACACGAAAGCAAGATTGAATCCAAGCCATTTTTTTTTTTTTTTTTACTGTAAGCATTTGTGGTTGTGAATACAGTATTACACAGTCCTGAAAAACCTATTTCTTGACCTTTGGCCTGTTTATAGGCCTATTCTAAAGCCATGATTGGTTGGTGTTACAGTTTTTTTACTCGATTGTTTACACACATTTTCTGAAAGCATGCCTCATATTCTCAGAACTCACACACACACAATGGGCAAAACCCCTCAATTCTCCTGCAAAATGAAACTTTACATTCAAAACAATGTTATTTCTTCTCAAAATGGTATTTTGTTTTCAAATGACACACACAAACCATCATATGAATAGACATTTATAAGAACCAGTTGAACACTGATGTGCTCAATGTAAAACACTATGATGAATGGAAAACACTTCTTCTCCATTCATCATAATGACTTAGGCCTTTTTTTGTTCAGTGTTACACTTACTACAGACAGTACATACATAAGTGTGTGGTAAAATATTTGAGAATATTGTTTTTATACTCAGAACACACAAATACACGGTAACAAATATATTTTATTTTTCCCACAAAAACATTGTACACAGTGTACATCCCAACCAACACAAAGTTGTACATACAGTGGTCTACATACAAAACAACAGAAGAATTGACTGTATACAGTTACAGTAAAAAAAAAAAAAAATTCCAATGTTGGCATCCATTGCTCCATTGAAGAGCTCACCTGTTGCTCTTTTATGCTAAAGCTCTGATTGCTAATTGTAAAACTGTGTGACGGATGTTTGCCCATGTGATGAGTCAGTGTGCATATCTGAATGGCAGTGAAAAAGCTGGTTGTTCAGCCTTGTGAAAACAAGAGATTTTCTGCATGAATATTGTGCCAAAAGCAGATAATTGTGTGTAGTGTTTTGAAAAAGGTGTGTTTTAGAACTGCAATGTGAGTGTAAAGCAGGAACTGTGCTTGTAGTTTAGCAGAATTGGTTCAGGGGGTTGGTGAATGAGTTACATGCTGTGGTCATTGTGTCTCAAGTACCAGTATTTGTGTGTAAACAATTGACAAAAACTGTAAGTAAAGCAATGAGTGTTTGCACATGTGAGGAGTGTGTGTGAGGAGTGTCTGATGAATTAGTGTGGCATTTTGTTAGGTTGTGTTTGAAAAAGGAAATCGAGATACTTCCTGTTAGATTTTTGTGTGTTTCATAGAGAATTGTGTGTTGTGGTTTGCAAAAAGTGTTTTACGAAATAGAAAACTGAGTCGAAGGCCGAGAATTAGCGAATGGTTTTGCAGATTTGGTGTGTGTTTCTGGTGTTTGAGTGTCAGGTTTCGGAAATTGTGTGACAAGTAAGGATTTTGTGTGTAAGCAGTTGAAAAAAACTGTAATACCAGGTGTAAACAGGGCCTTTGTCTGGGACGTCCTGGAACCTTCTTCACTGAGGTTGAATCTCTCTCCTTAAAGTATTTATGATGTAAGGCCCGCTATATTGGTCCAATTTCCGGTTCGCCAATATACGGGGAAGGAATCACGTGTTACTGTCCTTTCCTCATGCGAAGTATTGGTTGGTTAAATGCATTATATTAATCATATATTTACTCGTTAATTCATCTGACTCCATAAATGAAAGGTTTTAATAATATCTGTGCCTCACTAAAAGTGAGTGAATGTTTGACTATTCCGTTTAACTCTTCAATGAAAATAATATCAAAGTCAGTTAGAATAATCAAATGTAACAATTTATTATGTCAGGTAAATGTATCATGCCAATTTCATAATCAATTCAAAGATAATCGATACAAAACATCAAATGCTCTGGAATAGAGAGAAGATGCAAACCCAACATTAAGAAATACGTGAGGCTGAAACGTCTTACTCTCTCAGCCTCACGGGCCATCTGAAGTACAGAAAAGGCCTGAACTCTCTGCTGCATCTCCTTATATACACAAACCTTTCTCAAGGAAACAAGTACTAACAAAAGAAATTTGCATGCAGTGGTCGCACCTTCATGGGGGTGGGTGACCATTTGCTTGAGAGACCACCTTCCTTTGTAAGTCAGTTATCCATAAACTCTTAAAACCTTGTTACCTTTTATTTGATCTATCTGGATATGAGATATCTGTACCACTCACTTTGAGACATTTCAAATGACACCAAAAACATAACAGTCAATGATAAACATTCACATTAAACCATATTCTTGTGTGAGTTCTTGGTAGTTTGCGGAAGTGAGGTCGTATGGGGGAGGTCAAATGGTAATTAGCCCTTTGTCTCAGACCAGGGCCTCAACCAGTATTTTCAGTCTTACATGATCTGTTAAATTTGGCCATGGGACCCACATTTTCCCATGGTCATTAAGCCCAAATTTGACCTGATTCCTAAAGAAATATAATAAAATATACTAAATAATACACAATCTATACAAGTTGTAAGCATATATGTGACCCTGGATTACAAAACAAAAAGAAGTAAGATATTTTCAGAATGAAAGGAGAGGTAGACGAGAAGAAGCAGAAGTGAAGAGCAAAAATAGACTTATCATAGTATCATATCATGATTGTGTCATAGTTGTGTAACGGCTAGGTCGGCGCGACTGGTCAGATGCTATACGGTTGCAAAAATAGATTGACAAGGTGTTTTTTGACAGCAATAATTCATTTTTCTTTTCGTGATAAAGCTGATTTTTTTTTTGTGGCCAATTAAGCTTTTTGCATTTATTCAAAATGCCTCTGATCACTCTGCACAATAATCTAGAAACAATGTGAATCAACACCACAACAACTGAAGCAGCAAACCTTGCAAAACACATTTGTCACTGCCAGAACCTTTGGCTGTACAGAGCGTGACATGATGTCTTTTACATGTGAGACTGGTAGACTCAGCCAGAGTCTGAAATGTTGTTTCTTCCTTCCCTAATGCAAATTTCAAGTGCCATCCATGGCTTTGAGTGCAGCACAGGTGCAGTCCCCTTTCTCCAAACACTTCACTCTCTTCATTAAAGAGAACGGCACTTTGAAGATCTGGCCTTTTAGATTGGCTTCACACTCACAAGAACATCTAATGAGCTCAGCAAGTTCTTCTGCTGAACAGAGTGTCAGTTTGTTTGCCAAATTGCCACCGTATTTATCGTTACATCCAGGGCTTGACATTCACATTTTTGCTCACCAGCCACTGTGGCTTGTGGTTTTCCAAAGTTACAAGCCACTCAGCATTTTCACCGGCCACAATTTTGACATAAAAACCACGGAAAAATATAGATATTTTTAATATTATCTCATAATTTGGCAGCAGGTATGTCACTGCTGTCACAAAGTGGTCATATGATGGCTCTAAAAAGAACATTATTTTGTGTATTTGGTTTTAGGTAAAAAAAAAAGAAGTTATTATTTTACACATCCTGTACATTATTGTTGCTCCTCTATGCCCCGCATAGGCATAGGATAAGGATAAGGCTTAGGATAAGGCAATATTGACTTCAACGAGGGGGATAATAATTTGGCAGGGGGTCGAAATTGGGCACAACACCGGAAAATGCAGATGACCAAGCTGATCGATCAACTTTGCCAGCGCGACTAGACCAGATCGTATCAGATTGGTAAGGTTTTATTGAGAACACTATGTAAACATAAAATCATCATGTCTGCATTTGTGATCGTAGAAATGACATACAAGTGCTACTCTATACTGCTCAAAACTCGCGTTTGAATATATTCTTAAAATATGAAAAACATACATAGGCCTACTAAGAGATATTGACGTAATATCAATGACCTAATATCCGCGTTCATACGTCAATGTCCGCGTTATCCCTGGTTTCCGCTCGTACTGCTATAGTAACCATGGCGACAGACGTGGACAACTGCGTAACGTCTAGCGGCGCGCTCACGCTGCTGTTGTTTCGTTCAAACATTATGGATCATGGCAAGCAGACTTTGGGACAAAAGGAGAAATAAAACGAGGATCAACATCAGCGTGGCGTCCGCGACTAACTTCGACTTGACAGAGACGCAGCTTTTGCATGAGCTTTATTAGACAGGTGAGCAAATGTACATAAACCTAATCAATGTTATATAGCTCAACATGATGAATTGTTAGAATATGATCAGTAAGTTATGCTAATGTTGATCTAGCTTACTGCTAGTCTCATACAGCCAACAAACTAATACATAGAATAACTTTGTAACTTTCAACTCACTCAAATGCAGTTTAGTGTGATCGTGTAGACTAGAGCAAGTGAAACAGCGCTGCGTTACCTCAAGTTTGATTCGTCTAATAAACTGCCCTGTGTGAGTATCATTCAGCACTAGCGGGTAAGTTAGTTCGGTAGAATGAAATGTCCTTATTCCTTTATATCCGCGGGACTCGCGTATGGCGCTGATATCTGTCTCTCATTAGCACTCGCGCCCTGCTTCACACCACAGTCATGTTAAACATCAGTGTATTCACTCATCCATAAACATTATTAGATCCATCAGCATGACGACAAGTTCCATAATTCTGCTTATGCATCATCAACCTACGCTTTTGTTATTTTAAGAGGTTAGCGACCCCTAGCTGCAAAAAAAAAAAAGACATATTGTAGCTTTAAGCACTGTTTTCTAATTGTGTCCTCTTCTGGAAGGCCAAACAAAGTAGTTTTGTTATGAGGATGAAGGTAGGAAGGGTGATGAAGGGAATGAACCCAATCGCAGACAGTAGTCACAGCACACGGTTTATTATATGCAAATAATAGGGAAACCAAAGCCCACGAGGGGGCAAAACACAGACAGGACAACGAGTGACTAAACTAGACTATGATTTGACATAACTAGACTACAAACAAACAGCTAATACAGAAACAGAACTTGCTCTTGACGACACTCTTGACAGGGTACTCACAGAGAGGAATGATAGCATGTAACAATGAACCAGCACAAGACAGCAAACACAAGGGGATTAAATAGGGAGACTAATGATAACAGGTGACACAGTTAAAGCAATAATGACAAAACGAGGATAACAAGGGGGCGGGGCAAGAGAACGAGACAACACAAGCACATGGCCCAAACAAATGGCCATGTGCTTGTACACAAAACATGGGTCTGTCATGATCCTGCCTCAAGAATTAAAGAATGACAAGGACTAGATGGCAGAATCATGACAAGTTTGGCTTTCGCAACGAATAACACAGCGTCTCCACGACACGAGCGACGCTGGCGGCAACAATAACACGGCGAGAATAAAAGTTACGCCTTCTTTCTTTGTGTACATACATTTGTGTTGTGTTATGAAACTGCACACACACTTATGTAGATTTGTGGAGGCGTGTTTGAACGAAGCGTTTTAGGAAGGCGTGGCTGAGCCTTAACTTTTATAAAGAATATCTCTTTAGGTTTGACACTTTGAGTTTTGTAACTCTGCAGATCTTATACTTCCACAAACAGCTGCATAACACACTAAAGAAAAAGGAAAACAAGAAATCGCATCATATGACCCCTTTAAGGACAGAATGCACAGATCCATTATACTGTTACACATGCGTTTTCTTTCTCAACTGTTTATGTTCACTTAAAACATAAATAGTTTACGTAAAAACTCATCAAGACCGGCGTTTTAATATTATTTTGTGTGTATTTGACGGTTTAAGCAATGCAATAAGCATAAGAGTCGGCTTAATGTGCACGCACTTCAGGTGTGAGCAGAAAATATGCAGGAATGAGTCAAATACGTGCAATCCCTCGCCGAAATTCAAGACCTGTAATGAGCAGCTGGTTCAAGAGCAGCTGGTATCGTGTATCTATTCTGCGGGAAATTATTATTGTAAGCGTTTCAGATATTTCAGTATCGATATGTATCGAAAAATCTATATTTTTTGGCAACACTACATTGCACTTAGTTTATTATTATTTCAGATGCCTTTTTTAAAGACTACAACTGAAAAATGTATATATTATAAAATTCAAGCCGCCAAAGTGGCTAGTTGGAGTGACTGCGTTACACACCACTGATGAAACACACCCGCGGTTTGCCCTTGTTACACCACTGTCACCAATGGAGAGTAATTTCACTTAATAGCAGTGATTTCTAGCCTAGAAATCTAGACGCACCCTAGCGGCAGCAAAATTATTTTGCAGCCAGGGTGGGTCTACTCTAGACACTCTCAATAGACCTTTTTGCTGCAAAAACCTAAATTGGGTCAGGCCAATCACGTCGTGTATAGAGTAGGCGGGGGCGGGCTTAACATATGACGACAGAGTTGCGACGGTTACCTGCCACTTGAAAACAAAGAATGGCTCAGGGGGGCAGGGATTTGTATTATTTTGAAGCTACCCCGGGCGCCGCCATTGGCTAGCGGAACCCCACCTGCAGTTAGCATCCCATTGACTCCCATTCATTTTGGCGTCACTTTGACAGCGAATAACTTTACATCTGAGGCGTTTAAAGACTCCATTTGTCCATTATTTATTTCTAAAGAAACACGAAAATGTATAAAAGGCTCCATTACCTTGTAGCTTACGTTATGGCCCTGTAGAAGCAGTTTTTGTAAAAGTAGGCTAACGATTGCGTCACAGCTACGCGACTCTCTGTCGCACAGTAGGAAATTACCGTATGGACAGGAGGAGAAGCTCGCGGGCAATCGGGAGGACGTCGAGGCAAAATGACAAAGTAATTAATCAGAACACCTACAAAAAGTTTCTCCTGCTCCAAGATCATGGACAGCTCCTACTCACGCTCTCCGTCTCTGCGAGTTTCGGAAGGTAATGATTCAGATTGATCTTGACACAGCTACTAGAAGACAGACGGTTTGCTCACGTCACATCTACGTCGTCGAGCTCAGTTTGAGTCTGCGCAGTACGCTGGACCCCCAGGAAGTAAAAAGTTTCTAATAGGCTCTATGCACGATCGCTTCCGCGTTTTGTCTCAGCCCGCCCAGTTACATCCGGTGCTGCGTCAGAAGCAGTTTTTGCATTAGGTGTAGATAATGGCAAATTACACTCGCTGTTTACAAAAACTTCCAGCGGTTAACTTGAATGAAGTTAACAATATTGTGAGGCAGTTAACTGTCACACATATGAAAAAAGAGAAGTTCTTTAAATTATAAATTACGAGCTACATCAACAACTTTGAGGGTGAGTATTCGCTCATATCGCGCGAAATCCGACTAGCGAATCAGTTTCTAAAATCGTTGTCTCCGTTTCTGAGAAAATGATTTTTATTGAAGTGAATTGTCCTATAGAACGCGCTATGCGGAAGTAAAGACGCTGGCTGAGATCCTACCGGAAATACGTCAGCAGCGTTCGTGCATAGAGCCTATTGGCTTCACTTTGTCTCCGTTGAATCCAATGGGGTCGCTGTGTCCATTTCTTTTACTGTCTATGGAATGGCTGCTGCGGATGGAGAACAACGGTCTTTCGAATCGGCTTTGGCCGCGACTCTGGAGGACTTGGAGTTAAGTTTTTCTTTGAGAAAAGAACAAAGAACGGCACTTAAGTCATTCTTAAAAAAAGGAAGATGTGTTCGTAGTTTTGTCGGCCAGATTTAAAAGTTGAATCTATCAACTAAGCTCCGCTGTTGGGAAAACGCTCTGGTTGGTTGAAGCGCTGTCCTATTGTGTGCAGAGGGAATTTGAAAGACAGCCGTTTATCCCGCCCATCAGATTGACCGTGTCTATGGTGAGTTGCCAGACTAAACATCTTGATGTACGTCTGGCTTGCCAGGCTAAGTGATTTCAGTAATTTCACTTAATTCAAAATGACCACAATTAGCATAAGAGGTTGTCAAGTAGGTTTATGTATATTTTGTTCTTGCTTCACAATAGCATTGCACAATAATGAAAAATTTCCAAGTGATAAAAGTCAAAAGCAATATGAAACATCATTCAAGGCTATGCATAGCTTTAGTACACAGACTGATAAAGTCACACTTCATCTTTAAATATTGTTTTGTAAATTACAACTCTTACAGGTCAAACTATCTAGATCATAACTCCGCTTATCTGATATACATGACTGGTTATGTTCATATAATTTTATTATGTTGTAGGTTATATTGCATCAAACAAAAATATAAAATTATCTGTAATAAGTTACATAAATATTGCTACATTTCTCTTAAGGTCACAGGCTGAAACCTTTTGTGTTTTTTTAATTCTCAAAAACACACACAAAAAACAGAAATACAAATACATAAGCTTATTTATATCAGGGCATTTCAGTGTGAAATACTAGGAACTTTTATAAATGTTAAATTAAGGATATTAGCAGTGATGAGTGGTTATGTGAGAAGAATGTGATGGTGGATTATAAATGGTTATCCGAGGCCTTAGTCTCCCTAGGCCATTCCCATTTCCCATTTAAAGTGAGGCAGTGAGGAATCTGCCATCTGGGAAGAGTAGACGTCATCCACGAGACAACTCTGCTCCTCAGTCAGTATGTTCTTCCAGTCTCCGACTTTACCTGAAAGATACAAGGATTGTAGTGTTCAGATCATTATAAAAAATATATTTGATAAAATCACAGGTTTGACACAGAAGCACTATACACTGCCCAGACAAAACAAAGTTGCTGTTTGGATTTAAATAGGCAAATTCTTAAAGTCCCCCTGTGGTGAAAATCCAGCTTTTAATGTTGTTTATGTGTCTATGTGGTGTTTTTAATATGCTTTAAGGACAAATCATGTGTAAATTCATAAGTCGACACCATTGCTGAGTATTTTCTCCTTAAAACTGCAGTGAATCAAAGACAGTCTCAAAAACACGCTTTGAAATCGCTGGTGTTTCTGACGTCACAAACTACCTTGTAACCAATCAGATCAACGTGTGATCGTCAACCAGTGGATCTCTGAGCTGAGTGAGTGAGTGGAGGCGGGGCTCATTTGCATATTCATAGATCTGCGTATACTAAATGAGGCGAGGGTGTCGAGTTACATTCAAGATATTTTAAGGCATGAAGATTTTCAAGGAAAAACGCTTAAATATTTCATTTTGGTGATCAAAGATGAGTTTTTAGGGATAAAATTATTGACTACAGGGAGACTTAAAGCATTTGCCTATTTCAATTCAATATAATAAAAAGAGGACCTACAACATACTAATACATTATTGTGGGCTAAAAGCAGGAGTTTCACTTTCACTGTCCAACCCCTATAAACTGGTGGCATTTTTTTAAAAATGGTCTCCAATATGACTAATGAATACAGAAAAACAATTTCCTAGTGTTTTTCAATGAGTGATTTCACTTAATGCAGGATTATATACACTGACCAAATTCTTAAAGGAGTCATAATGTAGAAATTTCACTTTTTCACGAGAATCAATGTATGTTATGATTGCATAATGATTATACACTGGCCGGGAAGCCGATATTTAAAAGTGAAGCGTTTGTTTACCTCAGGGTTTGTAAAATAGGCCACGTGCACGCGCACGAAAAAACGAGATTTTGATTTCTTCCCCCTCTTGACGTCAAGACGGGGGAGGATATACCAAATATGGACACCGCAAACCTATGCCGCGGGAAGCCCGCCCCTCTCCTCCTCTCCCCTTCAGATTCAGTTTAGTCGACTCGAGAAAGATGGAGAAACCGAGTGTAGCCTACACTTGAGATGCTCTGTGGGTGACTGCCACAAACAACATGCAAATGTGTTTTATCTACCAAAAACGGACGAAACTATCAGGGAACAGTGGAGGAAATTCATTTGTAATGACGCTGTCCCAACAACTCTTTCAAGTGGCGTATCGTTAGGTGTGTGTGCTAAACATTTTACACCGGAATCATTTACAAATTTGGGGCAGTATCAGGCGAACTTGGCCTCGAAGCTCCGTTTGGGAAAAGGTGCCATCAGGGACTTGCCAGAAATTGAAAAGGTAAGACTGTGTTTTTATTGCTCTACTGTGGTTAACAAATAGCAGCTAACTGCTAATGCGGCTATTGTATGTAATGTTACCTTCGAGGTAAACACGGGGAATGGACTCTACGAATGCTAGGCACATCTTTCGACTTTGTTTTACACTAGCAGCTACAGTAGTGACGGTACAGGAGTCCATGCTCAGTGGCTAAAACTGTTTAAATGCAAGTATAACATCACGTTGCATGTCTAAAGAAGAAACATATTGAATGTCTAAATAACCACAACGTGAAACAAGGCAAAAACACCACATGATAGTAAAAATCTCAAAACCACTGTAAGCTGATAAAAAAAAAAACCTACATCTCCGTTAATGTAATCTACATTAAATAAAAGGTAAATTTATGTGGGAGAAAATAGCAACACACGTTTTTGCTCGAACTGATGTTAATGTATGTCTCAGTCAAAATGATTGTCTTTACCATTCAGAGACATCTTGATGTAGACGTGCATCCAACAACTCAACATCTTCACTTTCCAGCTCTGGTTCAGAGTCCGGCTCAAACATGTACGGTTGAATCCCATATGTCGCGGCCGGGTCGGGTTCTGACAACTTGCGCCATGTCAGTTTGTAATGATGCTGAAGTTACCTGCGGTGTCAACCCCCCTCCTTCCTGCAACCAATCAACGCGCCCCTCATTTGCATTATTATAATGACCGTCCACGACAGCCAAAACATCGCATCAGATCTCGCGAGACAATAATGCCTTTAGAAATAAGGGTCTGAGGGGCTCTGTGGTGATTTTTTTTCCACTTTTCTTTTTTAGAAGTGCCTGAAAGACTATAATAGAGCATTGGGTACCAAAGTTAAAACAACATTATGACTCCTTTAAGAGTCTCTACCTGGATCATTGTTGCAGTGATTATTATGTTTCTAGCATGTTATATGTTTATAACCCTAATTGATGGAGTGTGTAGATTTTCACTTCTTAAACAACCATGTATGAAGACACATCATGGATGATAATGTCAAGATTCATCAGGCTCAAACTGTGAAAGAATGGTTGCATAAAGAGGTGCATCAATTTTTGGGAAAGATCTTGTCAGTCAAGAACTGTTGCCAAACAAATAGCATTATAGAAACATAATAATCACTGCAATAATGATCCAATTTTGGGGCCCTATCTTGCACCCAGCGCAACTGACTTTGTACACCGACGCATGTATCATTCCTATTTTGCACCGGTGGCGGTTCAGTGAAAAGAGGAGGCGTGTTCCGGCGCAAACGTTCCCTGGTGCTATTTTGCAGTTCCAGAAAACAATTCCACTGACCAGGAAAAACCTAGTCTAAAGTTAGTGGCGCGTTGCGCATGTTATTCATATGCTATTTTAAGGGCGCATGCTTGGCCATAATCAATGTAGCGTGTGCACAATGCTCATACACTTTACTTCTCTCATCTACACACAGACGCAGCAGTTCCCATTTTTAAAAAATCATACATTATTACAATATTACCACACGAGGGAAATCATTGTGGTGTCCATGAAGATGTGAAAAAATAGGCATAAATCTAGCTTACACATTTACCCGAATTATTATACGCCTGTTTAAGCTAAGCTAATTTGGGTGTGTTTCTCCATCCCCAATGTCACTTCTCTGTGTTTTACGGCCCTGACGAGAACGTCGGTCTCCTCGGCTGTGAACCGCTCCTGGCAAATCTGCCGTTATAAGAGCAATCCGCCATGGAACAAGCGCGCCTGCTCTTAAAGGGAATGTGAGATGATGCTCTGATTGGTTTATTTCACGTTACGCCCAAACCACACCTATGAGTAATGAAGCTACTTCAGACCAACCCATTTAAGATTTGCGTTGGGCGAGATCCGCCCACAAAGTTACTTGCGTTTCGCGTTTGATACTTGCGTTTCAGAATGTTAAAATAGGACCCATAGACTCTTATGCATTTACCTATTTACAAATTTATTTTTATTTTTTAGCCGCGCAGTGTACATTTAGTCATGGTTGTATTAATTTTATATTAATTTTAAGCCCATTTGCCCCCGTGACATGATTATATACTAATGTTTGAAGAAAATGAGAAGTATTTACACACCTTTCCTCATGAACTTGCCCTTGCTGTGGTCCATGATCTCCTGAGGGATGAGGGTGTAGTTCACCATGGCATTTTCCTTCATGCTGTTGAAACTACAATACTTCTGAGCAAGCATCAGCTCATCCTCAGCTAAAGGGCACTGCAGGAATCGACTCACTTTCTGAAGAGCCCCATGAAGATCCTAATAAAATACAAATGTTTTAAACCGAAACTGCTTCTTTAAGTACACAGTATATGTGGCCACGAAATTAATTATTTCTGATAATGGTATCTTACCTGCCACATTTCCTCATATGTGATGAAAAGAAAGTTCTGAATATCTTTTGAGTGACTGGTCCAGCCCTTGACATGTTCAAACCAAGAGCCATAATGCACTGATGGATGAAAAGCACCATCAATTTTATAAGGAAAAGAAAGTGGAATATGATCCAATTGATGAGAACTCAAACTGGTAATAACTGAGTGATAATGTAAACTTAACTAACCTGTTCCCTTCAGGAAAGCACTCAGAAACTCAGAGAAAGAGCCTGGGTCAGGCAGAAAATTGGCCATCTTGTGGAAGTGATAATATGAAACAGCCACATCTTTGAGATTTCTGGCCACATATATAACCTGAGGAAAGTGTTATGACAATTAATTTTGCTTCATGTAATGTATGTGCTTACATGACAATAGTTTAGTGGAAAATTACTGTGTACTGTGTGCAAATGTCAGCTACGAGCCGAAGATGTCTTTGCAAAAAAAGGTGTTGCATGTCTACTCGACATCCTGCCATTTTCATTGCAGTCTCACCACTAATTACATCATTTCCACAGCACTTGACACTTGGCAAAGCTTTAATAAGAATACATGTATATTCAATTCAATTTCAATTCAATTTACATTTTTATTATTATCATTATTTGTTTTCTTTCTATTTTTTTTTTCTATTCGATTTTTTTTCATTTTATTTTAAGTTTTTATTATTATCATTATTTGTTTATTATTTTTTCTTCTCTTTAATTCAAGAATTTTTTTTTGTGGTATACTTGTACACGTGTTTGAGTGTGCACTTAATTAAGGTTATAAAGAGTTGTACCTTATTTCACTAAGTTTGTGCCTGACGAAGACCTGACGTTTGAAACATTGCAATACATACTTTTCTGGAGCAGTCACATCAGTGTGCGGATATTACGTTTGTTTTTTGGCTTTACAGATCGATACATGCATGTTTGCATGCATAACGTATGATGTATGTCTTTTAATGAATTATAAACTTCACATGAGTTTATAGAACTGGCTGTGTATGATAAACTCAGAGAGAGCAGAGAAATTTTGACTAGTTTCTTACCTGACACTGATGCTAGAATTGGCAGTTTCAGCGATTTATCCTCTATTTATTAATTTTAGAATTTTATGTTTTCATTCAATACCATCCATATTGAAATGAAACGAAAGATTGGTAGCTCAGGTTGGTCAAAAAACACACGAGGAGAAGCGTTAGATTTCTCAGAGGGCCGTCGAGTTTGCTGAAAAACACTAGGTAATTTGCTTCTGAAATTTATACTGAGGTTGTGTGAGAAAAACAGATTCAGATTCAGACGTACGCATGTGAAACACAATTTTCGGTAACACTTTATTTTACAGTGTCCTTGTTACATACATTACTTGTACTTACCATAGTAATAACAGTAAATTATGCATAATTACATGCAACTCAACCCTCAACCTACCCTAACCCTATAGTAAGTACATGTAGTTGCTTAATATTACTCAGTACTTAAATATATAATTACACTGTAACAATGACACCTTAAGATAAAGTGTAACCCAATTTTCTCTAACATCCTCCTGGAAAACTAGTCCCGCCCAAATATAGGGCAAATTTGTGTCTTGTCCATCACTCACCTTTGCGTGGGATTGTTTCAGGGCCGGGCCCAGCAGGTGATAAGGCAGATGTGTCGTGATAATGCGAGGCCTGCTGGAGAATTTCAGGACTTCAGGACAGTAGTACTGCTCAAGCCACGGGGCACGGGCCCAGTTGGGCTGATTTTGGGCTATAGTCGGGTCCCCTTTACTCAAAACTAAAGTGAGGATTTCCTGCATCCATGTGGTTCCTATGAGCCAAGGGAAAGACATGAATAATTATCTTGCCTGGGAAAAAAATGGTATGGTATGACGATATATCGTAACCACCGTATATAAAATGTCTATCGTTAGAGATTTTGCTATATCATGTATATTGCGGTATATAAATATATATAGCACTATTGACTGATGAAACGCATGAATGAGAACATAAAGAGCGTGCCTCATGTTAAAAAGAGTTATAAGAGCAATATAACCTGAAAAGTGCGCACAGAAAGCCGCCTCACATTTAGAAGGCGATTCGTGAATTTGGGACGTTCTCGATGTTTAAAAGTGTTATTAAGCACAATAAGCAGTGATAAAGAGCTCAATGCGGACTGACACACAGCGCAAGCACAAGTCTCTTCTCTTTCACGTCTTATTGCGCTTGAATGGTCGAATACTGATGTATGTGAACACAGCCGGTATGTGTATCAGTGTAATGGATCTGTACGTTTGGTCTTAAAGTGACAGTAGCCTAATAAACCTGCTGCTCTGTGTCATTAATGTGAATCAAACTAAACAGAAAATAACTTACTGCTCTTGTCTTGTTTTAGCTTTAATAAGGTTACATTTATATTTAATTCATACAATGAAGACAATGCAATTTTTTACTTTTTACATTTGATTATTACATTTCTGTACTAATTCTATCTACGCTGGTAAGGTGCACAACTGAAGATGTGTCGTAAAGGAGGAAACATTACTAAATGGTCACTAACGAAACCCCCCAACTTCGATGAAGTGTAATTGATTCGAATAGAATCACAATTCGTTAAATAAACCTATTGTACCTGAAAAACTTTTTTTGTTATATTGTATTTGTCCTATTGTTTGTAATTGGATTCTTTTTTCTTATTTTTAATAACAGAAATTAGATGAAATAACACAAATAATACAATAAAAAAACAACAACTATATCATGAAAATAAAAACAACAATAACTATATCATGATATATATATATATATAGCGTTATCGTGAAATAAAATTTCTCATATCGTGAAATAAGACTGGTCATGTCACCCAACCCCTAGCACAGAAATGAGATTAATCAAATACACAACCCAAATAAAAGAAGAACTAAAGATGAATAAAGAAAACGCATTTCATTATTACCTGATTTTGGGTAAGTGACAATTACAGTGTCTGTGTCCTGGAACTGGAAGTTGGTGGCATAACTCAGCGAGTCTTGTGTGTGCAAGTGCCCAGGGAACGTGATGCCGTGAAAGGTTTCGGTGACATCCAGTCGAGCCATGTCTGATCGTGTGTGAATAAATGTCTGCAGAAGAAATATAGAGCAGAGTCTGACAACGCTGTCATTCTGTCAGCTTATAAAGGAAGAGAAAACAGAACTCTTGTGTGAAAAAGGGGAAGTACACACAGAAACTACCTGAGAAACCGGTTACTATCAAAATTCCAGGTAAAAACTAGTCAAGGGAGTTGTTGTGTTGAAATGTACAATAGGCCATTTATCTTTACAAAGCCTTCTTATTACAAGATCATCACATCGTAGGACGTGAATGATGGTAGCTTGGTTTCCCTTTTGACCTTGTTAATCTTTGACAGTTTAAAGTTCATCAGTGATCATTCTATTCAGTGACAGTTACAATACAGTCTGCTTATATGACGTCAAAAATACACAGATTTTCTCCAATGATGGCGACAACTGGGTAACACTTTATTTTACAGTGTCCTTGATACATATGTTACATGTACTTACCATAGTAACAACACTATAATATATATATAACAGTATAGTAGGCCTATACATTATGCATAATTACGTGCAACTAACCCTCAACCAAACCCTGATCCTACCCTAATCGTATAGTAAGTACATGTAGTTAATTAATATTACTCGGTACTTAAATATATAATTACACGGTAACAATGACACCTTAAAATAAAGTGTAGCCGACAACTGTTTATTTTTTGTAACGTTTAAGGTCAGATGAAGATGAAGATGCAAAAAGGCTCCAAAATAATAGTGCTTAATAACATAATACAAACTCGGGTAAATCCACAGGAAAATGGCAACAACAACTACCGGATAATGAACTGCAAACAAAGAGGAACTTAAATATACGGCGGTAACGAGCTCAAGTGTGAACAGGTGTGCTAAAAACTATAGAAGCTTGTTTCCGCCGCAGAATAAAATTTTTTTAAAAGATAATTGCAACTTTTTATCTCACAATTGAGAGTTTACATCTCGCAACTCTGACTTTTTTTCTCACAATTCTGACTTTATAACACGCAATTGGGAGATATAGGGCCCTATCTTGCACCCAGCGCAATTGACTTTGTACACGGACGCATGTATCATTCCTATTTTGCACCCGCGCACAGCGGACTTTTCCCTCCACAGATGCACGTCGGTTAACTAAGAAATACACTTGCGCTCCCCGGGGCGGTTCAGCGCAAAGAGGAGGCGTGTTCCGGCGCAAACGTTCCCTCATGCTATTTTACAGGTTTAGAAAACAATTGCGCCACTGACCCAAAAAAAACAGTTTAAAGTCAGTGGCGCGTTGCGCATGTTATTCATATGCTATTTTAAGGGCGCATGCTTGGCCTTAATCAATGTAGCGTGTGCACAACGCGCATACACTTTTACCCAAATTATCATACGCCTGTTTAACCGAAGTTAATTTGGGTGTGTTTCCATCCTCAATGTCACTTCTCTGTGTTTTACGGCCCTGACGAGAACGTCGGTCTCCTCGGCTGTGAACGCTCCTGGCGTGCGCCTGGCAAATCCGCCGCTGTAATAGGAATCCGCTATAGAACAAGCGCGCCTGCTCTTAAAGGGAATGTAAGATGTCGCTCTGATTGGTTTATTTCACGTTACACCCAAACCACACCTATGAATAATGAAGCTACTTCAGACCAACCCCTTTTAGATTTGCGCCGGGCGCAAGAGTCATTTATCCCGCCGGGAAAATAGCAACAGCGCCCAAGACCCGCCCACAAAGTTACTTGCGCTTTGCGCTTTGACACGTTTCAGATCGTTAAAATAGGGCCCATAAAGTCATAATTGCATTATATAAAGTCGCAATTGCGTGTTATAAAGTCAGAATTGCGAGATATAAACGTAATTCTGAGAAAAAAATTAATCAGAATTGCAAGATAAAAATCGCAATTATTTTTTTTATTAATTCTGTGGCGGAAACAAGCTCTCATAAAAAAAAACAGACGACAACGTAAACGATCCCGTTCACAAGGATCTGCTAAAATGATTAAAAAGGCTGTATAACACATGCCAGGCCAGTAGTTGGCGATGTCACTTTGTCAAGAAACATCGCGTGAACATGTAATACGCATTTTAATTTATTTTTATATATAATTTATTTGACTTTTTAATTTGTATGTGATATTATTTTTCAGCTGTGCTTATTAATAAGTTTGATTGTAGAATGTTTGCTTAAAAAGTTTAGTATGTTATTTATCTGTATATAATTGTCGGGGCATTAAATGCTCGTTCGGGGATTAAAATGGCTGAAAATGGGCCCCATTTTGTGTGTGTTTGGCTCATTAGTCGGCTGGGTGCATATCAACTGACGTAGACTTGGATGGTATGATTATGGTTGAATATGTGTGTGTGGTACTCGAGTAGTACTCTAACAACAGTAACATCATTACTATATATTAATAGTCCATAATTATCATCATTCACACACAGGTTTAGGCTCTGCTCATACACAAACATAAGGATGCATAAACACCTGATATGACATCTTCCATCGCATTATCATTATGTATCTACTGTACATGACTTATAACATTATAAACATTATAACTCTACATGACTTACTATAACATTATAAACATTATAACTCTACATGACTTATTATAACATTATAAACATTATAATTCTACATGACTTAGGCTACTATAACATTATAAACATTATAACGCTACATGACTTAGTCTACTATAACATTATAAACATTATAACTCTACATGACTTACTATAACATAAACATTATAACTCTACATGACTTAGGCTACTATAATATAATAAACATTATAACTCTACATGACTTATTATAACATTATAAACATTATAACTCTACATGACTTAGGCTACTATAACATAAACATTATAACTCTACATGACTTACTATAACATTATAAACATTATAACTCTACATGACTTAGGCTACTATAACATTATAAACATTATAACTCTACATGACTTACTATAACATTATAAACATTATAACTCTACATGACTTATTATAACATTATAAACATTATAACTCTACATGACTTACTATAACATTATAAACATTATAACTCTACATGACTTAGGCTACTATAACATTATAAACATTATAACTCTACATGACTTACTATGACATTATAAACATTATAACTCTACATGACTTACTATAACATTATAAACATTATAACTCTACATGACGACTTATAACATTATAAACATTATAACTCTACATGACTTACTATAACATTATAAACATTATAACTCTACATGACTTAGGCTACTATAACATTATAAACATTATAACGCTACATGACTTAGGCTACTATAACATTATAAACATTATAACTCTACATGACTTACTATAACATTATAAACATTATAACTCTACATGACTTACTATAACATTACAAACATTATAACTCTACATGACTTACTATAACATTATAAACATTATAACTCTACATGACTTACTATAACATTACAAACATTATAACGCTACATGACTTAGGCTACTATAACATTATAAACATTATAACTCTACATGACTTAGGCTACTTTAACATTATAAACATTATAACTCTACATGACTTAGGCTACTATAACATTATAAACATTATAACTCTACATGACTTAGGCTACTATAACATTATAGTACAGCACCTTAAAACATCAACCTGCGCTCTTGACACACTTCCCACATCTTTTTTCAAAAGTGTGTTAAACAGTTTAGAAGCAGATCTTCTAGAAGTGGTAAATGCCTCACTTCTCTCTGGGAGTTTTCCAAACTCCCTGAAAAATGCAGTTGTCAAGCCCCTCCTGAAAAAGAGCAATCTGGATAAGACCATATTAAGCAACTATAGACCGATTTCAAATCTTCCTTTCATAGGCAAGATCATTGAAAAAGTTGTCTTCAATCAGCTGAACAAATTCTTGAGCTTGAATGGATACTTTGACAATTTTCAATCTGGTTTCCGACCGCACCACAGCACAGAGACAGCGCTCATAAAGATAATAAACGATATTCGCTTAAATACTGACTCAGGCAAATTATCAGTGCTGGTACTACTCGACCTCAGTGCTGCATTTGACACTGTCGATCATAACATACTTCTTGACAGACTGGAAAACTGGGTGGGGCTTTCTGGGATAGTCCTAAAATGGTTCAGGTCATACTTAGATGGGAGAGGTTATTATGTGAGTATAGGAGACCATAAGTCTGAGTGGACATCCATGACATGCGAAGTCCCTCAAGGCTCTTACCACAGCTATGCAGACGACACACAGCTCTACTTAGCCCTATCGCCTAACGATTACAGCCCCATTGACTCCCTGTGCCAATGCATTGATGAAGTCAACAGTTGGATGTGTCAAAACTTTCTTCAGTTAAAAAAAAAGACAAAACTGAAGTCATTGCGTTTGGAAACAAAGATGAAGTTCTCAAGGTGAACGCATACCTTCACTCTAGGGGTCAAACAACTAAACATCAAGTCAGGAATCTTGGTGTGACACTAGAGTCAGACCTTAGTTTCAGTAGTCATGTCAAAGCAATAACTAAATCAGCATACTATCATCTGAAAAATATTGCAAGAATTAGATGCTTTGTTTCCAGACAAGACTTAGAGAAACTTGTTCATGCTTTCATCACCAGCAGGGTGGATTATTGTAATGGACTCCTCACTGGCCTTCCCAAAAAGACCATAAGACAGTTGCAGCTCATACAGAACGCTGCCGCCAGGATTCTGAGCAGAACCAGAAAATATGAACATATCACACCAGTCCTCAGGTCTTTACACTGGCTCCCAGTTAAATTTAGGATTGATTTTAAAGTATTATTACTGGTATATAAATCATTCAATGGCCTAGGACCTCAATACATAGCAGATATGCTCACTGAATATAAACCCAACAGATCACTCAGATCATTGGATCATATCAGCTAGAAATACCAAGGGTTCACTCTAAGCATGGCGAATCTGCTTTTAGCTATTATGCCAGCCGCAGCTGGAACCAGCTTCCAGAGGAGATCAGACGTGCTCCTACAGTAGTCACATTCAAATCCAGACTCAAAACACATCTGTTTAGCTATGCATTTAATGAATGAGCACTGTGCCACTGTTCGTCCGACTGTTTGTACGGTATTTTATTAAATTTTTCTAAACTGTTTTAATTATTCTTATTTTGTTTTTATTATTTTAATTTCTTCTATGTAAAGCACTTTGAATTGCCATTGTGTATGAAATGTGCTATATAAATAAACTTGCCTTGCCTTGCCTTGCCTACTATAACATTACAAACATTATAGTTCTACATGACTTAGGCTACTATTGTCACGGACACACCCTCGTCAGCACCAGTTCCAGATACATTCACTCCACCCACTGGCTCACTATTCCCGGATTTCTGATTGTCATCACCTGCCCTCATCACCTGCCCTCATCACCTGCCCTCATCACCATCATCTCCAGCTAGTGTTGTTTTTGGCGGCCTGTTTTAATTTTAGTTTTAGTCTTTGTGTCAAGCTGTCGTTTTAGTTTTTATTAGTTTTAGTCACGGTCATACTCTTTTTAGTCTAGTCAAGTTTTAGTCGACGAAAACTGATGACATTTTAGTCTAGTTTTAGTCAATGAAAATTGTATTTTAGTCTCTTTTTAGTCATGCAATTCTATTTAACCCAGTCAATATAGAATTTCAAACAAGGTTATCTTATTATAGCCTATTTAGTATAGGCTATTTAGGGCTGTGACGGTGGCAGGTTTTTTTTACCACCGCGGTAATGGACCAAATAGCCTACCGGCGGTGGTTGGGGGGCTATTTAAAAAAATAAAAAATAAAAACTCGTTTTATATTTCCACACAAAGACGCGTGATATAGCCTACCACTCTGCGCTCTGAGAGGGATGGGACACGAGCAGGAAAGAGACCATCGATCTCTTTATGATATCATTTATTATTTATATAGATTAATTAGCATTGTCACGTAACATTACACAGCCGATAACTGTGTCATAATTGATAACGATCATAAATCACTGAACATAGTATTAACAGTACTCACTTTTGCACACAAATCCAATCTGAGGCTGATGACCCGTTCGCTCGCAGGCAGGACGTGATTTACTAAAGGTTCTGACAAAATGTTGATTGCTGCAGTCTATTAAATATATATATTTTTTTTATATCAGTTTGAATGAATTAATCAATGACTAACTATAAAGTCTTCACTTGTTTCATTATTAGATGGATCAGTGTTTTTGAACGAATCTCTTGAATGATTCAATGACAAACACATTTTTTAACAGTCACTTGTCGCCACCTACTCGCAGAGGTGGACAGTAATTTACTTGAGTACTGTACTTAAGTATACTTTTTGAGTATCTGCACTTTACTTGAGTATTATTTTTTCTGGAAACTTTTTACTTTAACTTCACTACATTTGAAAAGACAAATATCGTACTTTTTACTCCACTTCATTTCTGTCAAGGTGAGTAGAGATAGTAACGTCAGTCAGTGGATGATTTTGGTTGGAAATGAAAGTCAATTTGACGTCAGATAGACGTAAGAGCCCGACGTCGGGTTGACGTCAACATCCGACTTCGGACAGACGTTGGATTTTGGTTGGAAATGAAAGTCAGGTTGACTTTAGAACACAACGTCAGACTGACGTAAGAACCCGACGTTGGGTTGACGTCAATATCCGATGTCGGACAGACGTTGGATTTTGTTTGGAAATTGTTGGAAACTTTTATTCCTTCATCGAAGCAGAAAACCAGGAGACTTGAGATGGATCTTATAAGCAGAAGAGATTTATTCTTCCGAGTCTGTAGTTCAAGTCTAATCTAAATACAGTATTCATGGTAGTTATACACATTCAAAGAGGGGAGGGATTACATAGAGGCGGAGACTCTGAATAAAGCATGTTTAGAAAACACACCCTAGACACCCTAGGGTCTGGCCAATCCTAATTCAATCAGCCTAACGATTCAGCGTCTGGGGCTGAGGCCCCAAGAGCCATTTGGGCTCCGAAAGCCATTTGCAGAACAAAAGGTGAGATTCTCAGTGATCTGACTCATTTAACTTTACAATGGAAAAACAGGTCTGGCAGGAATCTCTGGCTGGAAACTCAATAATCATCTGAAATTAGTCTAAAATATCTCTGTTTATATTGGAATCTAAATTAAAACCTCAATGATCTGACTCATTTAACTTTACAATGGAAAAACAGGTCTGGCAGGAATCTCTTCCTGGAAACTCAATAATCATCTGAAATTAGTCTACTAAACTGTCTCAGTTTATATTGGAATCTAAATTAAAACCTCAAATGCTAAAATCAGAATTCTTCACCATAAGGTTTATGTAAGGAAGTATATCTGAAATAGATTCTTAAATTTGTAATCCTTCAAAATGAAAGTCAAGTTGACGTCAGAACCCGACTGATGTTGGTTTCTGACGTCAACTCGATTTTCATTTTCAACACACAATACAACGTCTGTCCAACGTTGGAGATTAATGTCAATCTGACGTTGGATTCTGACATCAACCTGATTTTCATTTTTAACGTTGGGTTTAGTCTTCTGAATGCGGATTTTGTCATTGTTTTGGAGCACACTAGCTTACAGTTAACTAACAGTTAGGCTAACATATTCATACTTAAAGCCCAAAAACTTTAAATAGGGCACTACTTGAGGGAACATTTGTCACTATTTGTCCGAAACCATTGTGGACGTTATTGAGTGCGGTTATTCAATCTCACATTCAATCCCACTACTGGAACTGTGCTCTAGAAATACATTTGATATTGATATGAAGATAGGTAGGCAGGCATAGATTCAGAGGCATACGGTACTGTAAGTATTACATACAACAGTTCAACAATAATAAAACAATCCATTGACATTTACATTTTACTTTTGATACTAAAGTACTTTTAAAAACGAGTACTTCTGTACTTTTACGTAAGTAAAAATAGGTCTTTACAACTTTTACTTGTAACGGAGTAATATTTGACCAGTAGTATATCTATACTTTCACTCAAGTAAAGAAGTTGTGTACTTTGTCCACCTCTGCCTACTCAGGTAACAATGTAATTCAAAAGTAGCCTGGAAATCCAGACCTAAATCTAAAAGATTAATGGTCTGGCGTCGACTAATGAAAATCGGCCAGCTCGAGGGGCGGCACCAAGCATGCATTTGAAAATCTCACTGCACGCAATTGGATAACACTACGACCAATCACAACAATAAACCCCAGCTACCAGCAGGCCGTATCCGGTCGGCAAAACAGCAAAAACGCCCTTCTTACAAAGGAACGATTCGAGCGGCGTCTTCTATTCCTCTTTTAGATAAAAAGCCAAGTCTAACTCGTTCATTGTAGCGCCCAAAGCCGTTTCAAACAACTGGTGTTCATCCATAGCCATCTTGCAATGTTTACTAATGACTTCGACGTCACCTGTTTAGCTCGCCTCTGGACCGCCTATATCAGATAACCCGATGTGATTGGTGCAGCTCAGATCGAGGGGCATATTTACTGAGCATCATTATTCGACACCAGAGTAACTCGCTGAGCAAATTCAAGTTGTGCTCTCGCGAGAACTCAACTGATTTACTCTATTTTGATCGCAACCGTAGACATCAGTGATTATATCTCAACTATAAACTTTTATTCCAGTACTTCTGTGGAAATTTTAATTATTGTAACACAAAAATAAGGATCCTATGTGGTTGACTAAAGCTGTTTCATATCTATACATGACAACGGCTCTCTCTGGATCAGAACACAGATCTGAATGTTCGCTGTGATCGTACTTGTCGAAGGTCTAATAGACATAGCTTTGTCTTGATTTTCTTTATTTTAACCCCCCCCCCACACACACACACAAAACACACAAATTAAATTATAAATATATTATAGCATATACACAATAACACATTGTTTAATTTTCAAAAGTAATTTTCAAAGTGTTTGTTTTGCGGTAGATATGAACAAACGTTCATATTAGATATGAAAACGACGTTCTCTATTATACGCTCCAGATGAGCGTCCGTTATATTTAATCAGCAACAGCATTGTGAACTTTTGCAAAGATACTTTTAAATGCATCATGCAAACTGCAAACACATGAGGAAAGAATCCGCATAAAAGACAGACAACTGGCAGTCTACTACATTTTGTGCTTCCTACTCTTCTGCTACACACTCAAAAATTATGCAATTTGCATAATGATGCATATAAAAGTTAATGACCAAGGGCCCTATTTTAACGTTCTGAAACGCAAGTATCAAACGCGAAACGCAAGTAAGTTTGTGGGCAGATCTAAAATGGGTTGGTCTGAAGTAGCTTCATTACTCATAGGTGTGGTTTGGGCGTAACGTGAAATTAACCAATCAGAGCGACATCTCACATTCCCTTTAAGAGCAGGCGTGCTTGTTCCATGGCGGATTGCTATTATAACGGCGGATTTGCCAGGAGCGGTTCACAGCCGAGGAGACCGACGTTCTCGTCAGGGCCGTAAAACACAGAGAAGTGACATTGGGGATGGAGAAACACACCCAAATTAGCTTCGGTTAAACAGGCGTATAATAATTTGGGTAAATGTGTGAGCTAGATTCATGCCTATTTTTTCACATCTTCATGGACACCACAATGATTTCCCTCGTGGAAAGGAAGTATTTTTCCTTGTAATAATGTATGGTTTTCTAAAAATGGCAACTGCTGCGTCTGTGTAGATGAGAGAAGCAAAGTGTATGTGCGTTGTGCACACGCTACATTGATTATGGCCAAGTATTAATCACTCAAACCACTTTATCTAAACCGCTCAACCGTGGGACTCACACATCCACTTTCTTTGCAGCTCGTTTCCACCGCAGAAACTTTTCCCAGGAACTATAGGGACTTTGGTGTGGTACAGGGACCAGGGTCTAAATGAAGTTCCAGGTTAAAATTCCCCCCTCAGAAAGTCCCTACTTTTTCAAAGTTCAGGAACTTTCGGGAGTGGGACTTTGGCCCTGAACATGCTGATTGGTTGAGTTCATGTAGCATTTTATTTCAACCACCATTTGTTATATCTGTTGTGGTGCGTGCAGTAACTGTTGTTTACTAATCGAATTAACAATGGAGTTTAAAAAATATGACAGATGGACCGAGGACGAGGTTCAGGCTTTATTACAGTTTTTCTCAGTCACTCTGGTGCATTTCTCAGATCAGAAATGAAATTTTCAAAACTACCTGTTCAACCTCCACATCATCTAGTCACTTGTGCACATCATAAAAGCAGTTTCTCATTCTTTTGAACAAGTTGCCATTGCTTTGGTACATTCATGTGATTGATTATGTACAATTGTCTGCGGTTTCCTACATTATCAGTTGCTAACGCCATGTTGCTCAAAATGTATTACAGTTTTTCTCAATTGTTTACACACAAATACTGGTACTTGAGACACAATGACCACAACATGTAACTCATTCACCAACCCCCTGAACCAATTCTGCTAAACTACAAGCACAGTTCCTGCTTTACACTCACATTGCAGTTCTAAAACACACCTTTTTCAAAACACTACACACAATTCTCTGCTTTTGGCACAATTTTCATGCAGAAAATCTCTTGTTTTCACAAGGAACACACTGCCATTCAGATATGCACACTGACTCATCACATGGGCAAACACCCGTCACACAGTTTTACAATTAGCAATCAGAGCTTTAGCATAACAGGTGAGCTCTTCAATGGAGCAATGGATGCCAACATTGGATTATTTTTTTACTGTAACTGTATACAGTCAATTCTTTTGTTGTTTTGTATGTAGACCACTGTATGTACAACTTTGTGTTGGTTGGGATGTACACTGTGTACATTGTTTTTGTGGGAAAAATAAAATATATTTGTTACCGTGTATTTGTGTGTATAAAAACAATATTCTAAAATATTTTACAGCACACTTATGTATGTACTGTCTGTAGTAAGTGTAACACTGAACAAAAAAAGGCCTAAGTCATCATGATGAATGGAGAAGAAGTGTTTTACATTCATCATAGTGTTTTACATTGAGCACATCAGTGTTCAACTGGTTCTTATAAATGTCTATTCATGTGATGGTTTGTGTGTGTCATTTGAAAACAAAATACCATTTTGAGAAGAAATAACATTGTTTTGAATGTGAAGTTTCATTTTGAAGGAGAATTGAGGGGTTTTGCCCATTGTGTGTGTGTTTTTTGATTTGTGTGTAGATTTCTGAGAATATGAAAATGTGTGTAAACAATCGAGAAAAACTGTAAATAGTTGTCTGTGCAATAGTCTTACCCCTCAAAACATCTCATTAGTTCATCGTATAAGTCATTAAATGTAAAATGGTTGATCTAGTTGTCATAAACTGTTGTTAATGGGGTAACAGTTTAGGACCCAAGGACCAGATGTTTGAAAGAAGACCCGGAGTCAGAATTATAAAAAATTGAAGAAAAGTTTTACTGAAGATAGTTTGCAGTTTCATCAGCAGAAGTTCAGCTTCAAGACTCACACAGGAGTTCGTAGGCCGCCCCGCTTACAGTTACAAAGATCACAGCAGTTATACCATTTCCAAGGTCTAAGCTATACGTCATTGCTTACAGGCTGAATGATTCTCATTGGCTAAGAAACAGATAAACATAGTAATTTTCCACACATATACAGACAGACTGAAGCAT
The DNA here is from genome assembly GCF_951802725.1 of Rutilus rutilus. Lineage (NCBI taxonomy): Eukaryota > Metazoa > Chordata > Actinopteri > Cypriniformes > Leuciscidae > Rutilus > Rutilus rutilus. The sequence continues at coordinate 57,375,227 of NC_140211.1, read as the reverse complement.
ATCTCCATAGATTATGCAGCTGACACTCAGACCCTGAAGTTAGGCACGTCGTGAACTTCCAGGTCGCAGATTTAGGCTGCTGGGTGCCAGCATGTCTTGAACAACAATGCCAGTGGTTCCTTAACCTGTAAGCAAGAAGACTAACACACACACCAACACACAGCTTTTCCAAGGTTGGATTTGGCCAGGCTCTTACTATAAACAGGAGTCTCGTCTCAAAACATCAAGATAATGCGTTCTTTCTCAAGGAGAGCTACACTTTAGGCTTTAACAAAGTAATGGTCCCTTAAACTATTGGCTTCAATGTGTTTTAACATGTTGAGGACCTTTCTCAAACACAAAACATTTCCCTATTTCATTTCTGGAAATATCAAATACTGACATTAAAGAATACATGAAAAGAACATTTCAGTAATCACACTGGTAACTTCAATAACAAAATAAAAATCTCCAGAGAAGTAATTAAACTCATGTGATATTTAGAAGGAAAAATATTGATTAATACCTTGATTATAATCACTCATTACATATACACTGAAGCAGCAGTGGATTCCAATCCACCCCCTTCACTGTCAAGCATATGTTCTACACATTTCTATTAGACTTTTTGTGCCATGAATTGATGAATTGTGCAGGTGAATCTTGACTTTCACTGACGAAGAGAATGTAGATCAACCAATGAGAAACCAGTTCTCTGAAACAGCTCAAAGTTGCATCTCATGAACCTTCGATTGGCAAGCATATATACATGCAAAAGCAAAGTTCCTGTGCTTGCCTTTCTAATGTTGTAGTTTTGCCCTTGTGCCCCTATTTCTTTTTCTTTTCTATATCACAATAATATTGTGGTTTTTTTTGTTTTGTTTTTTGACCACTAGTAAAAGTGTAACTGTGAATCCTATCCAGTCTCTTTCAATTGCAAGATAAAAAGTTGCAATTATCTTTTTTTTTTATTCTGTGGTGGAAACAAGCTCTCATAAAAAAAACAGACGACAACGTTGTCAAAACGATCCCGTTCACAAGGATCTGCTAAAATGATTAAAAAGGCTGTATAACACATGCCAGGCCAGTAGTTGGCGATGTCACTTTGTCAAGAAATGTCATGTTTGTCATGTAATACACATTTTTATTTATTTTTATATATAATTTATTTGATTTTAATTTTTTATTTGTATGTGATATTATTTTTCAGCTGTGCTTATTAATAAGTTTGATTGTAGAATGTTTGCTTAAAAAGTTTAGTATGTTATTTATCTGTATATAATCCTGTTGAAACATAAGAGTTAAAAAAGGGGGGAGGGGGCTTTTGTCGGGGCTTTACAGTTTTTCTCAGTCGCTTTGGTACATTTCTCGAATCATCCTCGACATTTGCAAAACAGTAAGTGCATTTCTCAAAACAAAACACCGTGGATTACCTGCAAAAGCCAGTCTCTTGCTCAAAATCTTTAGTTCATCTCTCAAAAGTAAATATCTGTCAATGAACATGTCAGTGCCATCAGAATGACAAGTCCTTGTGTCATTGTGTACGGATAAGATAGTCAAATTGCTTAGTCATCTTGTCAATAAAACACTGCTCTCTGTTAGTATTACCTGATGTAAACTATGGCAACAGTTTGGATGACAGTTACTGTATTGAAATGTACAAAGCTGCGCTTCTTCTGTATGCCGTATATCCATTTCAAAAGTACAAATGTACACACTACTGTACGTGAGTTATTGATTGAAAGAGACTGAAAAATGGGAACAATTTGTACGAATTGTTTTGAGAAATGCACTTACTGTTTTACAAATGTCGAGGATGATTCGAGAAATGTACCAAAGCGACAGAGAAAAACTGTAAAAACAGCTGTGTTGAATCAACCGATGTGTGAAGCTTAATATAGTCTAGCGCTGCCCGTGAAGGAAGCCACACCATTGGGGTGAACACGAAACACCAAGTTTTGATAGTACAGAAGAGTAATCAGGTTACACATTAGTTTCTCTCAAACCGAAATGATTTTTTTTTATGATTTTGCTCTGCCCTCTTAAATGAATTGCACATTGTAAAGCGATCACATATTAGATAACAAAGGTTTAAATGTTGAAATTGGTCTTCTTCTATTTCAAGATTGGTGAGTAGTTTGAGACAACAGGAAGAACAAAAAACTAAAAAACTAAAATAAGATCTGTTAGTTATCTTTGAGTCATCAGCCGGTCAGTTTTTGGCAACGGGGATGTATAACTCGCATGCAAAAAGATCTTAAACAGATACCATATTTGTTTCAAGACCCAGTCAGTTTTATGGAAGAATAATTACGTTATGTTTAAAATTCAAGATTATAGCATGTTTTTTATTCCATAAACACCACTCCTTGGTTTCGCATTAGTCATTTAACAAGTCAAAACCCCTAAAAATGTGGGAAAAAGGTCTCTCATAGGCTTTTCTGACAAGTGTGAATATAGTTTTGCATGAGCAGAAATATGTTATGAAATGTACGTAGTTCAGTTTGTATCAAGAAATGCTCGTGGCTGAAGCTCAGGGCTTTAAATGGATGGGTTGCATGGTTTTACCGCCACAAATAGCAAACCATGAGTCATTACCATAATGGCCTTGGTTTTGGATAAAAATATCTGACCATCTGATTATGACTGTATGCGGTTGTTGTTATATAACTTTATATAAAAGTTATATAAAAGTCACTTAAGGTGAAGTGTGAATTTCTGCAGAACTAGTGTCATATGCCCTAATTCACTATCCTTTAAGAGAAAGTGTGAGCAAATGCACAAATTTGAGCTGTCGCAAAAACTATTTTTGTCGACAAAAGTGTAACAGCGCACAGGATGCAACAGTCTGGTTCCGGAAGTGAAAACAGCATTCATTTTCTCCATAGAGAAATCTTTTTTTTTTTCTTTTTTTTTTTACAGTAACTCGCTGTAAATAATAAACTTTTAAAGACAGCCCTGTTGTGAGTTGTGAGGTTGTTAATCAGTCGTATTATTTGCTTCTGTTGAAGCCGTCAGCCTGCATTATTTCAACTTAGTTTTGAAATAATCATGTTTAACAGCGGGATTCGTTATGAAAAACTACATTACCCATGATGCTGTGCAAAAATTCCACCAATCAGATAGTCGATCTCCTTACACTCTCTAAATACTTATATATGTTATATATATATATATATATATATATATATATATATATATGCTTCATGGTATTGTAGTTCTTACCCTCACTAAAGCCGTTAAGTTCAAAGTCTTGCAGTATTTTTATCAGATTTTCAAATACTTTTTCACTTCAAATCAAAGTTTTTTGCAATATTATGATTCACCTCGTAGCTGGTTGGTTTGGTTCATGGCTTATAACGCTTTAACAAATATATATTTTTTAAAATCTCTATGGGAGAAATGAATGGAAAAAACACTTCTGGAATCAACACGCATTAATACGCTCATTGAGTGCATGGGTTGTACACTCATTATTGCTATGCATTATGGGATTGAACGAGTGCCATAGATAATCTCCACTATTGTTTTGGACAACTGAATTTAAGCTTGTGGAAATGAAAGCGTTAATATCAACATTATAAAATTAAGTAAATCCTACTCAACTTTCTTATACTGGTGTTCCCATCATGCACTTGGGCATGAATACTTAATAAGGTTGCATTTTTCACTGTTTTCCAGCTGTATTTACACTATTTTATCATTGCCTTTGTTGTTAAATTTTTAAGTTTTCTGTTTTGTGACATCTGGAGTTCATTTTCCACTCAAAATAACCCACTCATACTCAAAAATGATCCAACGAATGTTACTGTTATTGTGTACCAAGTATTGAGGTCTCTGTGTTCAGATGGGTACCACTTTTATTATGTAGATATGTTGTCTACACAATATCTACTGTATTATTTAGATGTTCTAAATAAAGCATACACGTTTTAAGCATGGCTTAATTGAGTAAAATGTACTTGAAACAGAGTTTTGCAGAAATAGTAGAAAAAGTAGAAATTACTCAACAATCTTTAACTGACCAAGTTACTTACTTTCTTTGTTAACTTTACTTAAATTAGTTAAGTAGATTTTACTTAATTCTATATGTGAAATTTACTTTTAATATCTGTGTGCAAAAACTTGCAACTAGGTAAAATTTCTTTTTCAGTGTACACATTTATTCCACAAGAATAATTAACCCCTTCCTAAAGAATAAATGTATGTTGAACTGAAGGAATTCCTCTGAAGTTAATGGTCAGAGAGCACACAGATGGACTTTAAACAAGAACATGCAAAAACACTCACTTGCTTTTACATAGTCACTTGTGTCACTTTGCTCTATCATTTAAAATGAACATTTATTTTATGGGACAATTTTACAACCCATAATTATACATTAACTCACATTCGGTGCTGCATAATGATGATCTATGGCACGGGTGTTTTAGTCTTAGTGTAGAGACACACAGAGAGTCTGCAGAGAGAGAAGAAGATACACATCTGTGGATATAAGTTTAGCTAAAAACAAGAATAGGTTAGATAAACAGGGTTATTTGAGGAGCAATCCGTTATTAAAGGTTATCGAGGGAGTAAACAGTGTGGTGGTGATGATGGAATGGGCCAAAACTGTGTGTTTAGTTCTCTGGGCTTTTACTGTCAACTCTACAGCAGATGAATATAGGGATCGCGCCCTGAGTCTGATGGCTGATACCCCACTTATAGATGGGTAAGTCTATCTATCTATCTATCTATCTATCTATCTATCTATCTATCTATCTATCTATCTGTCTGTCTGTCTGTCTGTCTGTCTGTCCGTCCGTCCGTCCGTCCGTCCGTCCGTCCGTCCGTCCGTCCGTCCGTCCGTCCGTCCGTCTGTCTATCTAGATAGAGTTTAGAGTTAAGCTCTTATCTTTAGGATTAATTTAGATCAATGATAATTAGTGCTTGTAAACATAATGTTTCATTTTTTACAAATGTTTTGTTGGTACAAACAGAGCTACCAAGAGAGGAAGGAAGAAATAGGAATAGGAAGTGTAATTTGTAATGTTCTCTTTTTTTTTATTTATTATCTATGATTCTGTTTGAAAGTGATTTGTAATCTCTCATGAAACAGGCACAATGACCTGCCCTGGCAAATGAGGATACTGTTTAATAATCAGCTCAACACGGTGAACCTGTACGAACTAAACACCACACACACCAACATCCCAAAAATCAAAGAAGGACACCTCTCAGCACAGGTACGCACACACACACGCACGCACGCACACACACACGCACACACACACGGCAAACTGAACAGTGTGTGGTTATGTTTGCGTTTCTGTTGCAGTTCTGGGCCGCTTATGTACCATGTGAAACCCAGAACAAAGACGCAGTCAGACAGACCCTGGAGCAGATTGATGTAATTCACAGGATGTGTCAAGAATACCCAGATGTTTTCAAATTTGCTGCTAGCAGTCAAGGTAAGACAGTGAAGGAGCAGTAAATACAAATCCTTGTAATACGTGAATCAAATAAACTTCAAAATGGAGTACAATGATGTTTTCAGTACCCACAACTCCCATCTTTGATTCAACAATTATGATACTGCTATATTTCGTAGCTTTTTAAGAAGAGGGATAAAACTTGTAGAAAAATCTGTAATCTAACATGAAGGAGGGACCCGATGGGCTCTTGTGATTTCAGCCAGTTAGAAGTGATGGAAAACACTTTATTTAACAGTGTGTTTGTTTGAGACGAACGATTAATCGTTGAAAGATTGCAATCTTTATAACACCCACACAATCTTATTTTAAATAAACTATTGGGCTACATCTATGTGCCTGATACACCTGGTCAGATCATGCATTTTCTCTGATCGGATACCTATCCGATCATGAAAAGATCTGGTGTAAATGCCCAAAACACTTTAGAGACTGATTTAAATCCGATCACTAAAGAAGAAACACGTCAGGTTTAATGTTTACGGTAGCAATCATAATAGAGCAAATCGCCTTTTGAAAATAACTTGACACTTCAAATAAAGATTGTATCAATACATTGTTACACCAGTAGGTGGCGACACGTGAATGTTAAAAAATGCGTTTGTCACTGAATCATTCATTCAAGAGATTCATTCAAAAACGCTGATTCATCCAGTAATGAAACAAGTGAAGTCTTTATGAGTGAGTCATTGAATCATTAACTCAACCCGATTAATTCAATATTTTTAGTTGTCTATTCAGAATCGTGGGAGAATCGTGATCTCTATTTTAAACATTCTCAACATTCTCAATTTATCCAGAATCATGCCGCTCTCAAGGTTCAAGGTTCAAGGTAGTTTATTTGTCATTACAATAACAGGTTATGTAATGAAATGCTTAGATCCCCAACCCCCCCCCCCCCAACGTTGCCATACAAATGATACAATTAAAAACCTACATCTTATCACATCCACATGAATAAATAAATATACTAACAGTAAGATAAATATAATAACAATAGATTAAACAAAAACCAAGTAATGTATGTCTAATGTATGTACTGTAGTAATAACAGTAAATTATGCATAATTGCATGCAACTAACCCTAATCCAAATCCTATACCTAACCATAACCCTATAGTAAACATGTAGTTAATTAATATTACTCAGTACTTAAATGTATAATTACACTGTAACAAGCACACCTTAAAATAAAGGTGTAACCGAAGTGTCATACTGAAGCAACAACCACAAACACTGTGGGCCCTATCTTGCACCCAGTGCAATTGACTTTGCACCCGACGCGCAGCGGACTTTTCCCTCCACAGACGCACGTCGGTAAATTAGGGAATGAACTTGCGCTCCCGGGGTCGGTTCAGCGAAAAGAGGAGGCGTGTTCCGGCGCAAACGTTCCCCGGTGCTATTTTGCAGTTTCAGAAAACAATTCCGCCACAGACCAGGAGAAACCTCGTCTAAAGTCAGTGGCGCGTTTTCAGTGGCGCGTTCAGATGCTATTTTAAGGGCGCATGCTTGGCCATAATGTAGCGTGTGCACAACGCACATACACTTTGCTTCTATCATCAACACAGACGCAGCAGTGACATTTTTGCAAACCATACATAATTACAAGGAAAAATATTACACCTGAGGGAAATCATTGAGGTGTCCATGAAGATGTGAAAAATAGGCATAAATCTAGCTTACACATTTACCAAAATTATTATACGCCTGTTTAACCAAAGCTAATTTAGGTGGGTTTCTCCCATCTGCATACAGTGTCACTTCTCTGTGTTTTACGGCCCTGACGAGAACGTCGGTCTCCTCTGCTGTGAACTGCTCCTGGCAAATCTGCCGTTATAATAGCAATCCGCCATGGAACAAGCGCGCCTGCTCTTAAAGGGAATGTGAGATGTCGCTCTGATTGGTTTATTTCACGTTACGCCCAAACCACACCTATGAGTAATGAAGCTACTTCAGACCAACACATTTTAGATTTGCGTCGGGCGCAAGATATAGCAAGCCTTTTTAACTTTTATTCATTTCCAGGATATGAATTGTTGATATCAAGAATTACATTTTTTATATCAACAATTTTACTTCCTTGATATCAACAATTGAATTCTTGATATCAAGAATTTAATTGTTGATATCAAAAATGTAATTGTTGATATCAACAATTTAATTGTTGATATCTGTAATTATATTTTCACTAGTGAAATGTCACCATAGGCTGCCATTCAAAATCAATTGTTGATATCAAGAATTGATTTCTTACTAATAGAAATATAATTTTTGATATCAATAATTACATTGTTACTAGTAGAACTCTAATTTGTGGTATCAATAACTATCATTTTAACTAGTGAAAATTGAATTGTTGATATCAAGGATTCATATCCCGGAAATGAATAAAAGTTAAAACGGCTTGCCATAGCAAGAGTCATTTATCACACACATGCATATATTTAAGAAATATTTGCATGGATATACTGTAAATATATATATATATATATATATATATATATATATATATATATATATATATATATATATATATATATTTATATATAATTTATATTATATTTAAATATAAAAATTTTATGTATAAATAACAAATTTTTCTTAAATATATAGATGCATGTGTCTGTATTTATATATACAAAATAATTACACACAGTACACACACATATATTTTGTAAACACAAACTTTTATTTTGGATGCGATTAATCGCTGCACAGCCCTAGTATTTATTACTGTTTATAGTTCCTAATAACTATAAACTAAGCTAAGCTAAAACTAAATTGTTGTTATAGATATAATGGAAGCCTTTCAGCAAAACAAAACAGCCAGTTTGATTGGAGTGGAAGGAGGACATTCGATTGACAGCAGTTTAGGGACCCTGCGCACCATGTACCAGCTGGGCGTCCGGTATCTCACGATCACACACAGCTGCAACACACCCTGGTGAGTGGATATTCTCCGGTGAGTATTTACCTCACTTAAAGGATAGTTCACCCAAACATTTTAATTACCCATCCTATATACTAGGTGTATATGACATTCTTCTTTCAGACGAATACCATCGGAGTTATATTAAAAAATGTCCTGGCTCTTCTAAGCTTTATAATGCATGCACTTTTATGATGGATAGATGCACTTTAATCATGGATAAATGCACTTTTATGATGATAGATGCACTTTAATGATGGATAGATGCACTTTTATGATGGATAGATGCACTTTTATGATGGATAAATGCACTTTTATGATGATAGATGCACTTTAATGATGGATAGATGCACTTTTATGATGGATAGATGCACTTTTATGATGATAGATGCACTTTAATGATGGATAGATGCACTTTAATCATGGATAGATGCACTTTTATGATGGATAGATGCACTTATCATGGATAGATGCACTTTTATGATGGATAGATGCACTTTAATCATGGATAGATGCACTTTAATGATGGATAGATGCACTTTAATCATGGATAGATGCACTTTTATGATGATAGATGCACTTTTATGATGATAGATGCACTTTAATGATGGATAGATGCACTTTTATCATGGATAGATGCACTTTTATGATGATAGATGCACTTTAATCATGGATAGATGCACTTTTATGATGATAGATGCACTTTTATGGACTTCAAAACAGAATCAACCATTCACTGCCATTATAAAGCGTGGAAGAGCCAGGACATTTTTTAATATAACTCAGATTGTATTCGTCTGAAAGAAGAATGTCATATACACCTAGAATGACAAAATCATGGGGTATTAGAATTTTTTGGGTGAACTAATCCTTAAGCACTTGATATAAAAAGATAACCTGAGATGAATCCATGCATTCACTTCATAAATGTACATACTAGTTGGTCCTGTGAGTTGAGGAAATAACACTGTCAGTTTAGCGATGATTTCATTAGATTGGAATGAAGTACAACTAAACCAAAAAATGTGCCAGAGTAGCTTCCTTTTATGTAACACACCCCGTTGTGTGTGTAAAATTCATGGGAAATTCCAGGCTGGTTCTTCAACTGTTACTAGCATCTGCATATAGTTCCCAGAATTCATTTAGGAAAAAAGTGTGGGTTCACTGTAAAAAATGTCTAACCTCCCTAACTCAAAATTTTCTAGTGACTGATAACATCTACATTTTTTTAATTGGCCCAAGTGAAAATCTGTACATTTAATTGTATAATTAACAGAATTTCACTTGTGCCAATTGAAAAATGTAGATGTTATCAGTCACTAGAAAATTCTGAGTTAGGGAGGTTAGAATTTTTTTACAGTGTTGTAATTAAAGCTACATCAGGTTTCCAAAGAAAACCACATTAGTGGTTAGCATTAGCACATTCACTTTACTTTACTGTGGTTTGGTCTCACTTCCTTCTAGGGCAGACAACTGGCTGGTGGACACTGGATCTGAGCCTGTTCAGCACAATGGTTTATCTGAGTTCGGCAAGGTTAGACACACTTACAAATGTCAGATTTGTACACTGAAAAATTATACTTTGGACCAAAAAAAAAAAAACTCTCATTTGTTACAGCCAGTAATATTAGTTATACTGGTGCTATAATATTAGTTATACAGAGAAAAATTTTACGTTTTAAAAATTTTTTTTTTTTTAATTTTATCACTTCATCTGAATGGTACGAAAGGTTGGTAAAGGGTTTGGAAAAATCAATTTTGGACCAACTTTAAAAAAAACAACAACTCTAATTTGTTACAGTTTATACTTTTAAAGCATCCCTAATAGAGTGGTGCAGGTATGACATCACTTTGTAGGCCAAAGTCCCGAAGTCAATGGGCTTTTTGAATAGGGTTTTGGTTAAATGGCTGAAATAAGGTCTGTGGTGAACACAAGCTCAAGACACTTTGACGTTTTATTCTAAAACATAAAATACATCAATATTCCCCCACTCGTGATTTTTTCAAGCTGTTTTGAAAAGGCGTTTGCTAACAAGTGGCTAAATGGGACTACAGAGGCTGTCGAGGAGATTTACTCTGCTCTGATTGGTCAGATGGCTCAGTCTGTTGTGATTGGTCTACCGCTTACAGTGCGTGACGGAAACGAAACGCTCATTACCATATCTGAATTTCAGCTCTTTTTGTATATGGTGGAGGTTAAAACAGGCCATCATGACTTGCTGTCCTCTTTTAAAGAAAGCTTGACTCGTTATTGCTGCTGTCTATGGTGACCAATTTGATTGACCCTTTCAGCGAGTGATCCATGAAATGAACCGCATTGGGATGCTGGTGGACCTGGCTCATGTGTCCGAGGCGGTGATGAAGCAGGTTCTGGAGATCTCCGAAGCTCCTGTTATCTTCAGCCACTCTTCTGCCTACAGCATCTGCAAACACAAGAGAAATGTTCCTGATGACGTGCTTCGGGAAGTGGTGGGTTTACAACCTCAGGCTGTTACATAGCAGAGTTTATTGTCCTAAAAGACAATGAGGCACTTGCACTATCATACTCATAAAAAGTAAATGAAAAGTGATATAGTGATAAAGTGATATATTACTGATATAAAAAGATGTTATAAAAGATAACGGCAGGACAGACTTCAAAGAGAATATGATAGTAACAACTATAAAAATATTTCAGCTCCGGATCTTCTTCAGCACTTGATACACAGTGATACGAGCAGCATCTGTTTTACCGTATCAAGTCTAGCCTGAGTCCACATACTTTTGAAGTGCATCAAAGTGTTTTTGCAGTGCAGAAAACAGCGTCTTCTCGACATGAACAACACAAACCAAACTCTTCCAGTCTCAGCTACAACTATAGTGTTTGAGGGCGGGGCAAAGAGACGCTGTTCACGGACAGCCAATCAAGATCATAGGCTGGCATTATGCAAATTTGTTGCATTGTTATGTAGGTTTGTAACAGGAAGTGAGACTGGAATTACTGACGACTCGTTTCTGCAGTTAAGAATCGATTCTTTGTTTAAGGCAACACTAACTTTATTTTTGTCGCGCACTTTGATCTTTAAAACTTTTTACGACATTTTATATCCAGTAATACACACACTGCATGGAAGGTAATAATTCGAAAAAAACATAATATTAATCAAATATTGTCTCTGAAAAATGTGTAAACCATTCCATTTCAAAATTCAAGATGGCCTTACACACACACACACACACACATTTTACAGAAAATGTAAAAAAAAATATGGTTTGTGATTTGGTCGTATATAATGGTCGTATCATTTTCCAAAATGTTTCTGTTTCAGAAAAAAAAGAGGGGGATCGTCATGGTTAATTTTTACAATGATTATGTGACCTGCCAAAAGACTGCTAAGATCTCGGATGTGGCTGGTGAGTTACTATAAACCAACCTCAGCGTCTGCTACCCCTTCATTTAGCACTCCTTAAAGTCCCCCTGTGGTGAAAATCCAGCTTTTAACGTTGTTTATAAATCTATGTGGTGTTTTTAATACGCTTTAAGACAAACCATGTGTAAATTCATAAGTCGACACCATTGCTGAGTATTTTCTCCTTAAAACTGCAGTGAACCAAAGACAGTCTCAAAAACACGCTTTGAAATCGCTGGTGTTTCTGACGTCACAAACTACCTTGTAACCAATCAGATCAACGTGTGATCGTCAACGAGTGGATCTCTGAGCTGAGTGAGTGAGTGCAGGCGGGGCTCGTTTGCATATTCATAGAACCGCGAATACTAAATGAAGCAAGGGTGTCGAGTTACAGTCAAGCTATTTTAAGGCATGACGACATTTTTTGGTGATCAAAGATGAGATTTAAGCAATAAAATTATCGACTACGGGGGGACTTTACGAAAACGAGGCAAGACGTTAATATGTGACTCCACTTCTGTATGTGAAATTCAGATCACTTTGACCATATCAAGAAAGTGGCTGACGCTAGTATCATTGGATTTGGAGGAGATTATGATGGTGTGACAAGGTAAGCATGCTGATTAGTAAAAAGACTGTCTGCTTTCTAATTTAATTGTAATGCAACTTCACAGTAGAAGGCATTGTGGTACATTTCACATTTGTAAAGCATGTGTAGGCTATTGCATGTAATACAAAATTGGCGTTAATCGTATAAGACAGATGGACAAGTAAACAGGAATGCATATATAACCATTAATAAATAATGCATTGTTTTTGCACAGGGTGCCAGAAGGTCTAGAGGATGTGTCAAAGTACCCGGACCTGGTGGCTGAACTGCTCAGACGTAACTGGTCAGATGAAGAGGTCAAAGACGCTCTGGGACGAAACCTGATACGAGTGTTCAGTGAGGTGGAGGCGGTAAGAGCAAGAGCACATCTGCGTCAAGTGCTCAAACTCAGTATAATACCAAATCTACTGCTCACTGAAGTAAAAAAGTAACTTGTGTTTCATTAGGTAAGGGACAGTCTGAATGGACGCAAAGCTGATGATGTACCCATCCCTCTTAAAGAAGTCCAAAACCCCTGCAGGACAGACTTTGGCTATACAGAGAAATCCAGTTCAACGCGCACACAGTCTTTTTATCCACTTGTCTTGGTTCTGACACTGATTATCACATTATTCTAATCGACCCCTTCTGTAGCACTGTGTTTGGGACTTTTGATAAAGAGTTGGCCTGTAACACACATTTTGAAGAGTTTAGTTGAAAATAATTGCTTTTAAGAAATGTAGACGAAAAACAAAAAGAAATTTGGCATGCAATTATTTAAAATTTCAGGTGAAATGACCTAGCCTAAAAAAATTATTTCTGTCAACGCTTACATAGGAATAAAAGTAAAATGTTTGGACACACCTGTTCTTTGTTAGGCCTAAAATTATTTTCCTTTAAAAAAAAAAAAAATATATATATATATATATATATATATATATAAAAATTCTTCAGAACTATGAAATAACACAAAGAGAAGTATGGGAATTATGCAACGACTGAAAAATATCAGTATTTAAACAAATGTGTACTTTGCATTTGGAGTCAACTGGTACAACCTCAAGCAGACTGCAACTCGTATGGTGTCAATGACATCAGTAGCAGCAAAGTCACATTGGATGCTTGTTAAAAATGTAGTAGTCACCAATGGTTAAACTGGCTTTTATATGGAGGGGGAGCCCTTATTTACGGTGAATGGTCATCATTCAAAATCGTGCTGTTTTTACACCAAAGGGGCCCTTTTCCCAGTATTAATGTGTAAGGTAGGGAGTAGTTATTCAGACAAAGAGAAATACTTTACAATTCACTTACTTTATTATTATTTTTGACCTTTAATGTTAACGGGCAGGCAACGGATTTCACCCTCGGAAAATGTATGAAATTGAACATGTTTAAAAATTTTGTTTGGCAAATATGTAAACATCTTTTTAAACCTGAAAATGATGTTGATTTAAGAGAATCATGGCCAATTTCTTTTTTAATCTCTTTCCAATTTCTTTTATGGTATGTTTGATTTAATCACAACGACACCTATGCAGGGTTTTATAAATAAGAAGGTCCCAAAAATGAACATTTTGATTTTCCTGAACCTCGAACGTGTTCGAATATTTCCCCAGTATCAGCACTGGGACTTTTCACTGTTTGTATCACTCCGCTTGTTTGTTTGTGCAACTTGGCGGCGACAAGTGATTGTCTTTATGAGTGAGCAATTCACTCAATATAGGTTTCCATTACAAATTTGTATTGGTCATGATTTGTATTTTTAATGGTTTCCATTACAGTTTGTATTGGTTCTGATTTGGAATGGTTTTCTTTACAAATTTGTATTGGTATGGTTACATGCCTTTAGCTATTAATAATTGGGACATTAATTATAGTTTTTAATGAATTAATTTGAATTATTACTACAATTATACACAATTGATATTGCACACCAACTTTTCAATAGCTTACAGCTCAGGTTTTGTTTTGCAAAGAATGAAGAACATGCACCTGAAATAAAAATGATATACAGTATTAAGACCTGCCTTTTTACTCAACCCAGCTGGAAATAAACATCTGACACAAAACATTAATTTTACATTTTTATTATTTTATTTACACTAGCCTGGCTAACGTCAGACCAAGTCTCATTTGAGGTCTGGGAACCACGTGTGTTCATTTTCTCGTATTTGAGGCGTGGTTTACGAATGCCCAGAGCCGTTTATTGGGCGCTATGAATGTCTATCAAATGCGCCTGTACGTAGCTCATAACCAATCGCTTCAATTATACCAGATGACGTATGTAGAGGGGCAGAAATCCAACGAGGAAAAATACGATGAGTCAATATATTTTTAAATATATTCATCCAACATCTTTGGGCGTACTTTGAGCAGATTCAAGATCTTGCCAGCTGTGAACTTTGTCCACTAGTCACGTAATGTTCATAGCATTACAGTCATCATATTTAACCTTCTCCAGGTGTAGGTTTTAAATGATAAAAAAAAGATAGTTCAGGTTAGGGATGCACCGAAATTTAGTTAAGTTAGCGTTTTTGCTCTTAAAAACAGACGCGCATGATAGTATCCAACTGCAGACCCGCAGCACTGTTGAATGGGAAAGGAGGATGGGTCTCGAGCAAAAAAAGCTGCTCAACTGTTACCCAATGAAATGATGAACATATAAATGTAAAAGTACAAAGATATTATAAGAAAACATTAGCCTACTATTACATTAACAGGGTTTTTCCTGGTGGTAAAAACCTGATCATGTATTTTAATAGTAAGATAATTAAATTAGTATTATACTAGTATCCACTGTCTTTGATCAGACAGAATATTTCTGTCGGTCATTTAAAACTTATGTCGAAAAACAGCTGTTTAGTTTAGCTACTGGCATCTTATCTCACTTCTGTGAACAAATCCCGCTTGCTTTGATTGGACTCAAACATGTTGACATTGACGAGCGGGTGTTTGAGTGCTGAAGCAGCTCAGGTGAGAAGGACAGTTATCGTCGCGATGGGCGAATCATTGCAGCACCAAATTAGAGTTAATATTAGGCAATTATTTCATAACTTGAATTATATACTCTCAATGTACACCGGCAGGGTGTGTTGTGGACCTCTCCGGCCCTATTTAACCTCTGGTTGCCTAGTAGGGAATATTTTATTTGAAGTAAAATAATCATATTCATCTGCACAGTCATGCACAGCCAAAGCACAAGCAAACCAATTGTGCTTTTTAACCGCTAGAGAGCCAAACATTACATAGTGTAGGTTACCTTTAATACAGGTAGGACCAAGAATGTAAAGTTTATCAGTTAATAAAGGTCACTTGCATTTCGGTCTGTTCCTCACACAGATTAGTTGAACGACTTCAAAGACTGTAGTACACTGCTGATGTTCAGTGTATGATTGCAACAACCAGAGTGTGTCAGTCTTGTACTGACTGTAAAAATCCCAAGCCAAAAGCTCCACTTAGTGGACACACAGTTGAACATCCTGAGAGATTAAAGACACTGCTTACATAACAACACAGCTCTCATCTTTCCGTAAACAGTAGCAAAGCTGATTATTATTTTTATTACCTGCTATTCCTGTTATCAAATTCCAGTCATTATAATAACGTAAACATAATAGTCCTCAGCAAAGATATTATTGGATGGGATGTATGCTTAGGTGTCGTTGAATGTTGCAACTATAAATAAATAAACATATGCATGCATACGTAGATAATCAACTCAAAATATAAAGTTTTACCAAACAGTTACTGTAACAAAAACAACCAAAAACAGGCATTAAATCAACTGGCATTATTTAATACAATTATACTGTAACTCAGAAACGTGATTAATAAGCTATACATTTTAAAGTTGCTGAGGTTACAAAATAAGAACCGCATGCACTATATAAAAATGTTTTGTCAGGCAACCCAATATTAACTGGTTTTATTGAAGTAAAAATAGTATTGAATATGACAGAATATACTTCATTAGGTTACACCAGCAAAAAGTCATTTGTACGTGTCAGATCAGGTAACAGTAGCAGAGAAGGGAAACCACTGCATTTGTAGGTCACCAGTTGCTTGTAGCAACCATTCTTGAAGTCAGATAATGCACTTTTAATAATGATCTGAAATTTCATCTCTCACCCTGTTTGTACAATAATTATAATATCCCATGATAAGCAGCAAAAGCCTTTATTCTGTCTTTTGGTTTGTTGGAAACTTCAGTTGCTGTGTCTCTTTAGGGTATTTCTTTTCAAAGTAGCACCAAAATCAAATTTCCTTCTTCAGAAACATGATACACATAGTGAGAAATCCTGGACTGGACTCACACTGGATGATCAGGGTTCAACAAGGATTTACGAACTTACACACATCTGCCATCTTGCTGTTTGGGAGAGGTTTAGCATTTTCTTATGCTTGTCAAAGAAACTATCACGCTTACTGTAGTAACTATATGTAAGTTACAGACATGAATTACATCCTAGCTCAGATCATGCAGCTTGTTGAGGAGACGGGTGTTATTACTAAGCAATCAGACTTTTGACACAATAAAAACAGACACAATAATCACTATAATCACAGGAGGGAACCCTTGTGGAAAAGTGCACTTAGCATACTTTTAAAAAGACTACTTATAATGGAAATAATACATACTTTAAAACATCTGATTTTTTTTTTGGGTGCATTTTAAACGTATGTTATTTGCAAGTGAATGAAAATATATCATAGTTTGAATTTATATTAAATGCAATTAGTGAAAAAGACGCATTGCTGCCACATACATATTATTTTTTTCCCCTCAATTATGTCGTAATAACGAGATCTTATGTCGTTAAAACAACATCTTTTTCTCGTAATAACGAGATCTTATGTCGTTCAAACCTTATACGGCCTTATAAGCACATGTGTAGTCATGTACAAAATATGCCTTTATCCACATAAAATTGACAGCCTATGGCGCCTTTATCACACTTCTACGTTCAAAAAGCTTAAGCAAATAGTAGCAGCCCCCAATCAGGCAAAATGAATCAATGAGGCCCTTTTTTTTAAATATATTTTATATAGGCCTATAAGTTTTTTTTATATATATAATTATATATAAGATTTATTTTTGTTAATAGGCTATATCTTCATTACCTAGAGATATAATTAAACAAAAAGTAGTCAAAACACATCTAACAGAACATAGCCTAAGTTGTTTATTTTTAACAACATTGTGTTCTTATTTTGTTTAATTAACGAAATGTCAATCTTCGTCTTTATAACAGAAGATACAATACAATACAAAAATCTTCAAGATACAGCCTACAATCTTCACATGTATAACGGATTGTCACCTTATAAACAGTCCGCTGTGTGGTGGAATAAGCAATGCTATATAGAAATATATGGTTAGTATCTTAATTTAAACTTTATTTTATTATTTTATTAGTTCATTAACTAATTATGCCAACTAAACTAATTTAATGTAAAGAGCTGGATACTAATTACTAATTAAATAATGTCAAATATTAAATGTAGGCTATTGATTAGAGTTGCCATAGACGAAAGATTTTTTTAGACTAGTAGTCATTCAAGCAATTAGGACTAATTGCACGATTATAATTTGCCGTCGGATTCTGTTCCCCCCATATTTCTGACACACTGAGGTTCTAATATTTATCAAATTGATGCTGTTTAAGCTCCATCCACACACAGAATAGAATAAGCATATTTTAAGCCGATACATCAACATCTCTCATCATTGGGGTGGGGGAACGGATTTCGACAGCTGAACTCTTTGCCGTCGGATTCTGTTCCCCCTATGTTTCTTACACAATGAGGTTCGAATATTTATCACATTGAAGCTAATTACTAAACCCAATAGCCTAGTGGTCAGTACACTCTAAATTGACATGAATTGCTTTTCAGCTTATTGCAACCCGAGTTCAAGTCCCATTTCGTCAAACTTTCTTGATACTATACTGTCCTATCATAATAAAAGGCAAAAAATATAGTCTTTAAACTGATGCAAGTTAAGCTCCATCCGCACACAAAAATAAAATCAGCATTTTTTAAGCCTTTACATCAACACCTCTTATAATGGGAGTGGGGGAACGGATTCCGACAGCTGTTTTTTTGCCTTCAGATTCTGTTCACCCCCATTTTTCTGACACACTGAGGTTCTTATATTTATCACATTGAAGCTAATTACTAAACCCAATAGCCTAGAGGTCAGTACACTCTAAACTGACATGAATTGCTTTTCAGCTTATTGCGACCCGAGTTCAAGTCCCGTTTCGTCAAACTTTCTTGACACTATACTGTCCTATCATAATAAAAGGCAAAAAAATATAGTCTTTAAACTGATGCAAGTTAAGCTCCATCCGCACACAAAAATAAAATCTGCATTTTTTAAGCCTTTACATCAACACCTCTTATAATGGGAGTGGGGGAACGGATTCCGACAGCTATTTTTTTTGCCGTCGGATTCGGTTCCCCCCCATATTTCTGACACACTGAGGTTCTAATATTTATCAAATTGATGCTGTTTAAGCTCCATCCACACACAGAATAGAATAAGCATATTTTAAGCCTATACATCAACAACTCTCATCATTGGGGTGGGGGAACGGATTTCGACAACTGAACTATTTGCCGTCGGATTCTGTTCCCCCTATGTTTCTTACACAATGAGTTTCTAATATTTATCACATTGAAGCTAATTACTAAACCCAATAGGCTATAGCCTATATTCGAGGCGGGCATGCATAAAACTTGCCACAAAGCACAGGCAAAAGTAGGCTAATGATAATAAATGTGTCTGAAAAAAATAACGAAGCATTTTAATTGTTTATTAATGAACTAGTCTTTTCTAAATCAGTGTAGGCTGCCTGCAAACATATCTCCATACATCTCCGCTGTAATTTAGCCTAGATGCGCCTTTCATACGGACAGGATTAGCCTACATAATCAGATGGGACCATTCGTATTTGCCTTCGATTGGATTTTTTTCGTTGGTGGACATTTTTTTACAAGCTTTATATAGACAGCTATATTTCTCATGTCTGTGAGGCTTGTCTATACACTGTTTTTCAGTTCATTTTTGAGACGCGCTCCAATTCACAGAGATCATGAAAGCGCGCCCTGTTCGTTTTATTTTATTTTACAAAAGCACAACGTTTTCTTGTTGTTGTGAGTTTACACAAATAAAAGTAGTTGCGACTGATGTATTATTCTTTTCTGTATGACCAGAAATGATGGAGTATTTTAAGTTGTTTCCACTGTTGATAGGAGAATGCGAGTGATGGCACCGGCGCCTCCAGTCATGTAGTGCGCACTCCACACTCCGCACAAACACTTGGAAATGCGCTTAATAATAGCGAATATTTATCTGTTAGAGCGAGCGGTCATGCCAGACGGATTAGTCCTCTTCATGTTTAACAAATCAAATTCTGTTGCATTTTATTGCGCCAGTTTGAAAAGAGTGGCTGCAACACAGATAAACGCCCAACGCTGGTGTTTTTCTTTAAATAAATAAATTTAAGCTTTAAAATAAATATTGTTTGTGGGCTAATTAATGCCACAATAATTTGTTTCTTTTATTGGCTACTTACATTTTTCATTTTTGTTTTGCATTGAATACCATTTAAAGGATTTGCTGTGCACCGCAATGCCATCCTCCCATAGAAAGACACGTTAAGAGACACCTTTATTTTCTTTATAATAAAGGGTTTCTATGGGAGGAAAACGCTTAACGTGTAATTAAATGCATTGCGTTCATATTCTGGGCTCATCTGCTTTTCTGTAGGATAGTAGGCCTATGGTTTATTAATAAGGTGTGTATTTGATCTTTATCACTGAAGTAGCCTATTAAGCCACATTAAGCTTTATCTTTATTATAAGGGTTTTCTATGGGAGGAAAACGCTTAGCCTAATGTGCAATTAAACGCAATGTTCGTATTCTGGGCTCATCTGCTATTAATAAGGTGTGTACAGAATTTGATCTTTTAACATGAATGTCCATTGGGGGCTGCTATTTCTTCAGCTTTTTGAACGTAGATGTATGATAAAGACATGATTGGCTATTCATTTTATGTGGATAAAGGCATATTTTGTACATGACTACACATGTCCATAAGGCCAAGAAAATATGTCGCTGTTACGACATAGCATCTCGTTATTAAGAGAAAAAGATGTAATTTTAACGACATAAGATCTCGTTATTACGAGAAAATATGTCGTTTTGACTACATACATCTCGTTATTACGAGAAAAAAAATGCCGTTTTAACGACATAAGATCTCGTTATTACGAGAAAATATGTTGTTTTAATGACATAAAATCTCGTTATTACGACATAATTGAGTGGAAAAAATAATATGTATGTGGCAGCAATGCGTCACCGTACTTTTTTGACCAACTTAAGTAGTTTTATTGTCTTCTGTTGTCTTAACATGTACTTACTTTAGGGTTAAGGCCTGTTCACACCGGGACGAATTTCGCGCGCGATATTCGCCGACGTTTAACGCCTCGTGACTAAACAAAGGGCGCCAATGTGAGTGTGCACACCGACGCGAAAAACGCCACGCGTAAAAGCGTCATTTTAAAAAAAACGCCTCGGGTTCGTTTTTTTGGTTTGACGCGCCGCGTCAAAAACTATCCGACCAATGAGATTGGCGCTTTTGCTCACGTGTCTGGAGCTTCTGAAGTTACAGTAAAACACAACTTGGGGGCGCTCAAACACAAAACGGTCTTGCCGAGCACACATACAGGCGAAGAAGATAGCGTCTACACTGCTGGGAAGAAATAAGACGAGGAAGATGCAAGGCAAGATGAATGTAGAGCTGCTGGCCTCGTTGGTGTCGGAACATAAAGAACTATATGTCAAACGCGACTACAAAAATCTTGATAAAAGAGAACTGTTATGGAGTGGTATTGCAGAGTAAATGGGCCTTGATGGTGAGTTTCATTTTACTTAATTGTCTTTCATGTACATAGGCTTGTAACTTTTTCCCACGAACGTTTGACAATCGCGCCATCTAATGTCAGGGAATGAATTTGCATGTTCACTCGGCTCATCGTCAGCGAAAATCGCTTGGGTGTGAACACAAAAAACGCGTTGAAAAACGCTGGCGAATAACGCGCGCCGATATTCGTCCCGGTGTGTAAGGCCCTTTAGGGTTAGGGTAGGATTAGGATTTGGTTGAGCATTAGTTACATGTAATTATGCATAATTTATTGTTATTGCTATGGTAAGTACATACAGTATAAGTAACATATGTAACAAAGACACGGTAAAATAAAGTGTTACCAAATACTGAATCAAAAATGTATTGCTCATTGTTAGTTCATGTTAATTGATTGGCTACATGAACTAATGTTAATGAATGAACCTTATTGTAAATTGTTACCTCATTATTATTATAATATTTGCATGTAGTTTTAAAAAATATATATATTTTTTTTAAGTGCTAAAGTACACTACAAGTGCAGATTCAGTTAAGCACACTTCTTTTTCACACAGGAACCGAGGGACTGACATGGACCAGTAAACAACAACCACCCAGAACAGCCTAACAATGCCCTATATGTCAATCATCAAGAGCATCTTTGCAACCAGGAACACATTAATAACACCCAAGACAGAGCTTTACACAACCATATGTTTGCTTCACCAACTGTGAATCATGTGAATAAACATGAGTTTTTTTTTGTATTTCAGAAAGGACCAGGAAAGCAAGAACACAATGCTGAATGTAAGGTGACCCTGATGTCAAAGCACTTAATAAGGTTCTCCTGTTTCTCCCTGTTCATCTAATTACACGTAACCTGAGAGCTCCTGGTTTAAGAACAGGTAGAACATGACAAACAAACTTGATTACAGAAGAGTAAAGACATCTTCTAAACACCAACTGTCTCCCCTGATAGCAAGTTGCTGTTTATACGTAAAGGGTCGTCCCTCGTTCAGCTGTCCCAGCATGCTCAGCATCATCTGTCTACAGGAGATTACAGTTAAGCCCTGATATTCATTAATCTGTGGATCAAGAGCTGCAGAGTCACAATCTACATATTTTCACTAAAGCAATAAATCATGTAAGCTCTTACATTATGGTTTCATGCATGGTTTAGATATTCAGCATCATGTTGTGCCTAAGAACGCCCCTTTTATTTATGGTATAAAAAAGACACTGTTCAGTAACTTAAGTTATTAATAATATTTTTTCTGCAAAGTAATATTTCGGATTAAATTTTAGGATGTAAATTATGATGTAGTAATCCAGCAAGTGAGTTAGTATTTAATGGCGCCATATTAAATGTTTACACAAATTAAACCTTTTACGCATGTTTCTTTTTTTTTTTTACTATGTGTTGTGAACTATTTTTTACAGTCTATGGTTGTGAAGCAAGAACGCGTTCGCGTGCGCGCGCACTGGTGTTTAATATGGGGAAAGCAGAGGGATAAACAACAGCGGGCCTTCGGAGGACAGCGGTGTTAGATAATCGGGTTTTATATATTTAATGTTTATGAGACAGGCAGATTATTCCTGTCCATCTGACCAGAGAGACACGCATGAAGAGCTCATGGCAACATTTAACTGCAGAAAACTTACTTCCAAGATGGGACGAGCAACTTCACCCTGTCGACTTTTTAAACTTGGATTATTCACTTTCCTAGCTGATGATAACATATGTGAATAATATTGTGACATATGATGAGTAAATCTTTTAGGATGACTGAACCCTGAACATTTTATTCAAAGCAGGTAAGTTTTTGTTTTTATAGCCTATCATCAAATGGTTTGCATTGACAGACAGATCAACATTGTGGTAAACGTTATTTATTGCTGTAGTGAATGTGTTGATGAGACTGTATCTTAGTAAGTGCCATGCACATTGTAATAAAAGAAAAAGAAAAGAAAAAGAAGGACAATTAAAGAGATAGTTAACCCAAAACTGAAAATTCTGTCATCATTAATTCACCCTCGCCTCGTTCCAAACCCGTAAGAATCTTTGAAACACAAATTAAGCTTTTTTTATGAAACCTGAGAGGTTTCTGTTCAGGTAACCAAAGCTGAAAATATCCAAAAAGGTTATAGCCTAAATGCATTGTAAAACTAATCCGTATAAATTAAGCGGTTTTATCCAAGTCTTGTGAAGAGATATGTTTGATTTAGATGATGAACAAATATAATTTAGGCTTTTATTCACATATAAACACACATACATAGAGCACATCACACACTGTGAACAGCAGCTAGTGCACTAAAACCAACGAGGTTTGTTCTAGAATGTGAGTCATGAACGAGCTTCAGTTACCAAATGGCGTTTCCTCCGAGGAGGCAAGGGGAGGCAGTAGCCTACCTCCTAAAAAAAAGAGAATAGGATGAGAAAATAATCCATATTACATAGGTAAACCAATGCAAATATTTTAAAATGTGGCATTAAAAAGTGTATAAATCGCTGTTTTTTTTTTTTTTTTTTCTTAAGTGACACCAACAGGTAAAGTTACAGCAGCAAGTTGCTACCCCTCTAAAGGGTGCAGTGGGTTTAGAGGGGGGTAAATGAGAATGAATGGGGGAGAGTCACGTGACAGGAGGCAATGCCTCCATCGCGCTGTGATTGGATGCGATAAATCTCGCCTATTGTTTTTCATGTGCGTTCTGAGGCATCAATATCAAGACTCGGCCTTACATCACTGCTGCATCAAAATCAAACTTGAAATGGTCTTAAAAAATGACGAATCTGGATTTTTTTAAGAAAAAAATGAAAAATCAGCTTGGTGAAATTAAAGTTACACCTTTGTGTATGTGACCAGTGTATAAGCATAAGCTTAATGACTATTGAAAATAAGTTGACTACTAAAAAGAACAGCTGAACATCAGATCCCAAATAAAATATAATGTTTGAATTGTTACTGCCTTCAGTTATTATTTTGGAATAAAAACACTGATTTGATGAGATTTATATAGGCTATCTATTTAATAAATTTATAATTAAATTTTTAATTTTAATAAATAGAACAATACAAAAAAAATACAATTGTGTTTATGTTTATTCAAACAGGAAAATGTTTAATTGGGACATGAATTTACATTTGATTTATTAAACCTGAAGACTTTGCCACCTCATTTCAGAACACTGATGTGTATGAATGTGTGTCGATTAGTGTTTAGATGTAAATTAAAGCTGTTCATCATATAAAGCGATGGTATCTCTTCACAAGACTTGAAATAAATCACTTGAAGGATTCGTTTTAAGACACCCTTTATAACCTTTTTGGATCTTTTTAGTTTTGGTTACCTTTCTATGAAGGGACAGCAACCTCTCAGATTTCATCAAAAATATCTTAATTTGTGTTTCGAACCAATTGTATGTGTTTGGAATGACATGATTGTGTGCAAATGATGACAGAATTTATTTTTGGGTAAACTATCCCTTTAAAATTCAAATTAATATAAGTTAGTTTAGACCTATTCACATCAACACAAATATTAATTTGTATTGAAACAATTCGTCCTGCATGTTGATATTGTTGATGCTAGTGTTGCAATAAAATAAAACTCTTTTTGTTTACAGTGCTCCAGTGCTTAAGCTACACATACTACTTTCAAAATCACTGCCATGCCCAAATGCCACCATGCCAATCATCAGCAATGCCAACCATGACTTCAGCAATCTCTCAGTCAGTACAGACGACAGCAGCCTCGACCTGTTTTTCACAGAAATCCCAGAGACGGAAACAGTCAAAGGTGTGTATTTCCAACGAGCCCAGCGACTCCTCGGCATCTCGAGAGACGTGGACCACAGCAAACTAGCGCTCATCAACGTGGGAGGGGATCACTACACGTTTCCCTGGAGCACGCTGGACGAGTTCCCGTTGTCTCGTTTGGGACAGCTTCGTCAGTGCAGGAGCCCGGATGAAATCGCCCAGCTCTGTGACGACTACGACGAGACCCGGCGAGAGTTTTTCTTCGACCGCAGCTCGGTGGCCTTCAGGATCATCTTTAACTTCCTCGCTGCGGGGAAACTGAGGCTTCTTCGACAGGTGTGCGCCGTGTCACTATCTGATGAACTTACCTATTGGGGCATCGACCCGGTTCACATGGAGCGCTGCTGCCGACGCAAGATGTTGTCCTGTGTGGAAGAAGTGGGAGAGAAGAAGAAGAAGGAGGATGAGAGGAGGCAGAGGAGGCTCGCTCTTCAGAGGCCTTTAGCTCGAGAGACGGGCTACGTTGGGCTCATGAACCGGTTGCAGGAGATAGTAGAAAACCCTCATTCTGGCTGGCCTGGGAAGATCTTTGCATGCTTCTCCATTGTCATGATAGCCGTGACCGTTATCAGCTTGTGTATCAGCACCATTCCTGATCATGATGACAGGGTTAGTGCATGACATCCCTCTTTTTATATCCATTGTGTTTTATCTACAGTAGTCAACATTTGAAGTGGATCAAAAAAGTTCATTAAAGTTGTCCTAAGACAAGAACGGGAATTGATTTATTTAAAATCGGGTTGAATGAATAATTCAATGACTCACTCATAAACACTTCAGTTGTTTCATTACTGGATGAATCAGCGTTTTTGAATGAATCTCTTGAATGAATGATTCAATGACACAAATGATACATTTTTAACAGTCACTTGTCGCCACCTACTGGTGTAACGATGTAATTGATAAAAAACATATTTTTTTCTTATGTTACTAAATTGTTGATTTACTCAATTTTCAATCAGTGTTTATATTCGAACTATAAACTTTTATCCCAGTTCTCCTGAGATCATTTGAATTACTGTAACACAGAAATAATGATACTGGTGGTGAAACTTTGGTGATAACTAAGTGAATATATTTAACTACTGTAATAGTAATTTCTCTCTAGAAGTAACATCAAAAGTGGAATGTTTTTTCAAAAACATACATTTACACACACACACACACACACACACACACACACTGACCACCGACCGCAATTTTCAGACATCTTTATTTTCTTAGCTCAACTGTCATAGAATGGATAGCACAGCTCTTTTTTTATGTAACCTTAATAGTATATTGTGTCATGTTTATCAAAATAAAAAAAATATCGACCCACCGTATTGGTGTTTAAATACTATAGGTGTCATGATCACCAGTTAATCACCGTCATCCCTACATGTCCCATCATCCTCTTCGGTTCCCACCTGCACACTATCAGCAATCACCTGATAACCTATCACCTGCACATCATCAATCACCATGGACACTAATGATCTTCACAGCTGTCTGTCATCGTCTTGTTATCATCTGTGTATTTAGTTCCTGCTTGTCTTCAGGTCAGTGTCTGGTATTGTTTGTGCTTAGCACATTGTTTTGTGTTGTTGGCTCTCTTGTTTGACTCTCTTCGAGAGTAACCTTGATATCGTATTCGTCTTCAGTGAATTTCGAGTGTTACAGAATACCGGACCAAAAAAGAGAAAACAGAATGGGCGTTTTCCTCTGATTCCGTCACTCGACTGGTGACCTGCTTCCAGGAGGGCTGCCAGATCGAGGAATATGTTGCAGAGTTCCTGGAAATTTCTCATGGGGCAAGCTGGGCAGATGACACCCTAAAAACTGTCTTCTGGCACGGACTGGACGATCATCTACACCAGCAAGCTCCAGCATCAGTGATCCTGGGTACATTTGAACTATACCTGGATCATGTGCTGTGGTTGAGCGGTTCAGCCTTCACTGTTGGTGAGGCTGACTCTGACATCACTGCTCAACCACCGTCACCAGCCTTCATCACCACACGTCCCGCCGAGACCACCCGTCGAGAGTCTCATCCCACCGAGACCACCCGTCCGGAGTCTCCTCACGTCATGCCTGACCAGCCTGAGCTCCTTCACGTCATGCCTGACCAGCCTGAGCTCCTTCACGTCATGCCTGACCAGCCTGAGCCTGTTCTTCACGTCATACCCGCCACACCTGAGACCTCGTCTCCAGCCAAGATAGCCACCTTACCATCCGAGCACTCAGCGAAGATGGCCGCTGCCTCACCACTTGAGCCCTCAGCTAAGATGGTCGCCGCCGAGCCTGAGACCGTTCACATCAGTCCTGCTGAGCCTGAGACCGTTCACGTCAGTCCTGCCGAGCCTAAGACCATTCACGTCAGTCCTGCCGAGCCTGAGTCTTCTGTCCCCGAGCATGAGTCTTCTGTCCCCGAGCCAGAATCGGTGTCTGAATTCCCACCCAGCCTCCCTCTCCCACCTCCTCCCATCTGCCACCTCTCAACCCTTCTTCCACCACTGTCTGTCAGCCCCTCAGCTCCTCTAACCACCTTTGGGGAGGTGGAGTCGCCGTATGTCTGCCAGCCTACAGCTCCAGCCTGTTCGGTGGATCCCCGGTCTCCGCCTTCGACCTTCGCGACCAGGACTTCGCCTCAGCCTGACGGTGCATTAGCGTCTCCTTGGTTCCTACCTCCCTCAGCTCCACCGTGGCCTATCAGGTCATCAGATCCCGCCAGGCTCCCTCGTCCCCCCCGGATCCTCAGCCTGACGGTGCATTAGCGTCTCCTTGGTTCCTACCTCCCTCAGCTCCACCGTGGCCTATCAGGTCATCAGATCCCGCCAGGCTCCCTCGTCCCCCCGGATCCACCTTGGTCGCTCGTCGACCTAATCTCTCCTCTGGACTGCACTCCTCTGGCTACGCCTCGTCCCTGCTCCGTTGGACTCCTCACTCCCTTCTGTTCCTCCCTGGTCCTCACTCCCTCTGTCTCCACTGTGCACCTCAGTCGCCATGTCCCGCCGGATCCTCAGCGTCGCCTGGGCTCGTCGGTTATCCGGCTCCACCCTGGTTTCCTCTCCCACCTGCTCCACCCAGTCAGTCGGCCCCCTGGAGTCGTCAGCCCTGCCTCCACCATGGCCCCACCCTCTGTCGTCACCACCCTGGTCGCCTGCACAGCCTGCTCTGCCCTGGCCGCATGCACTGTCTGCTCCGCCCTGTTCCCTCCTGCCTTCTGTCTGCCCTTCACCTGCTCTTCGTCCTCCTCCTGAGCACCCTCCCTCCGCAGTTGGTCTATCTTCGGCGCGGGAGCGGGGAGTACTGTCACGGTCACCAGTTAATCACCGTCTTCACTACATGTCCCATCATCCTCTTCAGTTCCCACCTGCACACTATCAGCCATCACCTGCACGTCAATCACCATGACACTAATGATCTTCACAGCTGTTTGTCATTGTCTTGTTATCATCTGTGTATTTAGTTCCTGCTCGTCTTCAGTTCAGTGTCCGGTATTGTTTGTGCTTGGCACACTGTTTCGTGTTGTTGGCTCTTTTTGTAAGTTCTTGTTTAAATAACCTTGATATTATCTTCATCTTCAGTGAATTGAGCGTTACAATTGGCTTATGTTTAACTTTATTACTGTAACTATATTAAGCAGTATTGAATTAAAAGTGTTTCTGTTGTTTCATGAAAACATCTGAAATGGTTGTGTATTTGACTAATACTGCATCTAATCCACTTCATCTGTGATAAAGTACGCAAACAGCATAAAAGCTGAAAATGTCAGACTGAACGTCTCCGTTTGTAACTACTCCCCGATTACAGGTCTCGCCAATCGGTTAACATCCAGCCAAAGTCAAACACATATTTTATCTCAGTACCTTCACCTGCTTAAACACTTTTGCTTCCGTATCTGAAAACATTTGGTTTTGCATAATGCTGTATGGTCTCCACAATTCTAGGTGTTGGTAAAAATGCATATTGGTAAGCGCAACATAATCAGTGCAGTCTTTCATTACATGTTTCTTTAATAAAGTACATTGTTACAATTTCGTCACACATTTTATAGACCATGCAGTCTGCTTTAGTAATATGTTAAAATTGAACATTCATCTGATTTCTGCTTATTGTTCTTTTCTAGGGCGAATGCTCAGAAAAGTGTCGCAACATATTCATTGTGGAAACGGTGTGCGTGGCCTGGTTCTCCATGGAGTTTCTGTTGCGTTTGCTTCACGCTCAACGCAAACTGCAGTTTGTTCGAAACCCACTGAATATCATAGATGTCATAGCCATCCTACCATACTACATCTCTCTGGTTGTGGATAGCGAAGACGAATCCGAAGAAGCCGAACTTCATGGTAGTGCAAGTCGTGGATATTTAGATAAGCTGGGTTTGATTCTGCGGGTCATGCGTGCCCTGCGGATCCTGTATGTGATGCGACTGGCTCGACACTCACTGGGTCTTCAAACGCTGGGAATTACGATGCAGCGAAGCATTCGAGAGTTTGGACTCCTACTTCTCTTCCTCTGCGTAGCTGTGGCTTTATTCTCACCTCTCGTTCACTTGGCAGAGAAGGAATTCACTAAGGGAAAAACCACCGGCCCTCACAGCTTTAGCAGTATTCCTTCTTCCTATTGGTGGGCTATTATATCAATGACGACTGTCGGTTATGGTGACATGGTCCCGCACAGTATACCTGGCCAGGTTGTGGCCTTTAGCAGCATACTGAGTGGTATTCTCATAATGGCTTTTCCAGCTACATCTATCTTCCATGTGTTTTCTCGTTCATATCACGAGCTGAAACGTGAACGTGAAATGATTTGTAAAGACGAGCGAGTGGCCATCCTGGATGCCAGTGCTAAAGAAGATGCCCAGAGATTGTTGGAAAGACGCTCTTTTATTTCGGCCAATGAGCAATGACACAACTGCTACTGCATGCTGCAATGACATCTGATCCATTGCTGGCCATATCTCTGTAAATATTCTTATTTTCTTCATGTGATTCTAACCCCCGGTTTCACAGACGAGGCTTAAAGGATTATTTGATTTCAGAATCAAAATTTCCTGATAATTTACTCTCCCCCACATCATCCAAGATGTTCATGTCTGTCTTTCTTCAGTCAAAAAGAAATTAAGGTTTTTGAGGAAAACATTCTGGATTTTTCTCCATATAGTGGACTTCAGTGGGGTCCGACGGCTTGAAGACGAGCATTTGTGGTTAAAAAGTATATAAATGTTTTAGTTTTTTTTAAATGAATAATGGTTTGTCTAGATAAGACTCTTATTCCTCGGCTGGGATCGTGTCGAGACTTTGAAGCTGCACTGAAACTGACATTTGGACCTTCAACCCGTTGGACCCCATTGATGTCACTATATGGAGAACAATCCTGGAATGTTTTCCTCAGAAACCTTAATTTATTTTCGACTGAAGAAAGACATGAACATCTTGGATGACACGGGGGTGAGCAAATTATCAGGAAATTTTTATTCTGAAGTAAACTAATCCTTTAAGACTAGTTCCAGACTAAAAGGCATGTTTGAGCTGTTTTAACTGAAAGCAACTTGCACTGGCATATCTTTAAAGGGAATTATGCAAAATTCAGTGTGTGTTCACAACCACCACCATGGTAAAAATCCACCCACTCCTTTTTTTAATCCCCATAAATCATAAGCAGTGTCTCAGAACAAGTACTTTGCAGATTGTAGCTTTTGTGACATCACATTGCACAGGCCCCGCCCACGACTGCTGATGGGCTCCGCTCTATTAGCTTAGACTCCGCCTTGAATGAGCTGTACACACTCCGCCATGTTTATCTCCTCGCCGGAGCATTCAAGTAAGTGCTGAGCACAGCAGCATTCAAGTAAAAAAAATATTCTTATTAAAGCTACTAAAGTTATTCAATCATGAGCAGTGATTTATTTTCTGTTTTTCTTTAAACAGCATATACAGCAATAGGTACTGTATATTACGCTGCTTTCACTTTAATACTCAGATTTAATATACACATGCGATTTCTATACTTGCTGTTTACGTTCA
This sequence comes from Rutilus rutilus, assembly GCF_951802725.1. Taxonomy (NCBI): domain Eukaryota; kingdom Metazoa; phylum Chordata; class Actinopteri; order Cypriniformes; family Leuciscidae; genus Rutilus; species Rutilus rutilus. The sequence goes on along the minus strand of NC_140211.1, from coordinate 57,344,126 downwards.
CAGACATAACCAACTGTTTACGTGAACTTTGTGTGTTTTTGACATATTAAAAATAAGACGTGAAAGAGAACTTTCATCTGACATCCAGCTTTCTGTGCGCGTGCTTCGATGTGTGCGCTCAGAAAACCATGTATCAGAAGTTTAGACTGATATGGCTTTAAAACACATGCAGACAATAAACTTTCATGATGATGAAGAATTGCAATGTCATGTGAGCGTGACCACGATAGAGATGATAATAAAAGCCAAACAGATGTTTTGTTAGTTTTTGGCAGAGTATTGGAGGCACAAGCTGTAAAGGCTCCGCCCTCTTCTGGAAAGAGGGGCGGGGAGCAGCAGCTCATTTGCATTTAAAGATACATGCACAAGAACAGCATGTTTTTCTTATCACTCAAAAATTTACAACATGGAATAATAAATGATATTTGAGGTATTTTGAGCTGAAACTTCTGGGGACACCTGAGACTTATATTACATCTTGTAAAAAGGGGCATAATAGGTCCCCTTTAAAATATGTCAAAGCCATTGTTTTGTCTGAAGATGCACACCAGTAATGTTTTTTTTTCTAAGGCATGTGTATAAAAGATTCTTAAATATCCTAATTGAACAAAGGCCTAATCCTGGCTTAATCTAAGCCCTGTTTGTGAAACCAAGCCTAAATCTGTTGGAATGCGATTTCTGTAATAAATCAATAAAAGAAGTATCTGTATTATTAAAATTGAATTGGTTCTTTCACAATATACTGAAATTTTGCATATTGATGTGTTCCTTTGTCCTTAAACACAGAAATGTGAATGAAAGTATTTGTATATTTGTGTGTGTGTTTTTAATACATTTATATTGTGATTCAAATAATTCATTTATAGGCCATAAGTTACAGCCTTTTAGTTTCCTTCAACCTGTTGGTATTTATGGTTGGTTGTTTGTAGGGGTCGACCGATATATCGCTAAGACCGATATATTGCCAAGACCGATATATCGCCAAGACCGATATATCGGCCAATAATTGGCATTTTTTAAATATCGGCATCGGCCGATAAGTTTTTCAGTTTGGCCGATGTGTTGGAAGCAGGACTTATTGATATTTGTGGTTGGTTATTTGCACAATTATTAATCTATATTGCAGAAATCGCAGTCAAAATCAGATTACATAAATAATTAGTACCTATTATTTGAGATCTTTCTTTGACACAAAAGGAAAAACGAATAAATTAAATAAATGAACATCTTTTTAAGCATACTTAATGTACCTGGTACAATAAATAAAAAATATTGTATTTAGAAGTAAACCAAACTTCTTATGTTTTTTTATATTCTGCTTGATGTTTCTAATGTCATAAGAGTCGCTCAAAAACAAACATACAAGTTAGACTAAAGCGACATACAAACCCTTTCCAAAAAATTTGAATATCATGGAAAAGTTTATTTATTTCCATAATTCCATTCAAAACGTTAAACTTCCATAGATTATAGATTCAGGGCACACAACTTAAACGATTTCAAGTATTTAGTTGTTTATTTGTACATAATTTGGGCTTCCAGCTCATAAAACCCACGAAAACAGGATTTAAAAAAATTAGAATATTACATGAAATCACACAGTGATACCATGGTCATTGAACCAGGTTTTGGTTATTTTGGCAGTGTGGGCAGGTGCAAATCCTGCTGGAAAATGAAGCCCCCCCAAAAAATCCCAAAAAGTCTACATTTGCCTAAGTGTAAATATATCAAAATAAAATACAAAATACTATGTGAAATAGTAAAAAACTGTATTTTATATTTTAAAAATACACAAAATACATACAAAATTAGCCACTTAATGATGTACAGTGTAGCCTATCCCTATTAGGCTGAAATCAGACTGAAACTGTTTTGAAAGTCTTTTCAGTGTTATCTGAACTCAATGGACCTAGACTCAATGGACCCAGTGTTATCTGAACTCAATGGACCCCAATTAAACACACCTGAACCAGATAATCAAGTCCTAGTAAGATCTTGATTATCTGGTTCAGGTGTTTTTAATTGGGGTTGGAGCTAAACTCTGCAGGACAGTGGCCCTCCAGGACCGAGTTTGGACACCCCTGCTTTATGCAGTGGAAATACAAACCGGAAGACAGAACGCAACGAGCGCAGCTCTGAAAAGGTCTATAGCTAATATTAGCTCTGGATGTTCTGATTTATTCTGTTGACACACATTTCATTCACCTGGCAAAGACTATTGCTACCTTAAAGCTATGTAACTTTTTTGTTTAAAATATAAAAATTTAAATAATGAGTGAATACATACACTGAACAAAATAATAAACACAACATTTTTGTTTTTGCCACCCTTTTTCATGAGCTGAACTCAAAGATCAAAGACTTTTTCTATGTACACAAAAGGCCTATTTTTCTCAAATATTGTTCACAAATTTGTGTAAATCTGTGTTAGTGAGCACTCCTCCTTTGCTGAGATAATCCATCCACCTCACAGGTGTGGCATATCAAGATGATGATTAGACGGCATGATTATTGCACAGGTGTGCCTTAGGCTGGCCACAATAAAAGTTGCGATATGTATATTGCGATTTATACATTTGCGATATTTCAATAATTTCGATATATTGTGCAGCCCTACTTGTATCATTCTTGGCTCCTCTTCACACTCTTGCTCACCGTTTTCTTCTTCTGTAATCTATCAGATCGGTTCCTCAAATTCTACAGGGCCTTTTATTTTACAGCTTCTCGCAGCATTCTCATAAAGTGTTGCATATGGGGGTGATCTCTCTGTTTTTGTATTCATAAGCACTATTCGGACAGGATTAGTTTTACAAGGGTAGATGGAGTAATGTAATTTTACTACAGGACGTCTGTAATAATAACGGCCAATTCACACAGATAAGATATCTCAGTAAAACTAGCAGAAGTGGGAGGAGTTTACTCACCACTGTCACCTTCCAGTCGTCACATATGTATTACTGTCACGTTTTGGGTTTGTTCATGTCATGTTTCCATGTCTGTCATGTGATTCCCTGTTTGTCATGTGATCCTGCCATGTGTCTTGTCATTGGTTAATTGTCTGATCATTGTTCACAGGTCCCTTGTCTTGTCATTAGTCTGTGTTTGCCATGTGTCTTTGTCAAGTATTGTTCCTTGTAATCTGCTGTTGTGTAAGTTCTAGGTCATGCCACGGTTTTTGTTTTCATGCCACGCCATGTTTATGTTTCATGTTTTGTTTTATTTGAAATAAAGCTGCACTTTGGTTCTCTTTACAGCTTGCCTCCAGTGGATACCTATTACACAATTACATTGCTTCCTGATATCATGTGTGCAAACACATAACCTATATTTATATATATAAAACAGTTAAGTCCGGTCGAACGATGTATTAATTAAATTCAGATTGGATTATGTTGGTAATAGGCACTTACCTAACGCTTAAAGACGTTTTGTGCCTCTAACAAGTGCATTCGATCTTCTTTTTGATCTGAATGGTGTGTGGAAAACACTTGAGTTTTGTCTCACAGTGTAGAATACAACTGATTGCTTGAAAAAAACTGAAAAAACTACTTTTAAACAGGAAATGAGGGAATAACTACGTACATTTTTCCAGCGGGTCTATTCGCACAGGATTAGTGTTACCTGAGGTAATTTTTCTGGACCTTTTTTACTGAAGGTAAAAGTCCCTGTAAGACTGGAAAAACTGGAAGAGAGGGCCAGTCTCTGAGAAAAAGAGAAACAAGGAAATAAACATTTGAACTCTCTCTTGAGAAAGAGATTTGCTCTAAGGGCAATCAACTCAGTTTTGCATTCATTTACATTACTTTCCCTTCCCCATGTCATCTCTCTCTCATGCTGAGATCACCTGAAATTCACCCCAAATTCTATTTGGTTTAATGTGAACAATTATCATACAACGCAATACATGTTTGGCCTCATTTGAAATGTCTCAGTGCGAGAGGTACAAATGTCTCATTCCCAAAGAAGTAAACCAAAAGGTAACAACGTTTTTAAGAGTTTAGAGATATCTTGCTTTGAGATATCACAGAGGAGGGTGTGTCTTCCGGGCAAATGGCATCCTGCCCTCAAAAGGTGACAACTCTGAATGCAAATTCCCATTGTTAGCTCATGTTTCCATGTGAAAGAAGTATCTGCCCTGGTCTGAGTACATAAAGAAATGCCACAAGAGACTCGGGGCGATTTGTAGTTGAAATCAGCCCGTAATGCTGGATGTCTTCAGACATTCAGCATTATGTATTTTTCTAATGTCAGGTTTGCATCTTTTCTCTTTATTCCAGAGCATTTGATGTTTTGTATTTATTATCTTTGAACTGATTACATAATTGGCATGATACATTTACCTGACATAATAAATTGTTACATTTGGATTTATTCCGACTTACTCTGAATTTTTTTTCCCAAGTAGATTAAGCGAATGCGCATGTTCCCGCAAATCTGCGTCAGATTAGTGACAAGACTAGAGTCCAGTTTTGAGTGGAGCATTGGGCACACCAACTGCGATTTTAGCGTTCAGGCTAATATTTGGCACTAATCCAAGTGTACCTGGCTTGTAAAGACAAAATCTAGTTAAGTGTACGTGGGAAACCATGTCATGACCAAACCAAAGCTACTATCAGAGAGGTAATATTGGTCGGCTTATATCTTTAGCAGTGCCCATGACCTCTGTCTAAAGAAAACTTTGCTTTAATTCAAGTGTATACAGACCACGGGGGGCTATACAAAAATATCTTAAATTGAGTAAGCGTGAATGCGACCGTCTAATATATTTATCCAATTAAATCTGTTTAGTGACCAAAAACTGATGAGTTTATGATCGTGAGCCCGCATAATATTAAGGTGCTGGTGCGAGGAACCTGTGCGACTTTGGCACCCGAATGGATGAGAATAATAAGAGTAAAGAGATAAATAGAATAATCAAATGTGTCGCTAAACTATTATATAAATGACCAATAACCAATTGGCATTCTAACCTAAATTCGAGGTCGTGATAAAATGGAGTCAGATAAAAGTTGAATTGGAATTAAATTACTTTGCCACACGGAAAAGACAGTAACCCGCAGTAAACCTTAAACCTTCACCCGCTTATCGGAAACTGTTGTTGGACCGATTGGGCAGGCCTTACATGTCACATGCCTGTCCTGTCTCGTGTAGCACATGTGGTGTTTGTGTTCCTGTCACTGTTTTGACCCCGCCCTCCTTGTTATCTCATTGGTTTCATTTGCCCCACCTGTTGTTCCTCATCACCTGCCTGATTTGTCCCTTTTATAAGTTCCTTTGTGTTTGCAGTCTGTGTCGGATCGTTGTCTTGTACACGTCTCCTGTTCTCCCGTGACTCCTTTTGGTATGTTCGTTTTTGAAGTTGTTGTTTTGTATTTAGTTATGTTTTCCCCCTCGTGGGTTTTGTTTTGTGTTTAGTGTTTCTTTTGTAATAAATATCTTTTTCCCTTTGCATTTGAGTTCTCCCTTTGTTTTCTGTAATTAACGTGACAGAACGATCCGACCATGTCAAGGACTCAGCAAAGGGTCTCTTCCCCAGCCACCGAGCGGGAGAGGAGGCAAAGTTTTGAGGGGACCCGGTTGGTCATATTTCGCGGGACCCGTGGAGGCCACAGTAGAGGAGGTGGGCGAGAGGAATTTCAAGACCACTCTCCACTCTGGCCCCTCCTCGACCCAGTTCCGGTGGTCCCAGTTCCGGTGGTTCCGAAACGGAGGAGGAGAGGAAAGAACCCCTCCGTGGCTATGTCGGTGGTCCCTGTTCCGGTGGTCCCTGTTCCAGCGATCCCGAGTCCGGTGGTCCCTGTTCCGGTGGTCCCTGTTCCGGTGGTCCCTGTTCCGGTGGTCCCTGTTCCGGTGGTCCCGAGTCTGGTGGTCCCGAGTCTGGTGGTCCCGAGTCTGGTGGTCCCGAGTCTGGTGGTCCCGAGTCTAGGGGCCCAACCCGAGACTGTTCACGTTCCGTCTGCCCAGTCAGAGACTGTTCAGGTCACATCTGCCCAGCCAGAGATGGTTCAAGCCACGTCTGCCCAGTCGGAGACAGATCGGGAGATGCCCATTCTCATGGCCGGGGGGGCACTGATCGGCTATTTAGAGCGTTTAGCTCGGATCCTGGAGACGCCCTTCAAACCTTCAGTGTCTGTTCCGGAGCCGGAGCCAGTGTCTGTTCCGGAGCCGGAGCCAGTGTCTGTTCCGGAGCCGGAGCCAGTGTCTGTTCCGGAGCCGGAGCCAGTGTCTGTTCCGGAGCCGGAGCCAGTGTCTGTTCCGGAGCCGGAGCCAGTGTCTGTTCCGGAGCCGGAGCCAGTGTCTGTTCCGGAGCCGGAGCCAGTGTCTGTTCCGGAGCCGGAGCCAGTGTCTGTTCCGGAGCCGGAGCCAGTGTCTGTTCCGGAGCCGGAGCCAGTGTCTGTTCCGGAGCCGGAGCCAGTGTCTGTTCCGGAGCCGGAGCCAGTGTCTGTTCCGGTTCCTGTGTCTGTGTCTGTTCCAGTTCCTGAGCCGGAGCCAGTGCCTGTGCCTGTGTCTGTTCCAGTTCCTGAGCCGGAGCCAGTGCCTGTGCCTGTGTCTGTTCCAGTTCCTGAGCCGGAGCCAGTGCCTGTGCCTGTGTCTGTTCCAGTTCCTGAGCCGGAGCCAGTGCCTGTGCCTGTGTCTGTGTCTGTTCCAGTTCCTGAGCCGGAGCCAGTGCCTGTGCCTGTGTCTGTGTCTGTTCCAGTTCCTGAGCCTGTGGTGTCTGTTCCTGAGCCCTCAGTGACCGCGACACTGGCTATTATGACCACAGCTATGTGGTGTGTGTGGGCTACGCACACACTTGGACCGGTGGTGTCTGTTCCTGGGCCGGTGGTGTCTGTTCCTGAACCGGTGGTGTCAGTTCCAGTGCCCGAGCCGGTGGTGTCAGTTCCAGTGCCCGAGCCGGTGGTGTCAGTTCCAGTGCCCGAGCCGGTGGTGCCAGTTCCAGTGCCCGAGCCGGTGGTGCCAGTTCCAGTGCCCGAGCCGGTGGTGCCAGTTCCAGTGCCCGAGCCGGTGGTGCCAGTTCCTGAGCCGGAGCCGTCTGTTCCTGAACCCTCAGTGACCGCAACACTGGCCATTATGGCCACAGCCATGTGGTGTGTGTGGGCTATGCACACACTTGGACCGGTGGTGTCTGTTCCTGGGCCGGTGGTGTCTGTTCCTGGGCCGGTGGTGTCTGTTCCTGAACCGGTGGTGCCAGTTCCCGAGCCGGTGGTGCCAGTTCCAGTGCCCGAGCCGGTGGTGTCTGTTCCAGTGCCTGAGCCGGTGGTGCCAGTTCCAGTGCCCGAGCCGGTGGTGCCAGTTCCAGTGCCCGAGCCGGTGGTGCCAGTTCCAGTGCCCGAGCCGGTGGTGCCAGTTCCAGTGCCCGAGCCGGTGGTGCCAGTTCCAGTGCCCGAGCTGGTGATGTCTGTTCCTGAGCCGGTGCCTGTTCCCTGGCCGCCCGAGGGAGAGTCTCCGCCCTGGCCGCCCAAGGGAAAGTCTCCGCCCTGGCCGCCCGAGGGAAAGTCTCCGCCCTGGCCGCCCGAGGGAAAGTCTCCGCCCTGGCCGCCCGAGGGAAAGTCTCCGCCCTGGCCGCCCGAGGGAAAGTCTCCGCCCTGGCCGCCCGAGGGAGAGTCTGCTCCGCCCTGGCCGCCCGAGGGAGAGTCTGCTCCGCCCTGGCCGCCCGAGGGAGAGTCTGCTCCGCCCTGGCCGCCCGAGGGAGAGTCTGCTCCGCCCTGGCCGCCCGAGGGAGAGTCTGCTCCGCCCTGGCCGCCCGAGGGAGAGTCTGCTCCGCCCTGGCCGCCCGAGGGAGAGTCTGCTCCGCCCTGGCCGCCCGATGGACTCTCTGCTCCGCCCTGGCCGCCCGATGGACTCTCTGCTCCGCCCTGGCCGCCCGATGGACTCTCTGCTCCGCCCTGGCCGCCCGATGGACTCTCTGCTCCGCCCTGGCCGCCCGATGGACTCTCTGCTCCGCCCTGGCCGCCCGATGGACTCTCTGCTCCGCCCTGGCCGCCCGATGGACTCTCTGCTCCGCCCTGGCCGCCCGATGGACTCTCTGCTCCGCCCTGGCCGCCCGATGGACTCTCTGCTCCGCCCTGGCCGCCCGATGGACTCTCTGCTCCGCCCTGGCCTCCCAAACTGTCCATTTTCCCTGTCCCACCCTGGTCTGTCTTTCCTGTTCCCCCTGTCCCACCCTGGTCTGTCCCTCCTGTTCCCCCTGTCCCGCCCTGGTCTGTCCCTCCCGTCCCGCCCTGGTCTGTCCCTCCCGTCCCGCCCTGGTCTGTCCCTCCCGTCCCGCCCTGGTCTGTCCCTCCCGTCCCGCCCTGGTCTGTCCCTCCCGTCCCGCCCTGGTCTGTCCCTCCCGTCCCGCCCTGGTCTGTCCCTCCCGTCCCGCCCTGGTCTGTCCCTCCCGTCCCGCCCTGGTCTGTCCCTCCCGTCCCGCCCTGGTCTGTCCCTCCCGTCCCTAGTGGAGCGTCTGGTAGCCGCTCCTTAAGGAGGGGGTAATGTCACATGCCTGTCCTGTCTCGTGTAGCACATGTGGTGTTTGTGTTCCTGTCACTGTTTTGACCCCACCCTCCTTGTTATCTCATTGGTTTCATTTGCCCCACCTGTTGTTCCTCATCACCTGCCTGATTTGTCCCTTTTATAAGTTCCTTTGTGTTTGCAGTCTGTGTCGGATCGTTGTCTTGTACACGTCTCCTGTTCTCCCGTGACTCCTTTTGGTATGTTCGTTTTTGAAGTTGTTGTTTTGTATTTAGTTATGTTTTCCCCCTCGTGGGTTTTGTTTTGTGTTTAGTGTTTCTTTTGTAATAAATATCTTTTTCCCTTTGCATTTGAGTTCTCCCTTTGTTTTCTGTAATTAACGTGACATTACAACCCCGCCTCTCCATGTTAAAATAATCCCGTCCAAATAAAGCTTTACTCTCTTTCTCCTGCCTTTGTAATTGTTTTAGTTCTATGCCTTGCTGCTTGAATAAATTTAATATTTCCAATTCCTTCTCTCTCTTCCCGTTTCTTTTCTTACTTTTATCTTCAACCATATAATTATTTTATCAACACTTTCAGTTCCCTTCACACAGCCACATCAGTTATTCCCTCTGCTGGCCATTTAGTGCTTAATTTCTTTGTTCTTTCTTCCCACTTCTTAGACAGTTCCCCTTTTAAGTTCCTGTAAAGAAAATGTTTGGATGCTAATAACTCTACTGGAGTCGTCATCTTGATCGGAGCCATCATCATTTCTCTCTCGCTCTCTCTCTCTCTCTCTCTCTCTCTCTCTTTTTTAAAAATATTAAGACAATATATTTTACTTGGTGGTGCACCTCTCTAATCCCAGCTCCTTTTGTCAATTATTAATTAATCTTCACCAGACTCATCAGACGAGGGCAACTAAAAATACCGATCCCTGATTTCAATCTGGACTTTTACTGGACGGAGGAGTTATCACTCTTTACGAAATTTGATTGCTTTTTCTCAAATACTTTTAACATAGCTCAAACATGTACTCTGGACACTGACTTGAGAGGCAACTCGTCATCTTCTCCTTCCCACCACAGATTATTACCCATCCAGATGATATCTCCTCTCAGGCTGACCAAATCAAAATTCAAGTTTTTGAAAACGGTCTCCGTGCAAATAACAAAAACGCGAATCTCCGGAGACGATGACGTCATGCACATGTGTTCAGTCTATAGTGTTTCATCGCCATCTAATGGCCTGGCAGCAGAATACAGGGTTTTAGTCGTTTTCGCCGATACGTGTGAATGGGGATCGTTTTGACATTGGTGTTGTCTGTACGCGGGAAACGTCGTCAGTTTTAAGCAAATCATTGTCGTGTAAATTTTAAGTGTAATTTGATTGTCTAGTTTCCATCACTTCCATTAGACATCATGGGGAGGCGGGCTTTATGAGCTATACTGGGACCAGACACCTGGGGGCGGTCGAGACGTTCTAATGGTGCCACAGGAAATGGTGTTCTCACCTTATCACCCGCTGAAATTATACCAAAACGTATAATTAACATAATTCTTCCCAAGATTGAGATAACATCACACAGACACGTTTTGTTTCAATTAACCCTAAAACAATGTGTTATCTTTCCATAACAATAAAAGTGTTATAAGAATATATAAGTAAGCTAATCTAAAAGTAATTTAGGATTGGTTTAATATGTTATAGGCCTACTGAGACTTATCTGCTCTTTTTATGTAGATTTCCAGTTTTTTTGTTCATACGATAATACATTTATTTCACCATAGGTTTTGTGATGTTGACATTGTCATTGACTGCTGTAATATTGTGAGATATCGTTTTATATACGAAAACAATTGCTGTTTGTATTTGTGTGTCTGTATTCCTGTTGCATAACAGTTTAGTCACTAGATACACTATATTGCCAAAAGTATTGGGACACCCCTCCAAATCATTGAATTCATGTGTTCCAATCACTTCTATGGCCACAGTTGTGTAAAATCAAGCACCTAGGCATGCAGACTGCTTCTACAAACATTTGTGAAAGAATGGGTCGCTCTCAGGAACCCAGTGAATTCAAGTGTGGTACTTGCCTGACTGCATTGAGCCAAGTGTAAAGTTTGGTGGAGGGGGGATAATGGTGTGGGGTTGTTTTTCAGGGGTTAGGCTTGGCCCCTTAGTTCCAGTAAAAGGAACTCATAATGCTTCAGCATACCAAGACATTTTGGACAATTTCATGCTCCCAACTTTGTGGGAACAGTTTGGGGATGTTCCTGTTCCAACATGACTGTGCACCAGTGCACAAAGCAAGGTGCATAAAGACATGGATGAGCGAGTTTGGTGCGGAGGAACTTGACTGGCCTGACCTCAACCCAATAGAACACCTTTGGGATGAATTAGAGCGGAGACTGCGAGCCAGGCCTTCTCGTCCAACATCAGTGCCTGACCTCTCAAATGCACTTCTAGAAGAATGGTCAAAAATTCACATAAACACACTCCTAAACCATGTGGAAAGGCAGACGTAAGTATGTTGCCATCTAACTTTTATATGTGAATTTTGTCATATTACATAAAAAACGCTTGATGGAAATGCCAAGATGCACATCAATTTTACGGATTTTGTACACCGATGCATGTATCATTCCTATTTTGCACCCGACGCACAGTGGACTTTTCCCTCCACAGACGCACGTCGGTAAACTAGGGAATGAACTTGCGCTCCCGGGGGGGCGGTGCAGCGCAAAGAGGCGGCGTGTTCCGGCGCAAACGTTCCCTGGTGCTATTTTGCAGTTCCAGAAAACAATTCCGCCACAGACCAGGCAAAACCTCGTCTAAAGTCAGTGGCGCGTTTTCAGTGGCGCGTTCAGATGCTATTTTAAGGGCGCATGCTTGGCCATAATGTGTGCACAATGCGCATACACTTTGCTTCTCTCATATACACACAGACGCAGCAGTTGACATTTTTGCAAACCATACATAATTACAAGGAAAAATATTCCACTTGAGGGAAATCAATGTGGTGTCCATGAAGATGTGAAAAAATTAGGCATAAATCTAGCTTACACATTTACCAAAATTATTATTCGCCTGTTTAACCGAAGCTAATTTGGGTGTGTTTCTCCCATCCGCATACAATGTCACTTCTCTGTGTTTTACGGTCCTGACGAGAACGTCGGTCTCCTCGGCTATGAACCGCTCCTGGCGTGCGCCTGGCAAATCCGCCTTTATAATAGCAATCCGCCATGGAGCAACGCAGCAGATCTGGTGTTTCTGGAGCAAGCCGTGCTGGTCTGGCAGTGACTGGGGCCTTGTCTGCCCATAACACTGAGGCTTAACACTGAACGGATGAATATAAAAGTAGTATCGTACAACTGTCGTGGCCTGCGCGTGGGCCTGTGCGTCGAAGACCGAGCACGCCGTGTTGTTATAGACCAGCTCCTGGATCAGTGAGATGTGCTGTGTTTACAAGAGACATTTCTGACAAAACAGGATCTAAATGGAATAAACGCAATAAAGGATAACTTCCATGGGGCTGGGGAGTCCAGTGTGGATATTAGTGATGGATAATTCAATTATTTGGGATAAGAGACTTGACTCTTGCATTAACATAATTAGACTTGAAGTGGAGTGGTGTATAGCTATACACTTAAAACAAAATGTCAAGGAATATGTTATCTTGAATGTGTACACCCCGTATGAGTGTCAACTTAATGAAACTGAATATCTTAATAGACTTGCTTTTATAAATTCATTTATACAGGACAAGAAATGATCTAATGTGTTTGTTGTTGGTGATATGAATTCAGATATATCTGACAGTAAATACATTTTTGCTAATCACTTGAACCAGTTTTGTGAAGACAATGGGCTAATCCTGTCAACGAAAGCGCTTTTGCCCACAGATAGTTTTACATACAGTATATAAGCGAAGCATGGCATACAACCTTGTGGCTGGATCATTGTATAGCTACAGCAGATGCACACGCCTCATTAACAGACATGAAAATTCCTATATGAGTTTTCAACTGCTGATCATATTCCATTAGAGTGGATACTTGCAGGTAGACCAAGATATGGGCCTGTTTTTGAGCAAAAAAGGGTCACCAATGCCCGATACAAGTACACTGTACGTTTTATTAGTAAAAATGAGAGAGCTGAGGGCCGATTCAATGGCAAGGAAACTTTTTTGTAACAACACGTATGACTTCTAGAAGGAAGTGAAAGGCATGACTGGCAGTAAAGTGTCACTACCATGTGTGGTTGATTTTAGCAACTTTTCAGACTACCCTAGCAACTTTTATTTGCCAACTTTTAGCAACTTTTGGAAAGTGACTCTAATCCAAACAACACACGTACAAGCTAGCTAAATAGACCGAGTTGGAAAGAGGTGCCTAGCAATAGACAAACACATTTAAGTTAAGATGCTAGCTGCAATACAATATAGCCTAATTGTTCATTTTCTGATACACCTTGTTATTAGAATGTATATTTGTTGATCATTTAGGTAGCATATTAACTACCACAGTGCTTTAATTGTTCAAAAGTGTTTAACTGTTTAATATCAGTGTAATATCAATGTTGTATAAAAAAAAAAAAAAAATCTGATCATGAAAAAGTGTTGTTTGTATTACTTTTACAAATGCTGCGCATATCTATCTATCTATCTATCTATCTATCTATCTATCTATCTATCTATCTATCTATCTATCTATCTATATATATATATATATATATATATATATATATATATATAGGAAAGTTAAATAGATACAATAATTCAATTTCAATTCAATTCAACTTTGTTCCGGACTCATGGTCCAATATAGATACAAGACACACACACACCAAATAGAAACAAAACAACAATTTAAATAGGCATTTTAAAAAGACAGCTGTACCAGTGACTCCACAGCTTGGACTGGTAGTGGACTGTAATAAATCTAATATTTGTTAGTGACATAATAATTTCATTCTCAGATTTATTTAACCTACAGGTAAAGCTATACATGTTTGTAATATATATATATATATATATATATATATATATATATATATATATATATATATATATATATATATTTAACTTTCCTTCCTGTAAATCAGTTTTCTGGTCATAAAATATTAAATTAAATATACAATATTGCTCACAGTAAAATTGTACTTCTCCTGTGAGCTCAAAATAAAAGATATTGGAGTATATGATATATTGATGACACCACCATAGCTCTTTTCTGACTTGTTAAACTGTTACGAAGTGGGCTCAATGCAAACAAAATTTTTGACATTTTAAAAATGACTTTAAAATATATGTAAATCTTTTGGAACAAACAAAAAACTAAAAAGCGCTGAAAACGTAATGCTTTGAAAGCACTGGATTTTATGTAAAAAAAAAAGTATTTTATTTTTATTTTGTGTTTTTCTTTCATTTCCTGGCAGCTAATGTTAATGTAATAATGTGAATATGTAATACCTCTTGTTCTCATGGCATTGAATAATAGAAAAAAAAAAAAAAAAAAAAAAAAAACCTTGTGTACAACACTACTCTGTAGTGACAGACAGCTGTCTGTCTACTCTGATCTCCCCTACTCTTAATCTTCATGCACTTGTAATCTACACTAAACATGCACATCTTTAAAATCTGGAACTCCATATTCTCTATTCTATCATTCATTTTTCTAGACTCCTTTTGGTAAGCCTTTTCTCTGATCACAGAGAAAACCGCCACAGGTCTGACTCAGCAGACGACGCAAACATTTTATTGAAACGGCCCCCTGTTGTACTTGACATACATTTTGTGGTTAACAGGAAACAGAGCAAAGTGTTGCTGATGTCTGTCTCTTTATGTGTTTACCACACAAACGCTGCAATTATTGGCACGACAAGCTCTGTGTTAAAAAGTCATTAAACATCAAAATAACACAATGCAGTGGAACAACCACTACGCATGCATGTTTACATGATATCTATAGGCCTGTCCTATATAAAGAAAAGAAGGGCAAATGAGCTTCAAAACAACAAGTTTAAGTAAAAAGTAATGGTACTTTAAAACATTGTTTTTTTCAACAAGTCAAAATAACAGTGGCATATAAGATATTCCCCACTCAAAAGACACTAAATTTAGGTTGTTTGGGACACTTTTTCCCAGTCATCTCAATGGCAAAATGTGTCCCAATGAACCTGAATTCACCCCTATTTTTCGGATATCCACTTTCGTTATTGGGGAGTTTTGATGTTGTTAGTGGCATTTGAAATTTTTTGTAGAGTTAAGTGGTTAAAAAAAACAAAAACATTATACCTGTTTGAACACTGTTCTCTCCTAGTGATCATTTGCAATTAATCAAAGAGGAAATAATGTACAAGGACCTAAAATACCATATCATACCATCTTCTTCCGCTTATCAGGGGCCGGGTCGCGGTGGCAACAGTCTAAGCAGAGACGCCCAGACTTCCCTCTCCCTAGGCACTTCCTCCAGCTCTTCTGAGGCATTCCTCGGCCAGCCGGGAGACATAATCCCTCCAGCGTGTCCTAGGTCTTCCCCGGGGTCTCCTCCCGGTGGGACGCGCCAGGAGGCATCCGGAACAGATGCCCGAGCCACCTCAGCCAGCTCCTCTCGATGTGTAGGAGCAGCGGCTCTACTCTGAGCTCCTCCCGAGTGACCGAGCTCCTCACCTCTCTAATACTCCTTTTCCACCAAGGCAGTGTTGGTGCCGGTTCGGAGCCGGTGCCAACTCGCGAACCAGTTCTTTGTGTTTCGACAGCCAAAGAACCGGTTCTTGGCCAGGAAAATTGGTTCCAAAGCGGCACCAACTCTTTGCTGGACTAGAACCGTTCTTTTACCACGTCATGCTTGTGTCGGGGGCTGGGGGTGGGGTTATTGTCGAACTTCTTCTCGAATGTAACCTCCGTCTATAGTAATCCAGACGAGCAGCACAAATGTGTTCTAAACGTCTTCTTCTGACCCCAATATAGGATCGCAAAGCCAGGAGAAACATTTGAAGAAAGACGATGTAGTCCGCCATTGGTAATTGTTATGCTTGAAGCTGGCGAAAGCTAAGACGTATGGCAACGTACACAGTGACGTAACGACGTCGTTCGCTGGGCTCTCTAGTCAGTGGAAAAACAAACAGGTTCTGAGAAGGTTCGCAAGCTGAACCAACTTTGAACCAGCAACAGTTCCGTACCAGTTCTTTTTTGATGGAAAAGGGGTATTAGAGAATTGAGATGTCCTTCAAGATGGCTGAGCTCGATCGGTTTCTGGGTCATAGGATGGAGGACGGAGGAGCGAGGAAACGAGAAGGGATATTGAGAAGCACCGGCAACATTGAGGATGTTGGAGCTCAAAATAAAAGATATTGGAGTATATGATATATTGATGACACCACCATAGCTCTTTTCTGACTTGTTAAACTGTTACGAAGTGGGCTCAATGCAAACAAAATTTTTGACATTTTAAAAATGACTTTAAAATATATGTAAATCTTTTGGAACAAACAAAAAACTAAAAAGCGCTGAAAACGTAATGCTTTGAAAGCACTGGATTTTATGTAAAAAAAAAAGTATTTTATTTTTATTTTGTGTTTTTCTTTCATTTCCTGGCAGCTAATGTTAATGTAATAATGTGAATATGTAATACCTCTTGTTCTCATGGCATTGAATAATAGAAAAAAAAAAAAAAGAAAAAAAAAACTTGTGTACAACACTACTCTGTAGTGACAGACAGCTGTCTGTCTACTCTGATCTCCCCTACTCTTAATCTTCATGCACTTGTAATCTACACTAAACATGCACATCTTTAAAATCTGGAACTCCATATTCTCTATTCTATCATTCATTTTTCTAGACTCCTTTTGGTAAGCCTTTTCTCTGATCACAGAGAAAACCGCCACAGGTTTGACTCAGCAGACGACGCAAACATTTTATTGAAACGGCCCCCTGTTGTACTTGACATACATTTTGTGGTTAACAGGCAACAGAGCAAAGTGTTGCTGATGTCTGTCTCTTTATGTGTTTACCACACAAACGCTGCAATTATTGGCACGACAAGCTCTGTGTTAAAAAGTCATTAAACATCAAAATAACACAATGCAGTGGAACAACCACTACGCATGCATGTTTACATGATATCTATAGGCCTGTCCTATATAAAGAAAAGAAGGGCAAATGAGCTTCAAAACAACAAGTTTAAGTAAAAAGTAATGGTACTTTAAAACATTGTTTTTTTCAACAAGTCAAAATAACAGTGGCATATAAGATATTCCCCACTCAAAAGACACTAAATTTAGGTTGTTTGGGACACTTTTTCCCAGTCATCTCAATGGCAAAATGTGTCCCAATGAACCTGAATTCACCCCTATTTTTCGGATATCCACTTTCGTTATTGGGGAGTTTTGATGTTGTTAGTGGCATTTGAAATTTTTTGTAGAGTTAAGTGGTTAAAAAAACCAAAAACATTATACCTGTTTGAACACTGTTCTCTCCTAGTGATCATTTGCAATTAATCAAAGAGGAAATAATGTACAAGGACCTAAAATACCATATCATACCATCTTCTTCCGCTTATCAGGGGCCGGGTCGCGGTGGCAACAGTCTAAGCAGAGACGCCCAGACTTCCCTCTCCCTAGGCACTTCCTCCAGCTCTTCTGAGGCATTCCTCTGCCAGCCGGGAGACATAATCCCTCCAGCGTGTCCTAGGTCTTCCCCGGGGTCTCCTCCCGGTGGGACGCGCCAGGAGGCATCCGGAACAGATGCCCGAGCCACCTCAGCCGGCTCCTCTCGATGTGTAGGAGCAGCGGCTCTACTCTGAGCTCCTCCCGAGTGACCGAGCTCCTCACCTCTCTAATACTCCTTTTCCACCAAGGCAGTGTTGGTGCCAGTTCGGAGCCGGTGCCAACTCGCGAACCAGTTCTTTGTGTTTCGACAGCCAAAGAACCGGTTCTTGGCCAGGAAAATTGGTTCCAAAGCGGCACCAACTCTTTGCTGGACTAGAACCGTTCTTTTACCACGTCATGCTTGTGTCGGGGGCTGGGGGTGGGGTTATTGTCGAACTTCTTCTCGAATGTAACCTCCGTCTATAGTAATCCAGACGAGCAGCACAAATGTGTTCTAAACGTCTTCTTCTGACCCCAATATAGGATCGCAAAGCCAGGAGAAACATTTGAAGAAAGACGATGTAGTCCGCCATTGGTAATTGTTATGCTTGAAGCTGGCGAAAGCTAAGACGTATGGCAACGTACACAGTGACGTAACGACGTTGTTCGCTGGGCTCTCTAGTCAGTGGAAAAACAAACAGGTTCTGAGAAGGTTCGCAAGCTGAACCAACTTTGAACCAGCAACAGTTCCGTACCAGTTCTTTTTTGATGGAAAAGGGGTATTAGAGAATTGAGATGTCCTTCAAGATGGCTGAGCTCGATCGGTTTCTGGGTCATAGGATGGAGGACGGAGGAGCGAGGAAACGAGAAGGGATATTGAGAAGCACCGGCAACATTGAGGATGTTGGAAGCATAGTTCGCAAGTTTATAGTTAAAGGAACAGTGGTTACACTACCTGTTCCAAACCAGTTCTTTTTTGGTGGAAAAGGGGTATAAGGGAGCGCCCAGCCACCCTGCGGAGAAAGCTCATTTCAGCTGCCTGTATCCGGGATCTTGTCCTTTCGGTCATGACCCACAGCTCATGACCATAGGTGGGAGTAGGAACGTAGATTGACCGGTAAATCGAAAGCTTCGCCTTGCAGCTCAGCTCTTTCTTCACCACGACAGACTGGTACATCGACCGCATTACTGCAGAAGCTGCACCGATCCGTCTGTCAATCTCCCGTTCCATCCTTCCCTCACTCGTGAACAAGACCCCAAGATACTTGAACTCCTCCACTTGAGGCAGGAACTCTCCACCGACCTGAAGTGGGCAAGCCACCCTTTTCCGAATGAGAACCATGGCCTCGGACTCGGAGGTGCTGATTCTCATCCCAGCCGCTTCACACTCGGCTGCAAACCGTCCCAGTGCATGCTGAAGGTTCTAGTCTGATGGGGCCAACATGACAACATCATCCGCAAAAAGCAGAGACGAAATTGTGTGGTCCCCAAACCCGACAACCTCCCGTCCCTGGCTGCGCCTAGATATTCTGTCAATAAAAATGATACTGAACAAAATGATAAACGCAACACTTTTGTTTTTGCCCCCATTTTTCATGAGCTGAACTCAAAGATCTAAGACTTTTTCTATGTACACAAAAGGCCTATTTCTCTCAAATATTGTTCACAAATCTGTCTAAATCTGTGTTAGTGAGCACTTCTCCTTTGCCAAGATAATCCATCCACCTCACAGGTGTGGCATATCAAGATGCTGATTAGACAGCATGATAATTGCACAGGTGTGCCTTAGGCTACCACTAGGGGTGTCCCCGACTATGGATTTTCATAGTCGAATCAGAATCGTCAAGTCTTGCCTATAGTCGACTAATAGTCGAATCATGTGTATGGGGGCGGGGCTTTAACATTTCAAAGCCGCGATGTACAGAAAACCACACAAAGATATAGAAGAAAATGTATAAAAACATTTTTATATGCTGCCACACTTCAGACAGGATTTGCATTTCACATGCAAATCAAATTAAATCGGCTAAATTACCGGCTGTGTGAGCAGGCTCTAAGTACAGCACAACATCGATGCACCGAAAAAATAAACAATTAATTTACAAAATTAAATTAGAACAGAATATACCTTTCTAATAAATAAAAATACAAAACGAAATAAATCAGAATCAAGTCACAAGATGAGGAGCAAATGTGTGCAAAATGCCTAAAGTGCAGGGGAACATATATTCAAAACACAAGCCACAAATAGTTAGATTAGATAACCCTGACAGATCAATAAATAAAATAAAAATAAAGAAATGATTAAAATAACGATAGTAGCCAGAATTTTCAACTTTGTCTTTTTAACTGCAGAAACAACCATTAATGTAAACTGGAGTGGCAGTCTTTTTTGCTAAAAATGTTCACAGCATCCAAAAATCAAATTAGAACCGGCTGAAAAGTTTGAAATCACTTGTAGGCTACCCTACCTGATCGAGAGAACAAATCCAGTCTTTCACTCTGTCTGTGTCCGTTGGAGTCTTTTCAAATTGTGCGCGCGGATAAAATACATTATCGGTAGGCGCCGGCGGTGCCGCGGTAGCCTACCTGAGAAAACGTTTTGGAAAAGACGGAACACTTAACGTGAAAAACGTTTAACGACTTAATCTCCTAAAATAGTTAAATTAAAATATCAAATTATGTACAGAAAACGCTTTAGCCCTACTATAGGAGGAACGCATTGCGTTCATATTCTGGGTTCATCTGCTTATCTGCACATAGTATGGTTTCTTAATAAAGTGTGTACTGTGTACATACATTAAGCCACGTTAAAGTGCCTTTTAATCGTTTTAAAAGCTTTTTTCACGTTAAGCGTTTTAGAATGTCCTGTGGAAAACCAACTTGTTAACGTTGGCCGGCAGAAGTGCGATCATGGTTTTCCTGATGCTAAATCCAGCCTTGGAGAATATCCTTTCTGATGGTGTACATCCACACTTTAGATTTTCTTATCCCAGACATTGTTAAAGATTTAAATCCTTGCCACCAAGACGCTCCTCTGTCGGTCACGGATTGAAAGTGAAACTTAAATCTGTCACGGGGTGTTTGGATTTATTCACGCACGTTAAAAAATATTTATTAAAAGCTTCTTTCTTTGCACATTTTTATATACAGCATTATCATAATAGGCTTAATATTAACGTATTGACAGAAAACCGGTAGTTCTATGTGAAATCAGACATTGAGCGCCCTCATATAGCCAAAGTGGCATTATCCTCGTTTCATAACACCTCTGCGAAGATTCGACCGTGAGATCGGTAGTCGAATCAGGCTCCTCCAATCGAAGCATCGAATCTTCGACTATTCGGGGTCACCCCTAGCTACCACAATAAAAGGCCACTCTAAGACGGAAGTGGACGGAACTTATATTTTAAGTCGGAAGATATAAAATACTTATGGGTATTATTGATTGATAATATCTTAGTCTACAAGCTAATGAAATGTCATGTGGCATGTCATGTGGAAATTCACTTATTTTCAGTATCTATTTTTGTGTGAAAAATCTAAACGCAAAAAGTGTCTCAACTGTACTCAGTCTACCCTACACATCAGCTACATAAATTCATCAACCATTCAGAAATGTCCTGCTGCATTCTACATGTTGTCACTTCTTCTTGAGTCTCTACATCATTTACTCCGTAGACATCATCTGACTCCGGTTTGAACATAAAAGGCTAAAAGTTTTCGAAATTTTCAGTGCATGTCTGTGTAAGGTAAAATGACACAAGCTGTTGAAGCTCCACCCATTTAAAGGAACTGACACAAAATGGTGCGTTTTTGCTCACATGCAGGAATCAAACCGAACAGGAACATGTTAAATAAGGACTGATTAACAGATAAGCAACCTGACTAAATTTAGGCAGGTAAAACAGGAACAGAAGGGAAACGAAACCAGAAAATCAACCACCGTAACATTAACTAAGATAATCATCTGAATAACATGAAGCCATTCACTGACTTATAAACTGGCCAATAAGTTAGTATAATTAAAGAAATTGGATTAATTTAAGAGATTTTGAAAGAAGAGTAATTTAAATAAATAAAGCCCAGTCATTGTTGTGTTTATGTAAAGCACAAAAATGGCCAGCTATTGGGGTCTCAAAAGAGACACCTATGTTTACATGTATATATTTACTAAAGTTCAAGCTTTTTTGCTTCTGTCATATCAGAATGGCCGCCTATTGTCTGTGATGTGACAAAGGGGTGGAACTGGATATGCAAAACAAAGAAAAAGGTTTGACTTTAAACGTACTTGAAACTCACCAAGCCAGTTTGTCGTGGAATAGCAGAGTTGAAAAATGCATCTGAAATAACAGCAGAAACATGACGGACGTCAGTGAAGAACGACGGTAAAGTACCAGTGCAACATTATTAGACTGATGTGTTTAATTGTTTTAATTTGTGTATTGAAATTGTGAAGGCATAAAATACTTTCAGTTATAATCCATATTGTAGCAAATGTACTGTTAATGATTCAATGTGCAAAATAAGAAATCTTTTCAGAAGTGCCATTTGGATTTAGATGAGAACAATTAGTTGGTAACACTTTACTATAAGGTTTCATTTGTTAACATGAACTGATAATAAACTGCACTTCTATAGCATTTATCAGTCTTTGTTAATGTTAGTTTCAACATTTACTAATACATTGTTAAAATCAAAAGTTGTATTTGTTAACATTAGTTAATGCACTGTGAACTAACACGAACAAACAATGAACAGCTGACACTAACAAAGATTAACAAACACTAACAAAGATGAATAAATACAGTAACATATGTATTGCTCATTGGTCGTTAATGTTAGTTAATACACTAAAAAAAAAAAAGTATTGTTGGTTTAACTTAAAAAGGTTAGCCTTAACATTTTGAGTTCATTGAAATTAAAAATTTGAGTTTGGAGATTGGTTTAATAAACAGAAACTCAGAATGATGTTGTTATCTGAGCCACATTAATCATCTAAGTTGATTTGACAAAAGATAACATTTTGTGATAACAAATCATGAAACTATTTTTACAGTGTACAAAACTTAATGTTAACAAATTAAAACTTACTGTAAAGTGTTGCCAATTAGTTTTTATCCAGCTTGATGTAAAACATTAACATCGAAATTTTTAATGCTTTTACTGAACACCTCATCAGGAATACCTTGTACAGCATTGCTGTGTGTATTAATGATAACAAACGTTTTATCAAAATTATTTATCTGAATGCATTGTTACATAGACATGCCAAAAGACTTGTTTTCTCTTTTTAGGCAAGTGCAAACAAATGGCGGATGCAGATTTCATCGTTCATATGTTATATTCACCATTTTGCTGATCCTGTCGCTGTGTTGCTACATCATCGTCTATGAAAACTCAGAAACCTGGACAGCTGCTGTTAGACTATTCCTTCCAGAGACATTTCACAATAAGACGACCAAAGTTTCTCTGACTACAGTATCGAGAGGGATTTCTGCTGAACCGTGGAAGCCTCCAGATCCATATTATGTGGCTTACCCAAACCATTATAGTTTTGTTATTAATGAGCCGGAGACGTGCCAGAAGGAAAATACTTTCGTGGTGTTAATAATACCAGTAGCTCCAGGAAACCTGGCCGCTCGGGACGCCATCCGTTCAACGTGGGGTACGGAGAGGTCAGTCGCGGACAAGATAATAAGTCTACTATTTCTGATCGGTCTGCCAACTTCACAAGACAGCGAAAAGCTTCAAGAGGATTTGTTGCAGGAAAGCGAGAAATATCATGACATTTTACAAAGTAATTTCTGGGACAGTTACTACAATCTCACCATTAAGACAGTGGTAATGCTAGAATGGCTTTCTGCTTATTGTCAGAATGCGTCCTACGCGATGAAGGTCGACTCGGATATATTTCTCAATGTGAAAAACTTAGTGAATATGCTTCTGCCGGCACCAAAGCAGAACTATATGACTGGACTTGTGGCCAGGAATGCAATGGTTTTGAGAGACCCCAATTCTAAATGGTATCTCCCAAAAACGGCTTATTCCCCGGATCACTATCCTACCTACGCTCTGGGTTTAGGATATGTGTTTTCTCTGGACTTGGCAGGAAAACTTGTTGAAGCAGCACAAATTGTCAAACCGGTTTACATAGAGGATGTGTATGTAGGCATGTGCATGAGTCATTTAGGAATCGCTTTGACTGATCCACCTGATGGAAGCCTATTCAATGTCTTCCCTGTGGATTATAACCGTTGTCGCTATTCGAAACTCATCGCCACAACGACACGAAGCTTAAATAACCAGGTTGACTTTTGGAGGAACTTACAGACACCTGGTCCTTATTGCTAACAACAAAAAAGGTGAATTTGTGTAATGGTTACATGGCTTACAGTCAAACAAAAAAGTATTCAAACACCAGTTATAATTTGTTATATTTTTTTTTACTAGTGGGTGCAGGACACTAGTTCATTTATGTAAGTGAGGATAGCAAAATAAAGTAAACTGTGACATGTTATACCCAAATATTCTTCATGCAGTGACTACCAGTAAAATATTTTTTTTTTAAATGGGACCAAACTTATTCAGACACTTTGACATGAACATGTTTTGCTGATGTGTTTTTTCTTTAATTGCCAATGCAACCTCTTTACACTGCAGACTGAACAAAATTAAGCTTTGCTTGGTAATAATGTAATAATGTGAGAAATGTTGAAGGTGTCTGAATACATTTTGGTTTGACTGTACATGTGACTAACAAAGCTTGCCGGTCATTTGTCATGAATGAAACACAAAACCTGGGTTCATTATAAGTCAGATCTATGATGAGGAACAGCCAAATAAACGATTTAAGACCAAGATTAATTAAATAGGATTAAAAATGACACAAAAAAAAGAAAGTAAATCACTTGAACTGGCCTAACAAAAGTAACTTTTTTCAGTATTTTTTTGTTTTGTTGCTGTGCTGTTACATATGTAGTTGTTTATAATAACTTTTTAATGCATAATGATCAGAACTATAATGCCCGGTTTAATAAAATACATTTTATCAATATTTTGCAATACATAGCAATAGCAAAACCATAGCAATACATTTAGTTTAACAAATATCTTAACCTATCTATGGCCTCTTTTTTGCATACAGTAGATTTTTATTTTTATTTAAAACATTTTTTGACTAGCTGACTTGGGCTGCGTTTCTCAAATGCATCGTTGGCCAAGTTGATCGTAGAGACCATTGTTGGCCAACGATGCATTTGAGAAATGCAGCCCGAGTCAGCTAGTCAAAAAAAAAAAAAAATCTGTATGCAAAAAAGAGGCCATAGATAGGCTAAGATATTTGTTAAACTAAATGTATTGCTATGGTTTTTGAAAGATTGAAAGAGGGATGGAATTAATAAAGCTTTAAATGGCTGCAGTCTTTAAAGTGTGTTTATATTTTAGTTATATTGTGTTAATCTTTAAGGGGGAAATGCATGTAAATTAGTAAATAAATTGCCACGGAAACTAAAAAGATGTTATAGGGATTCTTCATTGGTGTTTCAACTCTTTGATAATAAGTCCCATTTAATGATAGTTGTAGTCGTAGACGAACAAATTTACACACATAAATGTTTTTTTATGGCTATAAAATCTGCACTCTTAAAAATAAAGGTTCCAAAAGGGTTTTTTTAGCAGCGATGATGTAGTCAGGGCCGGCGCTAGCTATAGGCAGAGCAGGCGATTGCCTAGGGCCTCGGGCTTTGAGGAGGGGCCTCCATAACCGTAACATCCCCTATACATAACGAACGCATCCAGTGCTGCGAGTGCGAAGCAAAAGCCTAAATAGGCACGCAAAGAAGCACAGCTCGTAATGCAGGACAGGTCATCGATTTTGGAGTGATTGCAATGTATTTTAAATATAAACTTGTGGGCTACTGTAGATCAGCGTCATTTCTGGAAAAATCATTCACCGCTTTGTTAGTCTACGAGTTTAAAAGAGCGCGAGCGTCATTAACGTGCCCAGACGCGACGCTTTGAATTTGCGCGTACAATGAATAACATCGCGTTGGGAGCTGACTAGTAAAAAAGCTACAAAAGTAAAAGACAAGACGTTTGTATTCAAAGTTAAAAAGCCAACACACTGCAACATTTTTAAATGTTTCAAATAAAGGATCTCATATCTATGGGTCTATCTTCTACATTCTGATGCTGATGATTAGATAATACCCTGACATCATAGCCTATACGAATATCAGTTTAGAATTTTTTAGAATTTAGAATCGTATCTTTCTCTTCCACTTGATTTGTGTATAGCATATTTAAGGTAGCAATGCAATACATAATATCATATTACTGATATGAATAATATGACAATATCTGCAGTCAATATTGATTAAATGGGAGGGAAAAATCCTGCCCATACCGCAGCTATGAAAACAATTATAAAAGCACGTTCATGTTCATCTACTGAAGTGGTATTCTGGAACTGTGAATAAACTGAATAAAACAGCAAAATAACAACAACAACAATAACATCTTCATTAAACAAAAAAGAGATTACCTTAGATAAAGTTTGATTAATATGTACATAATAGTACCAGTAAAAAGTCTGGACCCATTACTATTTTTAATGTTTTTGAAAGAAGTTTCTTATTATGCTCTACAAGCCTGCATTTATTTGATCAAAAATACAGAAAAAAAAAAAAAACAGGAATATTCAGCGAGGATGTGTTAAATATATAAAAGTGATAGTGAAGACTTTTTTAAAACAACTTTTTAATAATAAAAAAATCCTGAAAAAAAGTATCACATGTCCTAAAAAAAATATTAAGCACCATTTCTAACATTTGATAATAAATCAGAATATTATAAAGTTTTCTGAAGGATCACGTGACACTAAATTCAGCTTTGCATCACAGAAATATATTTGAAAGTATAGTAAAATAGAAAACCATTATTTTAAATTTTAATAATATTTTACTATATTATTTTTCTGTATTTTTGATCAAATAAATCCAGGCTTGATGAGCATAAGAGACTTCTTTCAAAAACATTAAAAATAGTAATTTGTCCAAACTTATGTATGTAAGTAAAAATATACTAAATTTAAAATTAAATGTTGTATAAATAAAAAGGTTAGGAATCATATTTGTTTCAAGTGTTTTTTTATTGGGGGTGGGGGGCCTCCAACATGAATTTTGCCTAGGGCCTCCTAATGTCTAGAACCGGCCCTGGATGTAGTAGAACCATTTTTGGTTCCCCAAAGAACCTTTCAGTTCTTAAAAGAAGAACATTAAAAAAATTAAATAAAAAACTTTTGTAGGTTGGAAAAGTTCCATTGATGTTAAAGGTTCTTCGTGGAACCATAGATGCCAACAAAGAACCTTTATTTTCTAACTTCTCAAAATGATGTTCATGTCTCTCACGCTATAGGCCTATCTTCCTTGTTTAAAATCACTTGTTCAAGTCCAAAATTGTTATGCCCTTCACTAGCTAGCTTCCCTCAGTCGTACGTTATTGCTTATGTTGCACGAGTGCCCACTACTGGCGGAAACTGCAATGGGCTGAATACGCGCTATGCACGAACGCTGCTGACGTATTTCCGGTAAAATCTCAGCCAGCGTCTCTACTTCTGCATAGCGCGTTCAGCGAAGTGTAGGCTACTTGCGCCAAAACTTTCATAAAATTCATTTTTTCAGAACGGTTTTAGAAACCGATTCGCTAGTCGGATTTTGCATGATATGAGAGAATACTCACCCTCAAAGTTGTCGATGTAGCTCGAAATATATAATTTAAAGCCCTTCTCTTTCTTACTGTTAGTGACCGCTAACTGCATCACAATATTGTTAACATAATTCATGTTGAAGGAACACGCCGACTTTTATTCACCTTATCCCCCAGAGTTAGATAAGTACATACCTTTTTCATCTCCGTGCGTGCTGTAACTCTGTCTGACGCACCCACCGCTCCAGCTAGCATACTGCTCCCAACAAGTGACAAAATAACGCCAACATTTTCCTATTTACATGTTGTGATTTGTATAGTCACAGCGTGTACGAATAACAAGGTCACATGAGACACAACCATCTTCTTACCGTATACATACTGGGAACTATATTCTCAGAAAACGAAGCACTGCTACTTCTACGGAGTGATTTACCCAGTAGCAGTTTTAACATTAAAATTTGGAATCGATTGGACGCGATGGCCTTAAGGCGTGCAGTTATTTTCAGGGAAACGCACATACAGCTAAAGTAGTGATTTAAGTTATTTCAAAGGTCCTTACAGCAAAATAACCAAAACACATAATGACACTTACCAAGCAAATAAATATATTAAACAATGAAAAACTGACAAACATTTTTACATTTTACTATACGGAAAGCACGTAGTTTCTCTCCCCCCTCCTAAATTCAACAAAAGTTGGCGTTCTAAATCAATATGCTGCTCCGCGATCGCTGTCTGCACCTGTCATCACAAACACCGTTGAAAAGCTCTCTCTCTCTCTCTCTCTCTCTCTCTCTCTCAATTCAATTCAATTCAATTCAATTCAGAAAGCTTTATTGGCATGACAAAAAAGTACATTTTGTATTGCCAAAGCATCACAACAACATAGAAAATGATTTAGAACATTTAGTACACAAAATTATAATAATAGTTAAATTAAATAAAGATAGTAGCCTATTATATATATTATCTTGGCTAGTTATTGCAAAAATAATAATACAGATAACATAAAGCAATAATAATAGTGTAAACAAAGATTAATAAATAAAATAAAAAGGATTATATTGCAGAAATCATGTATATAAAAAACAAAAATAAACAAACACTGAACTTGAACATCATATATGTGTGTAGGTGTGATGGGATGGGTTAGGCTGTGTGTGTGATGGGGTGTGTTAGGCTGTGAGTGAGTGTGTGTTTATTGGGCGTTTGCTGCTCTGCTCGCCCCTCAGGATGTGGAGAGATGCTACTAGTCTTGCTGCTAAATTGGAGCATTTGGCTTCTTCGCCAAGGATGAATCTGAGTTTTTGGGTTGGGTTACAGGTGTTAAATTGGGGAAATATCTTATTAATTTTGGGGTAATATTGGTCTCTGATGTGTTCATATTTTGGGCATTCTGTGAGGAAGTGCAGCTCGGTCTCCGGCAGTGCGTGCAGAGTCTGTCCTCCCGGGAGAGCCAGGTCTGTCTGCGCCGGCCCGTCTCGATGGCCAGGCTGTGCTCGCTGAGTCTGTACATCGTCAGGGTTTTCCTGAGCTTCACATCACTCACTGTGCTCAGGTAGCTCGCAACAGTGTACTCTCGATTTAGTGCCGAATAACATTCCAGTTTGTGTTGGTTTTGAATGGTGTTCGTCCAATGGGTGATGTACTTGTCTTGTTCTGTGTTGATCATTTGTGCAGGCAGAATGTGTGTGAGTGTGTGTGTGTGTTGAGGCGAGCTGATCTCTGCAGGAGAGAGCTCAGTCAGTCTCAGCACCAGCTGACACAGGGGACTCCTCGCTACGCTCAGCTCTTGGTGTTTGAGGGCTCTGTAATGGTATGTGTTGGGGTCGCTTGTTTTTAGGTGTTTCCAGAATTTGATGGCTCTTTTTTGGATGTTTAGGAGGAGAGGGTATTGGCCTAATTCTGCCCTGCATCCGTTGTTTGGTGTTTTTCTTTGGACTTTGAGTATTCTTTTACAGAAATCTAATTGTAGAGTTTCAATCGGATGTTTTTCCCAATTTAAAAAATCTAATTTTATAGAAGGACCCCACACTTCACTGCCATATAGAACAATTGGTTCAATTATTGATTTGAAAAGTTTGAGCCAAATTTGGATTGGGATGTCAATTTTGATTGATCGTTTTATGGCATAGAAAGCCCTTTGAGCTTTCTCGTTGAGTTCATTCACAGCCAAAGTAAAGTTACCAGTTGGAGTTATTTTCAGGCCGAGGTAAGTGTATGCTTTTGTGCTCTCAATGGTTCTGTGTGAGAGTGTGAATGTGTGTGTTGGTCCCTGAGATCTGGAGCGTTTCTGGAACATCATGACTCTAGTTTTCTGGAGGTTGACGGTCAGGGCCCAGGACTGACAGTAATCCTCCAGCAGATCCAGGCTGTCCTGAAGCCCCTCTTTAGTGGGCGACAGGAGAACCAGGTCGTCTGCGTAGAGAAGACACTTGATCTCTGTGTCGTGGAGAGTGAGACCTTGAAAGGGAGCATGTTCTAATGTATTGGCCAATTGGTTGATGTAGATGTTGAAGAGGGTGGGGCTTAAACTGCAGCCCTGTCTCACTCCGCGCCCCTGGGGGAAAAATTCGGTTCTTTGGTTTCCAATTTTAACAGCGCATTGGCTGGCTGTGTACATCGATTTGATCAAATCATAGAATTTCCCCCCTACTCCACTGTCGATAAGTTTTAGGTATAATCCTTCGTGCCAAATTGAATCAAATGCTTTCTTGAAATCAACGAAACAAGCAAAAATTTGTTCTTTGTTTTGATGTACATATTTGTCAATTAGTGTTTGTAATGTAAAAATGTGATCGGATGTGCGACATTTTGGAAGAAAGCCAGTTTGGGATTTACTCAAGGCATTGTGCTTCATAAGGAAGTGTAAAAGTCTGGCGTTTAAGATGCTGCAGAGAACCTTCCCCATGTTACTGTTCACACAGATGCCTCGGTAGTTGTTGGGGTCTAGTTTGTCTCCGCTCTTGTGGATGGGGCTGACGAGGCCCTTGTTCCAGATCTCAGGGAAGAACCCGACACACAGAACATCATTGAACAGTTTGAGCATGGCCAGTCTGAAGCTTTGGTCTGTGTGTTTCAGCATCTCGTTCAGGATGCTGTCTACACCACAGGCTTTCTTGGACTCAAGGACTCCTAGTTTTTCTTCCAATTCGGTCATTGTTATGGGGAAATCTAAAGGGTTTTGATTTGCTTTAATTGATCTTTCCAAATTGTCTAGTTTATTAATTATTTCATTTTGATTATAATTTTGAATTTCAGTTGGGCTGTATAATTCTTGGAAGTGGTTCTTCCACTTCTCCCCGTCTTGAATTGCCAGAACTTCTTGATTTGGTTTGTATAACAATTTCCATTTATCCCAAAATTTGTGTGAGTTTATAGATTTTTCAATTTCTTCAAACTGGTTTTGCAAAAACTGTGCTTTTTTCCGCCGGAGTGTGGCTTTATACTGTTTTAGTGCCTCACAGTAAAGAAGGCGGAGGTCCGGATTATCAGGTTGTCTGTGTTTTTGATGTGATAAATTTCTGAGGTTTTTTCTCAGAGCCTTACAGTCCAAATCAAACCATTTGTCAGTCTCTAAATATTTTTTCTTTGGTTTAACAATTGCCAAATTACTTTTTTGTGCTGTTTTGTAGAATATGTTGTTTAGATCTTGTACTTCCTGATTGATGCCGAATTGATTTTTAGGGTATTCCTGTATTTGGAATGAATGTATGAGGGATTGTATTTCTGAAGATTCGACAGCAGTGCTGTAATTACTGGCACTGGTTTCAGTCCATTTGAAAGACATTATTTTGCTCATTTGATATGGGGTCCTAATTGGTTTGGGTGATGTTTCAGATTGCTTTATATAGAGGATGATTTGGCTGTGGTCTGAGAAAGGTTTCAGGGGTTTGACTGTGAATGCTCTCAGAGAGGAAAGGTCGAGATCTGTGATGGTGTAGTCTACAGTGCTGTTCCCCAGAGCTGAGCTGTAGGTGTATCGGCCGAGTGAGTCTCCTCGCAGTCTTCCGTTGACGATGTACAGAGCCAGTCCTCGGCAGAGCTGCAGCAGCTGCCGTCCGTGAGCGTTCACGGTTTCATCACAGTTTTGTCTGCTGGGGTGAGAAGGGTACAAGTCGTTATTGCCTGTGATGAATCTGCTACCGTGCGATTCAATGAAATCTAATTCTGCTCCTGTTCTGGCGTTTAAGTCACCCATAAGCAGCACATTTCCCTGGGCCTGGAAATGGCTGATTTCTCTTTCTATGTTTTGGAAAGTTTCCTCTTGGAAATACGGAGACTCGAGGGGTGGAATGTAAATTGCACAGAGGAAAACAGGCTTAGATGCTGATATCATTCCTTTTTGTATTTTTAGCCACAAGTGGTATTGCTCTCTTTTAATTAATTCTATGGACAGTTCAGATTTAATCCATATTATCATCCCTCCCGAGTCTCTCCCTTGTGTGACTGATGTGAGTTTGACTGATGGTAATATTATCTCTCTGTATCCTGAGGGACAGCCAGTGAACGCATCTCCTCTACACCAGGTTTCCTGTAAGACGATGACATCTATGTCTTGAAGTTCTTTCATAAAATCAGAATTTCTACTTTTTAGGCCAAAGACTGAGGAGTTTAGACCTTGAATATTCCACGTAGAAAAACTAAGTGATTTCATCGTAAACTTTTAAAATGATGTGTATGGTTTGTTTGCTATTCTGAGAAAAGAGAAATGATGCAAAATTACTATAGATTAAATTAAAACAATGAATTATGGAATTAAAGTTATGGTAGGAACTCAAAACATCAACAATTCCATATTAAGTGTACATGAATATCACAGAATAAGGTAGTGGTTGGGATTTTTTTTTTTTTTTACCACTGTCCACTGTGTGTTAGTAGGTGAGAGCAGATGATACTCAGCATGTGTTGGATGTCGTGGAGTTCAGCGTTCAGGTGGTCTGCTCCTCCGCTGACAGCTTGGACATAGCTCGGTCTGCCTGGATGGGCCGGGCTCTGCTGTGGACGGGCTTCAGCTGCTGGAGCTGTGGGGCTGTTGTAGAACGGTCTCTGTCTATAGCGGTCCTGTCCTGGTGCTGGAGCTCCGGGCGGTGCTCTGGGTGGAGCTCTGGGTGCTGGTGCTCTGGGTGGTGCTTTGGGTGGAGCTCTGGGTGCTGGCTCTCTCTCTCTCTCTCTCTCTCTCTCTCTCTCTCTCTCTCTCTCTCTCTCTCTCTCTCTCTCTCGTACAATGCTGTCGGATCCAAATATGGTCATTTCCTTTAATCAGCAACCAATCGTGAAAGTACAATGGGGCATTTAACTCTAAAAGCGAAATCTCATTGGCTGATGTCAATTTCTGACAACGTGATTCGTTCAGATGCATCATGTGACGTGCCCTGACATTTTTGATGTGTGTTTTTGACTGGGGTTCTGTTCAGTTGAAGGCCATAAATGCTGTGTTATAAGTTTTGATGTGTTTTAGGTGGTTTGTATTGTTGTTGCTGATGATTTGATAAGACATTGTGTCTGTAAATAGTTGTTTCTACTAAAAAAGTATGATTTTTTACATTACAAATCTTTAAATGCCGTTTTCTCAAAATGAGTTGTTTGTCATTCTCCGGATCAACTGAGGAAGTTTTATGGTAATTTCTATTATTTTAAAATGTTACCCTATTCACCTGTAGTGTCTCGCATTAAGTTAGTGGTGTGTTGTGTATAGCTTTATAGCCTTATAGGCCTACATTGTTTAGTTTAAATTAGTTGCTATTTTTTTGGCACAAAAGCTTAATTTCCACCAGGCTGATTGCATTGTATATGGCTGTTGTCATTCTTTGACATTCTTTGATTCAGTCTTCAGTTTGTCTATTCTTTTTTCTACTCTCTTAGGTTTAATTATTATTTAAGGCATTTTTTTTTTCTAGGAAAAACTATAGGCCCACTCACTTTTTCAATGGCCCGTCCAAAATACAATTTCTGCCTACGCCACTGATCAGAAGAGAGGTTTGTGAATATAGACAGGCCAAAATCGACCTGGGGCCCGTTTCAATAAGGAGGTTCAACAAACTCTGAGTTGAAACTTGAACTCTGAGTTGACTTACCCTGAGATGGGAAACTCTGAGTTTTCGGTTTCAGAACAGCTGAAATTAGTTAGTTCAATCAACTCTCCCTGAGTTGACTGACTCTGAGTTACGCGCGTGCACCACAGCTATAAAAAGGCATTATCAATGGAGCGCAGATATTATGAGTCACCATGGCAACAGCGCCAGACAAAAAGAGGTCTTCATATTTCTCACCAGTACGAACATTATTACTGTAATTTTACAGTATTAGAACATTAATACTGTAATTTAATTAAAGGGATTACTCTTAATTCTTCTGTAATTTAAAGTAAAATCTGATGTAATTGCATTACACTATACAACAATTCTGTATATTTAAACATACGTTTTTAAAAGGTATATTTTTAATGTAACCTTGTCCCTCTACACACTTTGGTCAATTCAAGAATAATTCATGCAATTGTATATTGTTTATTTGAAAGCATTAAAAGTGCTGTTTCTTGTCTCTCCTTGTATTGTTCAAGTGGTTGAGGTTGACATGGGATTTAGTAATTAGTAATAAGTAGACCAACGCTTTCTAAAGATAGTCATTATTACATTAATCTAATTACACTGTTGAAGATGTCATTTGTAGTTAGTAATACAAGTAACTTACCCAACTGTTATAATATCAGAGGTTAAACTGGAAGAACAGTATGTTATTCAACCTAATTTTAATTTTCATGTAGGGGCAATCCTGCAGGTACACTGTAAAAAATTTCTAACCTCCCTACCTCAGAATTTTCTAGTGACTGATAACATCTAAATTTTTCAATTGGCCCAAGTGAAATTCTGTAAATTTTATTTTATAATTTACAGAATTTCACTTGGGCCAATTGAAAAATGTAGATGTTATCAGTCACTAGAAAATTTTGAGTTAGGGAGGTTAGAATTTTTTTACAGTGTATTAAAAGAACATGGCAGCAGCTGAAAATTAAATATAAAAACATAATTCAAACATTTTTTTTTTTTTTTTTTACAAACATTTGACATATTAAATAACTAAAGCATCCAGTGTCCAGCAGTGCAGCAGCATTTTTGGCTGAGGGACTTCAGAGCCAGTCCCAAAGATCCAAGGGCCTTCATAAAATGTAAGAGGTTTACATATGTGTTAGTTTTTATATAGGCTATTTTTGATATTTCCATTTATTTTACTTTGGGTTGGGTTTTTGTTGGTCCCAACGGATTCTGATGGTAATATCTGTCTTTTGGAGCCTCCTGTCCCAACAGAACCACAGGCAGTTGTAAGTAGCCTACTCAATACACCAGAAATTATGACAAATAGTGTTATAAAGTGCACTCAACCAAATGCTCATCTTCGATGGGGATAAAGAGTTTCTGCTGCCACAGAGAGGCATACAGAGTTAATGTTAATATTATGTGTCTACACATCAAACAATCTACACATTCTGATTATTTCACATTTTTATGTGGAGTAGCCTATAGAATCAAAGTTTAAATCTAAGTATAAACGGGTATTCTTATCTCTCCCCCCGCCCCCAGAGTGTGGAAGAACAGCAGGAGGACGGTCCATCAACTTCTGGTGCACAGATCAACACAGTTCAGTGATTTTCAGTAAATGCCACAGTTTAATTCTGTAGAATTTGTTTAGAACTACATTATGTAACTCTAATCTACTACTGTATTTTCAGTTGCCAGTTAAGGAGTTATATAGTATATAAGTTACTTTCTATTGGTATTACAGGTCACCTGTATAATTCCATCAGAGCTCTGTACAAGGCTCCAGTGGCCTGTGTGCAGATTAATGACATGAGGACAGGATGGTTTCCCACTCCATTTGGGGTCAAGCAGGGAGATGTTCTTTCACCCACTCTTTTTGCGCTTTTTGTGAATGATCTGGCTCAAGAGATAAAGTTAGCAAATTTGGGTATAGACATTGATGGCTTTAACCTCAGTATTTTATTATATGCAGATGATATTGTTGTTTGCACAGATGAAGAAATTAAACTACAAAGAATGTTGGGCATTATGAAGGATTGGTGCAATAAATGGAGACTTTCTATAAATGTGGATAAAACACAAGTAGTCCATTTTAGAAAACCATCTGTGTCACGCAGTGAATTTGATTTCTTTTTTGGACAAACACAGCTTATGTACTCCAGAACTTATAAATATCTTGGTTTTCTTTTTCATGAAAATATGACATTTGCAGAAGGGAGAAGGGTTTTGTCTGAGTCTGCAGGGAGGGCCCTGGGAGCCGTTATTAATAGGATGAAGCTTTGCCCTGAAATAAGTTTTTTAACATTTACCCAGCTGTTTGACAGTATGGTGGGATCTGTTTTGTTCTATGCAGCTGGGGTCTGGGGCTTCGAAGATGCTCCTGAATGTAATAGATTGCAGAGTAGGGCCATGAGGTGTTTCCTTGGAGTGCACAGGTTCACTAGAGCTGCGCTAGAGGGTGATATGGGTTGGGAGCCTTGTATGGTGAAACAAAAGGCGGAAGTAATAAGATTATGGAATCGTCTTATTAGATTACCTGAAGATAGACTTACTCAGAGAGTTTTCGATTGGGATAAAGCTCACAACTATCCTTGGTCAATGGAGGTCCTTGGAATACTCTCATCAGTAAAAGCACAGTATATATTTTCAAATAATTTACAATGTAATATATCTCAGGTCAGACAGTTTTTGTTTAATTCCTATAAAGAGCAATGGCAGGAGTTAAATAAGCCCAAATTGAGAAGCTATGTTCATTTTAAAAATGATTACTCCACAGAGCCTTATGTCAAATGTTGGTAAACCAGATTACAGAGGTCTTTGTGTGCCCAGCTCAGAGCAGGGGTGTTGCCTTTGCAGATCGAGGTGGGGCGCTATAAAGGTGTCCCAGAAGAGGACAGATTATGTGTTTTGTGTGATTTAAGGGTCGTTGAGGATGAATGGCATTTTTTGTTTTTTTTTTGTCCTGTATTTCATGATTTAAGAATGGATATGTTTGAGAGAATTCAACATAAAAAGCCTGATTTGTTTTGGATGACGGATGGGGATATGTTGAGCTGGCTCTTTGAAAATGAAATTTATAGTTTGGCTAGATATGTGGAAAAGGCGTGGAAACTTAGGCAAAGGAATTTATATCCTGGCCTAAATTGACAGTGTTTTGTTTGTTTATATTGTGAAAATGATGGTAATGTACTCTGTATGATGGTCATCTTCCTATGTACTTTGTATGATGGTCATTTTTCTATGTTATGTCTGTTTTATGTCAATAGTGTCTTTTAAGCCTATTTGGGCTGGGCACGTAAGTGCA
This sequence comes from Rutilus rutilus, assembly GCF_951802725.1. Taxonomy (NCBI): domain Eukaryota; kingdom Metazoa; phylum Chordata; class Actinopteri; order Cypriniformes; family Leuciscidae; genus Rutilus; species Rutilus rutilus. The sequence continues at coordinate 57,308,045 of NC_140211.1, read as the reverse complement.
AGACACTTTAATAAAATTCAATTCAATTCATATATAGACTTCATCTTATATAAAAAAAAAAAAAAAAAAAAAAAACAGCAGTAAAAATAGCAATATTTGATTTATTAATAAAAGATTAATTTTATTAATAAAAAGGTACTGAAAGAATGAATGAGGTGTTTAAACACTGCTTCCTCTTTAAAAAATGGGAGGAGACCGAAAGAAACTCTGGGTTTACCGAAGAAAACCTGCTCCCGACCAGGGGTGCGTTTCCCGTACAACTATATAGCTCGCTGCTTAACTACCATAGTATGATGCATCGTTGGAGAAATCAACTAGCTAGTCACGACTCTGTTTCCCGAAACCGTATGTCGCAAAGTATCGTTCAACCACGTTGGTTTATGACATCTCGCACGTGGTGGACTAATAACTTATTTTAATTAATATGTTTGAGATCAAATTAACGCTAGATTTTGTCATATAAGTTACAGACATGGCATCTGAAGACCATTTCTAATTTTTCTCAGTTATTTTGCTTTATTACCAGACTCAATATTTAGCTCGTTCTTACATAGTAGAGCACGGTCGCACATGCGCAGTCTTCAAAAACGGTGCTTTAAATCTCTTAACAAACTAAAAGACGTAAATTACATTTGTATGTAGGCTATTCTAAATAAATAACACGGGTTGTAGGCCTACTGAATGTCAGCTTGCTGCTAAAGATAAGGATTTATTCAGACTACATCTCATGTAAACTAGAAACTATGCTTCTAACCACAGCTCGAGAGCTGTCGTTCCAACCACACAAGTTTGCGATGCTGTTTGCGAACGTTCGTTGGAACGATGGTTTCGGGAAACACCAAATCGTTGAACTATGCTGATAACGACGGAACTTGCGACCATAGTTGGCTAACGATGCTTTCGGGAAACGCACCCCAGGTTAGGTTCACAGAGTAAAGCATCATTAGCCAACTATGTTCGCAAGTTCTGTCGTTATCAGCATAGTTCAACAAGTCAGTGTTTCCCGAAACCATCGTTCTAACAAACATTCGCAAACAGCATCGCAAAGTTGTGAGGTTTGAACGACAGCTCTCCACCTATGGTTACAAGTTTCTAGTTTGCATGACATGTGGACTTAATAAATCCTTATCTTGAGCAAAATAAACAAGCTGACATTCAGTACAACCTGTGTCTTTTATTTAGAATACATACAAATGTCATTTACGTCTTTTAGTTTGTCAAAAGATTTAAAGCACCGTTTTTGAAGAGTGTGCATGTGCGAACGTGCTCTAGCCTATGTAAGAACGGGAAATAAAGCAAAATAACTGAGAAAAATGAGAAATAGTCCTCAGATGCCATGTCTGTAATTTATAGCAAAACATCTAGTGTTAATTCGAACTCAAACAGGGGTGCGTTTCCCGAAAGCATCGTTGGCCAACTATGGTCGCAAGTTCATCGCAATGTCCATTGAACTCTATTGGTAACGACGGAACTTGCGACCATAGTTGGCCAACGATGCTTTCGGGAAACGCACCCCAGATTCACTAAAAGAAGTTGTTACTCCACCACGTGCGTGACGTCAGAAACCAACGTGGTTGAACGACCACTTTGCGACAATACGGTTTCGGGAAACAGTCGTGACTAGCTAGTTGATTTCTTAAAGGGATAGTTCACTTTGAAATTAATTTTTGGTATGTTTTAGCTTACCTCAAAGGCATCCAAGATGTAGGTGTCTTTTTTTCCGGAGTAGTTTCAATTTTGATATTTTTAGGTCAACCCGTTCTTGTCTGTCAGTCATATAATGCAGGTCTATGGTCACTGTCTCAAAACAGCATGCACAAAGTCCAAATTCAACAATTCCCCATCGTCCAAATTAAACAATTCCCCATCGTAAGTACACATTGATGGCTTAAGACACGAAACGAGCGGTTTGTGTGAGAAAACGAACAGTATTTATATAGTTTTTGTCCTCTTGTAAACACACACACCCAAATGATCAGAGGACGCGGGTGCTTCGGTCTGCGCAAGCGCCGGAAAGCGACGGAAAAGGTCAGAGGGCGCGGGCGCTTCGATCTGCGCAAGCGCCGGAAATTATCTCTCGCGCGTGTACGTCACTCATTGTTTACACAGAACAGAGATTGTAGGTAAGACGGCTAATCGAAATGGTTCTAATTTGCGCTTATCCAGGATGTTTAAACCGACGTAAAAGAAAACAATTTCGTATGCTCGCGCGAACTCATCCGGGAGTGGTGAGTTTTCACGAATTCCCAATTTATAATCCTTCCCTTTGAAGTTCTGGTTGATCGCTCTTCGGCTGGATATGAACACACCCATAAACGTACTAAAGTTGAGGAGGGTCTGCAGCGATCATTTTTCCCCTGATGATTTTATAAACCAAGGAGAGGATCGCATAGTACTGACATCATCAGCTGTGCCTATGGTGTTTTCTCATCCAACGGAGGTATGTGAACAACGTCTTTGTATTTGTAAAGCTGGCATTACATGAAATGAGCAATACAATGTATTTCTGCACCATATATTTGGTAAGAATGGTTTTACATGAGAGAGTTATAAGATATGTTATAAGAAGAGAAGATATGTGTAGCCTATACTAAGCAGCTGCTAGTCAAACCAATGTGAAACTATGTGTACTACTCATAAGGGTGCAGTCAATGATACTACTACTACTACTAGCCTAATAATAGTAATAGACAGTGTGGATTCATGTTCGTGTAGCTCTAACGTTACTTAGTGTTGACTTTGTAATGACAAGCAATATTTTTTTAGTTAAGCGTACAGGAACCATACCAGCCAACAGAACATGAGTCAGATGAAGAGCAAACAACAGAGTGCCTTGGTGCATACATCGGACTAAAAGATGTTTAAATCTCTGTGTAAACAATGAGTGACGTACACACGCGAGAGATAATTTCTGGCGCTTTCCGGCGCTTGCGCATATCGAAGCGCCCGCGCCCTCTGACCTTTTCCGTCGCTTTCCGGCGCTTGCGCAGACCGAAGCACCCGCGTCCTCTGATCATTTGGGTGTGTGTGTTTACAAGAGGACAAAAACTATATAAATACTGTTCGTTTTCTCACACAAACCGCTCGTTTCGTGTCTTAAGCCATCAATGTGTACTTACGATGGGGAATTGTTTAATTTGGACGATGGGGAATTGTTTAATTTGGACTTTGTGCATGCTGTTTTGAGACAGTGACCATAGACCTGCATTATATGACTGACAGACAAGAACGGTTTGACCTAAAAATATCAAAATTGAAACTACTCCGGAAAAAAAGACACCTACATCTTGGATGCCTTTGAGGTAAGCTAAAACATACCAAAAATTAATTTCAAAGTGAACTATCCCTTTAAGCAGCGAGTTACAGTGTTGTTCGGGAAACGCACCCCTGTTCTTAGCAGAGCTCCTGAGAAAGGAGCTGTAAAAATATATTGGGATGGTTTTTGGTACTTATACCGCAAATATCTATTCTTAAGGACATCACAACCTAAAATAAATCTTCAGAAAGGTGTACGATATGGGACCTTTAAGCAAAAAACTCACTTAATTTTGATCTATTTCCCCAGAAAACAATGCTTAATATCTTATGTAATTTTACTACTTTAGTAAATGGGATCTTGATTTAAGAAATGTTTGATATTTGGACTGGAAACAAGACAAAAATACTAAGTAAGAAAATTATTTTTTGCAGTGTGCCCCACCTGCACAAATCAACACACAGTGTCAGTTCAGACAGGCCAAGTAGGCTGCTGTCAGCTGTCAAATCGCTCCAACCACTACCATTCTCCAATTAGACCGGAAGGATATACACGGCACTTCCGTCCAGGAAATATGCTTAAACTGCTCGCAACCCCCCCACCCTCACCACTATAAGTATCAAGCATATTTCTGTGCACCTTTTGGCTGTTGTCTTCTTTGTTTCAGATTATCAAGTCCTAGAGTAATGGACATCATCGTGAGAGACACCCTTCCTCATAGCAAGCTACAGCATAGACGTCCCGGACTTCACTGCTACGTCTACATGTTAAACCACGGCTTAAAGACATTACTAAACTGTCTTAATCATCTGTATATTGCTCAAGCTGATGGTTCCATAGGGGGGTTAATGCTAAAGCTACGTATGTCATTAATTATGGAGCAAGAACCCCCATAAGGAACCATACCGCCAAAGATAAATTGTGTTCAATAAACTCAAGTAAACTTGCCAAAGTGGTCTCGTCTGAACTGGGATTTAAACCCGGCTAGTGTCTTCTGCTGGTTAGATCAGCATTAAAGAACTATCTCAACTGTTAAATAAGATATAAGATTAAAATAATAGCAGATTTGTCTAATTTTAAATAAACACAAAAAATACTTAAGAAATGTACTTTTGCTATGGTTAAATAAATGTTCAGAGATATCTTCCAAAGATTTCTGAATTTTGGCCCATTTTTTCTCTATATAGTGTTGATATGGCAACTAAATACATTAAGCTTCATCATGCTGGCATGTGTGGAAGTATTTAAAACTAGCGTGTTACAACTAGCCCGCATTAGTTTGTGCCAGCTCTCCCTCAAACATGTCAAATAAGGACTGATTAACAGACAATCAACCTGACTAAATTTAGGCAGGTAAAACAGGAACAGAAGGGAAACGAAACCAGACAATAAACCACCCTAACATTAACTAAGATAAACATCTGAATAACATGAAGCCATTCACTGACTTATAAACTGGCCAATAAGTTAGTATAATTAAGGATATTGGATTAATTTGAGTCATGCTAAGAGATTTTGAAAGAAGAGTAATTTAAACTAGATGCGAAAGTTCGAAAGCTCGAGACAAACTTTAAGTTGGCTTGAGAAAGTTTGGACCAGAAAGTTTTTTGCTAGGCAGTTGCTAGGGTGTTCTGGGTGGTTGCTATGGTGTTGCTAGGCGGTTGCTAAGGTATTTTGAGTGGTTGCTAGGCGTTTGCTAGGGTGTTCTGGGAGGTTGCTATGGTGTTGCTAGGCGGTTGCTAGGGTGTTCTGGGTGGTTGCTATGCTGTTGCTAGGTGGTTGCAAGGGTATTCTGGGTGGTTTCTAGGGTGTTCTGGGTGGTTGCTAGGTGGTTGCTAGGCGGTTGCTAGGCGGTTGCTAGGGTGTTCTGGGTGGTTGCTATGGTGTTGCTAGGCGGTTGCTAGGGTATTCTGGGTGGTTGCTAGGGTGTTGCTAGGCGGTTGCTAGGGTGTTCTGGGTGGTTGCTAGGCGGTTGCTAGGGTGTTCTGGGTGGTTGCTATGGTGTTGCTATGCGGTTGCTAAGGTATTCTGGGTGGTTGCTAGGCGGTTGCTAGGGTGTTCTGGGTGGTTGCTATGCTGTTGCTAGGTGGTTGCTAGGGTATTCTGGTTAGTTGCTAGGGTGTTCTGGGTGGTTGCTAGGCGGTTGCTAGGGTGTTCTGGGTGGTTGCTAGGCCGTTGCTAGGGTGTTCTGGGTGGTTGCTATGCTGTTGCTAGGCGGTTGCTAGGGTATTCTGGGTGGTTGCTAGGCGGTTGGTAGGGTGTTCTGGGTGGTTGCTATTGTGTTGCTAGGCGGTTGCTAGGGTGTTTTGGGTGGTTGCAAGGCGGTTGCTAGGGTGTTCTGTGTGGTTGCTATGGTGTTTCTAGGCGGTTGCTAAGGTATTCTGGGTGGTTGCTAGGTGGTTGCTAAGGTATTCAGGGCGGTTGATATGGTGTTACTAGGTGGTTGGTAGTTGTCACAGATGGTTACTATGGAGTTTTTATAGAGTTCTTAGAATGATTTAACACTTAACTAATCGCTATTAGCATGTAGCTATTCACTGCTAGCATGTGTAGCATGTTGGAAGTGCTGTTTTCTAGCATGAGTCAATAGAGCCAAACCTCATCTCTATACGATGTTCTGATACAGAGATATAGGTCTTGCAAAACGGTTGCTAGGGTACTCAAGTTTGGTTGCTATGGAGTTGCTTGGTAGCTGGAAGCATTTAACTTAAGAAATTTAAAGTGGTTTGAAGTTTAAAGTAGTTTAAAGTAGTTTGAAGTTTATGAAAGATAGATAGATAAATAAGTTAGATAGAGATACACACACATACACACACACACACACACACACACACACTCACTCAGACTACCTTGCTCACACACTCACTCAAACACACACACACACACACACACTCAGAGTTTATGAGTTTAGAGTTTATAAGTGTATAAATTGATGAGTTTATAAGTGTACGAGTTTTTGAGTTTAGAGTTTATAAGTTTAAATGAGTTTAGAGTTCAGAGTTTATTAATTTATGAGTTTAAGAGTTCATAAGTCTATAAATTCATGAGTTAATTAGTTTCTAAGTGTATGCGTTTAGAGTTTATAAGTTTAAATGAAGTAAATTTTGTAGTTTGAAGTTTAAATTAGTTTAAAGTTTAATTTAGTTTGAAGTTTAAAGTAGTTTGAAGTTTAAAATAGTTTGAAGTAGATAGATAGATGAGTTTATTAGTTTAAATTATTCTCAATGGCTTTTATATGATATAGAATGGCAGTTTGATTTAGTCTAGGGTTTCAAGGAGTTTAGATTTGAATTTTTGGCAGTTTGATTTAGTTTAGGGTTTCAAGGGATTTAAATTTGAATTTTTGGCAGTTTGGCAGTTTAAAAAACCTGAACATTCCGCAATTTTAATTCAAATGTTTTTTTCCGAGATTTGATCGTCATTTTTAGGAAAACGTACTCGGTTACTAACGTAACCTCGGTTCTCTCTAGAAGAGGGAACGAGTACTGCGTAAGATATCTTACGCTAGGGGAAAATCCCTTTTCCGCGAGATATTGAAGCCAAAAATTATCCTTAATTTTGTAATAATGCAAAACGCGTTGCGGCAGCATGCAGACATAGGCGAGACAGCTCGCGCGCCTATTGGCTGCTCTGCGGCAACTGCAGCAGCCTATCGAGCGAGGCCTGGCGTGACGCCAGACCCAATCAGGGCACTTCGCGCCCGCTGCGTCACGTCCCGCCGAAATGGGCGTGGTCTAGGCCTATAAATACCGCTCGCAGGCAGCTATTATCTGATTTTTCATCATCGAAGCAACCAGAGCGTGTGCATGCACGGCAAGATACGCAGTACTCGTTCCCTCTTCTAGAGAGAACCGAGGTTACGTTAGTAACCGAGTACGTTCTCTTACGAGAGGTCTCTCGTACTGCGTAAGATATCTTACGCTAGGGGACCCAATGCAAAACGCCGTGCATGCTGAGATCTGACACCAAAGACCCAAGGGCGAAAGCCCGGGGTACATATAGTGCACACTCACTCAGGGAACTCACAGGGAGTCCAGGAAGAGGGAGGGGCGAAGCCGCACTCTTCCACATATGGTAGCGTCGCTGAGACGCGAATTTCATCATACAGACAGGGCGGGGTACGGCCTGAACTGATGGGGGAATGTGGGTCTTACACAGTTTGCCCAGGCACATCTCGTGCTGCTACTTTTTTACTGTCGAACATTGAGCTGTGCTCAGTAGACGCAGCATTCTGAGCTGACGCATCAGGTCAGATAATACTGGTAAACTTAGACCGACAGCAGCCTGGCCTGCAGGGCGGGAACCTCTAGGTTATAAAACCTTATAAATGTAGACGGGGAGGCCCAGCCTGCCGCCATACAAATATCTTGCAAGGCAATCCCACTTGACCAGGCCCACGAAGAGGCCATGCCTCTCGTGGAGTGCGCTCTGACACCCAACGGGCACTGCATGCCCTTGGAGGCGTATGCCAGCGCTATAGCATCAACTATCCATCTGGATAGGCTCTGTTTCGACGCGGCTAGTCCCTTAGAACGTCCGCTAAACGAAACAAAGAGCTGCTCCGTCTGTCTGAAACCAGACGAGCGAGACACATAAGCTCGTAATGCCCTGACTGGGCAGAGGAGGCTCGCGTCTCTTTCCTCATCAGGGACCGGTAGGGCTGACAGGGAAATAACCTGCACCCTAAACGGTGTGTTGAGGGATTTCGGAACATAACCGTGCTTAGGTTTGAGTATAACTTTTGAGTCATTAGGCCCAAACTCCATGCACGCCGCGCTCACAGAGAGCGCGTGCAGATCCCCTATGCGCTTCACCGAAGCGAGAGCCAGCAAAAACACCGTCTTGAAAGACAGGTGTTTCAAATCGATTGACTGTAAAGGCTCAAATGGCGCACCTTTCATGGCTTCCAGAACCGTAGAAAGGTCCCATACGGGGACTGAGGGAGGTCTGGGAGGATTCAGTCTCTTAGCCCCTCTAAGGAAGCGGATGACTAAATCGTTCCTTCCTATTGACTGACCAAGCGTTGTTTCTGAGAACGCTGCTATAGCCGCCACATAAACTTTGAGCGTGGAGGGGGCCCTGCCCCCATCCAACAGCTCTTGTAGGAAGGAAAGCACCTCCGCCACACCACAGTCTGTGGGTGACACACCACGGGCTGTGCACCAGCCCGAAAACACTGACCATTTCGAGGAATAGAGTCGTCTCGTAGACGGAGCTCTAGCCTGCGTGATCGTGTTTAATACTCCTTCAGGGAGTCCAACATGTACCCGTTGATGGCCCAGACATGAAGGGACCACAGTTCCGGGTGAGGATGCCAGATCGAACCGTGGGCCTGTGAGAGGAGGTCTCTCCTCACTGGTACTGGCCACGGGGCAGTACTTGCTAACTGCATCACGACTGGGAACCAAGGTTGGTTTTTCCAGAACGGTGCCACCAGCAGTACTGAGCATCCTTCTTCCCTGATCCGTTCTATCACCTGAGGCAGGAGAGAGACGGGGGGAAAAGCATAGAGCGGGCGGCGGGGCCACACATGGGCCAGCGCGCTCCTGCTCTTTGAGAAAAATTCCTGACAGTGAGCGTTTTCTTGAGACGCAAACAGGTCTACTTCCGCTCTGCCGAATTTCTTCCACAGCAGTTGGACTGTCTGTGGGTGTAGAGACCACTCGCCTGCCGGAACATTGTTCCTGGACAGTCTGTCCGGTCCTATGTTCAGGAGCCCTGGCACGTGCGCTGCTCTGAGCGAGCGCAGGTTGCACTGAGCCCATACCAGGAGGCGTTCTGCCAGCCTGTACAGGTTCTTGGACCTGAGGCCGCCCTGGCGATTTATGTAGGACACCACAGACATGTTGTCCGAACGGACCAAGACGTGGCGTCCTTTTATCTGGGGACAAAAACGCGTCAGCGCGTTGTCTACTGCCAGCATTTCGAGGCAGTTTATGTGCAGGAGCTTCTCCCGTTCCGACCACTGGCCGAAGAACGGTCTGCCCTCGAGCAGCGCTCCCCATCCCGAGGTGGACGCGTCCGTGGACACCACTTTCACCCTCGAGGAAGTCCCCAGGCTTACACCTAATTGGTACCAGTCGTTCGCTCTCCAAGGTTTCAGAGCTGTGACGCACTTCTGATTGACCCTGAGGCGAAGCGAACCGGATGCCCACGCTCTGCGTGGGACTCGCGCTTTCAGCCAAAACTGCAGCGGGCGCATGCGGAGCAGGCCCAGCTGGAGCACTGACGATGCTGAGGCCATGAGACCTAGCATCTTCTGAAATTTCTTGAGCGGGACAGACGCGCCGCAGCGAAACGCGTTCGCTGTGCGCTGAATGTCTACCGCGCGCTGTGGTGATAGTCGCGCTATCATGGACAGCGAGTCCAATTCTGTGCCCAGGAAAGATATCTTCTGACTGGGTAACAGAGAGCTCTTCGCCCAATTGACACTGAGACCCAAATCCTCGAGGTGATCGAGTAAAATGGTCGTGTGTTCTATGAGCACTGCGCGAGATTGCGCTAGAATCAGCCAATCGTCCAAATAGTTCAGCACTCGTATGCCTCTCATTCTGAGGGGTGCGAGCGCTGCGTCCATGCACTTCGTAAATGTACGGGGTGCCAGGGACAAACCGAATGGCAGGACTGTGTACTGATATGCCTGGCCCTCGAAGGCGAATCTCAAATATCGCCTGTGACGTGACGCTATCTGTATTTGAAAATACGCGTCTTTCAGATCTATTGACACAAACCAATCTCCTTGGCGAATCTGCACAAGGATTTGTCTGGTCGTGAGCATCCTGAACTGTCGCTTCACAAGCACTTTGTTCAGTTGCCTTAGATCTAGTATGGGTCTGAGACCCCCGTCTTTTTTCGGTACCAGGAAGTATCTGCTGTATAGCCCTCCTTCGCTCTGAACTTGAGAGAGAGGCTCTATGGCCCCTTTGCTCAATAGTTTCGTCACTTCGGCTCGAAGTAAATGTGCTACTTCTGTTTTTACCGTGGTCTCGACGCGCGCCACATAGCGGCGAGGGCGTCGGCGAAACTGCAGCGAATAGCCTCTTTTTATAATGTTCAGCACCCACTTCGAAACCCCGGGCAGCTTTGCCCATGCGTCTGCATGGATAGCTAGGGGTTGAATACGAAGCGCGCTCCGCTCGCTCAGCGATGGAGAGGCTTCGGCGTGCTGCAACACAAGCATCGCGCTCGTGACATTTGAGGCATGGGGCGCGCTGATAACAGCGGGCAGATTGCCCGCGCTCGACTCCTCTGCGGTGGTCAGCCGCGAGGGGGAGGGCTGGGCGGTTCCCGTGGGAACTGTCATGTCTATGTGTGGATGTGGGCGCGGGACAGCGGGCACATCTATCACACCGAAAACATCGTTCGCTTGCGTGAAGCGAGTGCACGTTGGTTTCGTTTTTACAGAAACCATGAGACATGCACAACGCGGTGTTAGTGGGCACTGGGTAGTGGGCACTTTCACCATGTTTGAAACGCAACCGATCTGAGTCGGTTTTATGTGCGCGAGCCCTGTGTGACAGGCTGTGCTTGTGTGTAGGGATGGGCACTGGGCAGTGGGCATTCTTACTACACATGAAACACCATCGGCCGTGGCCGGGACACCAGAAAATACACTCTTTTGGGGATTTATCTGGGTAGCCGTGAAAACGGCATTTGTGTGCAGGCAAGCGGGTGACAGAACCGACTTGTTGGCTGCAGAAAACACTGGAACAGTCACATTTGCTGGAACTGGACGAGCGAATAGCTTTGGTGTGAGTCTGGCCGCAGCGGGACTTAAACACCGTCGTTTTCCTAGCTGTGCTAGGACGACTTCGGGGCCTCGGGCTTCACCGTAATCCTAGGTCGCGGGCCACGTACAGCGGGGCGGCAACCGGATGAGCGGGAGCGCGGTCTCGCGCTTCGGGCCTGGCGGCGCTGTGAAGTGGAGGCAGTGGACGGTGGCTGTGGCTGTGAGCTCTGAGCAGACGGTTTCGCACGGCCTGCTGCAGAGCTGGAGCGCTTCGGGAGGAAGTGCTTCATAGCCTGTGACGCTTTCTGTACCTCTGCGAATCTCTCCGCGAAATCCTTGACGGAGGATCCAAAGAGGCCTGTGGCGGAAAGCGGGGCGTCGAGGAACGCGGTGCGCTCAGACTCGGCCATTTCCGAGAGCGTCAGCCAAAGATGTCTCTCAGTCACGGTGAGAGAGGCCATATTCCGTCCAATGGCTTGCGCTGCAGACTTAGTAGCACGGAGAGCGAGGTCCGTGGCACTCCTTAAGTCCGGCACGCAGATCGCGTCAGGCCCTTCCTCATCCAGCTTACGGAGGAGATCGGCCTGGAAGATCTGAAGCGTTGCCATGGTGTGCAGCGCTGACGCAGCTTGCCCGGCGGTGGAGAAAGCGCGGCGGAGCAGGCTTGACGTCTTGCGGCAAGCTTTAGAGGGTAGGGCCGACTTAGCACGCCGTCCAGCAGAGGGCGGGCATAAGTGGGCCGCTATCGCCTCTTCGACCGGCGGCAGCGAAAGGTATCCTTTGTTCTTGGCATCGTCAACAGCGGAGAATGCCAAAGAAACAGCAGGACGCACTCTAGCCGAATAGGGGGCGTTCCAGGACTTGGCGACTTCTTCGTGTAACTCAGGAAGAAAAGGCGCCGGTCTGGACGCAGGTGAAGCGCGCTCCCCAGGCAGGAAAAATCCATCCAGCCGGTTGTGAGCGGGCTGCTCAGGCGAAGACCATTCGAGGCCGAGGCTCGCCGCGGCCTGTGCGAGTACTCGCGTGAGCTCCGTCTCGATGGACGCTCTCTTGCCTGAAGACATGCGGGCAGGGGGCGCGGGGTCCTCAGAGCCCGCCCAATCCTCACTGCCTGACGCCAGGATAGAGCAGGAATCATCCTCTCCCAGCAGGGCTTCCTCATCCACGATGTCAACGGAAGCGGCGGCAGACGGCGGCCGCTGTCCGTCAGGAAGCGAGGCTGACGAAGCCGGGGAAGCAAGCGGGCGAACCGGCGAGCTTTGGCGGCTGAGGGAGGGTTCCGGGGCCCGCTGGGCACGGCGCTTTTTACGGCGCGACGCCGCGGCGGGCGGGGGAGCAGTCTCGGTGAAGAAGGCTAGGCGAGTCCTCAGAGTCGCCATTGCCATCAGCTCGCAGTGAGGGCAGCCGCCGTCAGTGAGCGCGAGAGCTGCATGTTCCTCACCCAGGCAGGAAACGCAAATCATGTGGCGGTCCCCGTCGCTGAGTGTGGCTCTGCACGAGCCGCAGGAAGGCATCTTTAAAAAGACGCTAGCTCTTTTAGAATGTGTGTCGCGGCGGCGACACACACACACAAAAGTACAGAGTCATAAAAGGATATAAGCGCCGGAAAGCGCAGCAGGAAGGCAGGAAGGCGGCGCGGCCAGCGACTTCAGTGACTCGTCCCGCTGAAGGTGCTCTCTCTCAGACGGCGCGGCTTCTTCTCCGGCTCCAGCGATGCGTGTGCTTCGCTTGAAGGATGAAAAATCAGATAATAGCTGCCTGCGAGCGGTATTTATAGGCCTAGACCACGCCCATTTCAGCGGGACGTGACGCAGCGGGCGCGAAGTGCCCTGATTGGGTCTGGCGTCACACCAGGCCTCGCTCGATAGGCTGCTGCAGTTGCCGCAGAGCAGCCAATAGGCGCGCGAGCTGTCTCGCCTATGTCTGCATGCTGCCGCAACGCGTTTTGCATTATTACAAAATTAAGGATAATTTTTGGCTTCAATATCTCGCGGAAAAAGGATTTTCCCCTAGCGTAAGATATCTTACGCAGTACGAGAGACCTCTCGTAAGAGAGCCGTAAGTCCGATCAGTTAGAAAAGATATAGCATACCGAGTCAGATCAGTCTGAGTGTCTGAGCCGAGTTTGGAGTATGTAGAGTTAAAGCTCTAGGCTGCATTAAAGTTGTACATTTTAAGGGTCAGAAGAAGAATAATAACTAGATGCGAAAGTTCGTCGATACAAACTTTAAGTTGCCTTGAGAAAGTTTGGACCGGAACGTTTTTTGCTAGGCGGTTGTTAGGATGTTATGGGTGGTCGCTATGGTGTTGCTAGGCAGTTGCTAAGGTATTCTGGGTGGTTGCTAGGCGGTTGCTAGGGTATTTTGGGTGGTTGCTAGGGTGTTTTGGGTGGTTGCTAGGCGGTTGCTAGGGTCTTTTGTGTGGTTGCTAGGTGGTTGCTAGGGTGTTCTGGGTGGTTGCTAGGATATTTTTGGTGGTTGCTAGGGTCTTTTGGGTGGTTGCTAGGCGGTTGCTAGGGTCTTTTGGGTGGTTGCTAGGGTCTTTTGGGTGGTTGCTAGGCGGTTGCTAGGGTGTTTTGGGTGGTTGCTAGGATATTTTGGGTGGTTGCTAGGGTCTTTTGGGTGGTTGCTAGGGTCTTTTGGGTGGTTGCTAGGCGGTTGCTAGGGTATTTTGGGTGGTTGCTAGGATGTTCTGGGTGGTTGCTAGGGTGTTGGTAAGGTATTTTGGGTGGTTTCTAGGGTGTTCTGGGTGGTTGCTAGGCAGTTGCTAAGGTGTTATGGGTAGTTGCTATGGTGTTGCTAGGCGTTGCTAAGGTATTCTGGGTGGTTGCTGGGTGGTGGCTAGGGTGTTCTGGGTGGTTGCTAGGCTGTTTTGTGTGGTTGCTAGGGTATTCTGGGTTGTTGCTAGGGTCTTTTGGGTTATTGCTAGGCGGTTGCTAGGGTGTTTTGGGTGGTTGCTAGGCTGTTGTGGGTGGTTGCTAGGATATTCTGGGTGGTTAGGCGGTTGCTAGGATATTTCTGGTGGTTGCTAGGGTCTTTTGGGTGGTTGTTAGGCGGTTGCTAGGGTCTTTTGGGTGGTTGCTAGGTGGTTGCTAGGATATTTTGGGTGGTTGCTAGGCGGTTGCTAGGGTCTTTTGGGCGGTTGCTAGGGTCTTTTGGGTGGTTGCTAGGTGGTTGCTAGGGTGTTTTGGGTGGTTGCTAGGCGGTTGCTAGGGTGTTCTGGGTGGTTGCTATGGTGTTGCTAGGCAGTTGCTAGGGTATTCTGGGTGGTTGCTAGGCGGTTGCTAGGGTGTTCTGGGTGGTTGCTAGGGTGTTGCTAGGCAGTTGCTAGGGTGTTCTAGGTGGTTGCTATGTTGTTGCTAGGTGGTTGCTAGAGTATTCTGGGTGGTTGCTAGGCAGTTGCTAGGGTGTTCTGAGTGGTTGCTAGGGTGTTGCAAGGCGGTTGCTAAGGTATTCTGGGTGGTTGCTAGGGTGTTCTGGGTGTTTGCTGGGTGGTTACTAGGCGGTTGCTAGGGTGTTCTGGGTGGTTGCTATGGTGTTGCTAGGCGGTTGCTAGGGTATTCTAGGTGGTTGCTAGGGTGTTTTGGGTGGTTGCTAGGATATTTTGGGTGGTTGCTAGGGTCTTTTGGGTGGTTGCTAGGGTCTTTTGGGTGGTTGCTAGGCGGTTGCTAGGGTATTTTGGGTGGTTGCTAGGATATTCTGGGTGGTTAGGCGGTTGCTAGGATATTTCTGGTGGTTGCTAGGGTCTTTTGGGTGGTTGTTAGGCGGTTGCTAGGGTCTTTTGGGTGGTTGCTAGGTGGTTGCTAGGATATTTTGGGTGGTTGCTAGGCGGTTGCTAGGGTCTTTTGGGCGGTTGCTAGGGTCTTTTGGGTGGTTGCTAGGTGGTTGCTAGGGTGTTTTGGGTGGTTGCTAGGCGGTTGCTAGGGTGTTCTGGGTGGTTGCTAGGCGGTTGCTAGGGTGTTCTGGGTGGTTGCTAGGGTGTTGCTAGGCAGTTGCTAGGGTGTTCTAGGTGGTTGCTATGTTGTTGCTAGGTGGTTGCTAGAGTATTCTGGGTGGTTGCTAGGCAGTTGCTAGGGTGTTCTGAGTGTTTGCTAGGGTGTTGCAAGGCGGTTGCTAAGGTATTCTGGGTGGTTGCTAGGGTGTTCTGGGTGTTTGCTGGGTGGTTACTAGGCGGTTGCTAGGGTGTTCTGGGTGGTTGCTATGGTGTTGCTAGGCGGTTGCTAGGGTATTCTAGGTGGTTGCTATGGTGTTGCTAGGGTCTTTTGTGTGGTTGCTAGGTGGTTGCTAGGGTGTTCTAGGTGGTTGCTAGGATATTTTTGGTGGTTGCTAGGGTCTTTTGGGTGGTTGCTAGGCGGTTGCTAGGGTCTTTTGGGTGGTTGCTAGGCGGTTGCTAGGGTGTTTTGGGTGGTTGCTAGGATATTTTGGGTGGTTGCTAGGGTCTTTTGGGTGGTTGCTAGGCGATTGCTAGGGTATTTTGGGTGGTTGCTAGGATGTTCTGGGTGGTTGCTAGGCAGTTGCTAGGGTGTTATGGGTGGTTGCTATGGTGTTGCTAGGCGGTTGCTAAGGTATTTTGGGTGGTTGCTAGGGTGTTCTGGGTGGTTGCTAGGCAGTTGCTAGGGTGTTATGGGTGGTTGCTATGGTGTTGCTAGGCGTTGCTAAGGTATTCTGGGTGGTTGCTGGGTGGTGGCTAGGGTGTTCTGGGTGGTTGCTAGGCTGTTTTGGGTGGTTGCTAGGGTATTCTGGGTTGTTGCTAGGGTCTTTTGGGTGGTTGCTAGGCGGTTGCTAGGGTGTTTTGGGTGGTTGCTAGGGTGTTTTGGGTGGTTGCTAGGGTCTTTTGGGTGTTGCTAGGGTGTTCTGGGTGGTTGCTAGGCGGTTGCTAGGGTCTTTTGGATGGTTGCTAGGCGGTTGCTAGGGTGTTCTGGGTGGTTGCTAGGCTGTTTTGGGTGGTTGCTAGGATATTCTGGGTGGTTGCTAGGCGGTGCTAGGGTCTTTTGGGTGGTTGCTAGGTGGTTGCTAGGATATTTTGGGTTGTTGCTAGGGTCTTTTGGGCGGTTGCTAGGGTCTTTTGGGTGGTTGCTAGGTGGTTGCTAGGGTGTTTTGGGTGGTTGCTAGGCGGTTGCTAGGGTGTTCTGGGTGGTTGCTATGGTGTTGCTAGGCAGTTGCTAGGGTATTCTGGGTGGTTGCTAGGCGGTTGCTAGGGTGTTCTGGGTGGTTGCTAGGGTGTTGCTAGGCAGTTGCTAGGGTGTTCTAGGTGGTTGCTAGGGTGTTCTGGGTGTTTGCTGGGTGGTTACTAGGCGGTTGCTAGGGTGTTCTGGGTGGTTGCTATGGTGTTGCTAGGCGGTTGCTAGGGTATTCTAGGTGGTTGCTATGGTGTTGCTAGGGTATTCTGGGTGGTTGCTATGGTGTTGCTAGGCGGTTGCTAGGGTGTTCTGGGTGGTTGCTATGGTGTTGCTAGGGGGTTGCAAGGCATTTGCTAGGGTGTTCTGGTGGTTGATATGGTGTTGCTAGGCGGTTGTTAAGGTATGCAGGGTGGTTGATATGGTGTTACTAGGTGGCTGGTAGTTGTCACAGATGGTTACTATGGAGTTTTTATAGAGTTCTTAGCATGATCTTGGCATGATTTAACACTTAACTAATCACTATTAGCATGTAGCTATTCACTGCTAGCATGTGTAGCATGTTGGAAGTGCTGTTTGCTAGCATGAGTCAAAAGAGCCAAACCTCATCTCTATACGATGTTCTGATACAGAGATATAGGTCTTACAAAACGGTTGCTAGGGTACTCAAGTTTGGTTGCTATGGAGTTGCTTGGGAGCTGGAAGCTTTAAACTTAAGAAGTTTAAAGTGGTTTGAAGTTTAAAGTAGTTTGAAGTTTAAGACAGATAGATAAATAAGTTGGATAGATAGAGACACACACACACACACACACACACACACACACACACTAACTCGCTCACACACTCACTCAGACACACACACTCAGAGTTTATGAGTTTAGAGTTTATAAGTGTATAAATTGATGAGTTTATAAGTGTAAGAGTTTAGAGTTTATAAGTTTAAATGAGTTTAAGAGTTCAGAGTTTATAAGTTTAAATGAGTTTAAGAGTTCAGAGTTTATTAATTTATGAGTTTAAGAGTTCATAAGTCTATGAATTCATGAGTTTATAAGTTAATTAGTTTATAAGTGTTTATAGTTTAGAGTTTATTAGTTTAAATGAGTCTCAATGGCTCATATAGTATATAGAACGGCAGTTTGGTTTAGTCTTCAAGGTGTTTAGATTTAAATTTTTGTCGGTTTGAATTTTTTAGAACTCCCCAATGTAAGTCAATGGGAGGTTTTGAATGAGTTTTTTCGAGTTTTGATCGTCATTTGTAGGAAACCCGTAAGTCCGATCAGTCTGAAAAGATAAAGCAACTCGAGTCAGATCAGTTTGAGTGTCTGAGCCGAATTTGGAGTATGTAGAGTTAAAGCTCTAGGAGGAGTTTGTCTTGTAAATTTTTAGGGTCAGAATAATAATAATAATATGTTTAAATACAATATCAGTAAGTTGGCTTTCTCAAGCCAACTTAACTAGATGCGAAAGTTCGTCGAGACAAACTTTAAGTTGGCTTGAGAAAGTTTGGACCAGAAAGTTTTTTGCTAGGCGGTTGCTAGGATGTTATGGGTGGTTGCTATGGTGTTGCTAGGGTATTCTGGGTGGTTGCTAGGGTCTTTTGGGTGGTTGCTAGGCTATTCTGGGTGGTTGCTAGGGTCTTTTGGGTGGTTGCTAGGCGGTTGCTAGGGTATTTTGGGTGGTTGCTAGGGTGTTCTGGGTGGTTGCTAGGGTATTTTGGGTGGTTACTAGGGTGTTCTGGGTGGTTGCTAGGCGGTTGCTAGGATATTTTGGGTAGTTGCTAGGGTCTTTTGGGTGGTTGCTAGGCGGTTGCTAGGGTATTTTAGGTGGTTGTTAGGGTGTTCTGGGTGGTTGTTAGGCAGTTGCTAGGGTGTTCTGAGTGGTTGCTATGGTGTTGCTAGGGTGTCCTAAGGTATTTTGGGTGGTTGCTAGGGTGTTCTGAGTGGTTGCTATGGTGTTACTAGGGTTTTCTAAGGTATTTTTGGTGGTTGCTAGGGTGTTCTGAGTGGTTGCTATGGTGTTGCTAGGGTGTCCTAAGGTATTTTGGGTGGTTGCTAGGGTGTTCCGAGTGGTTGCTATGGTGTTGCAATGGTGTTCTAAGGTATTTTGGGTGGTTGCTAGGGTGTTCTGGGTGGTTGCTATGGTGTTCTAAGGTATTTTGGGTGGTTGCTAGGGTGTTCTGAGTGGTTGCTAGGGTGTTCTAAGGTATTTTGGGTGGTTGCTAGGGTGTTCTGGGTGGTTGTTAGGCAGTTGCTAGGGTGTTCTGACTTCTGAGTGGTTGCTATGGTGTTGCTAGGGTGTTCTAAGGTATTTTGGGTGGTTGCTAGGGTGTTCTGAGTGGTTGCTATGGTGTTGCTAGGGTGTTCTAATGTATTTTGGGTGGTTGTTAGGCAGTTGCTAGGGTGTTCTGAGTGGTTGCTATGGTGTTGCTATGGTGTTCTAAGGTATTTTGGGTGGTTGCTAGGGTGTTCTGAGTGGTTGCTATGGTGTTGCTAGGGTGTTCTAAGGTATTTTGGGTGGTTGTTAAGGTTTTCTGGGTGGTTGTTAGGCAGTTGCTAGGGTGTTTTGAGTGGTTGCTATGGTATTCTGGGTGGTTGCTAGGGTGTTCTGGATGGTTGCTATGGTGTCCTGGGTGGTTGCTAGGTGGTTGCAAAGGTATTTTGGGTGGTTGCTAGGGTGTTCTGGGTGGTTGCTATGCGGTTGCTAGGGTGTTCTCAGTGGTTGCTATGGTGTTCTAGGCGGTCACACACACACACACACACACACACACACACACACACACACACACACACACTAACTCGATAACACTTACACACAGAGTTTATATGCGTTTAGAGTTTATAAGTTAAAATGAAGTAAATTTAGTAGTTTGAAGTTTAAATTATCTTAAAGTTTATATAAGTTTGACGTTTAAAAAGTTTAAATTATTTTAAAGTTTAATTTAGTTTGAAGTTTAAAGTAGTTTGAAGTTTAAAATAGTTTGAAGTAGATAGATAGATTAGTTTATTAGTTTAAATTAGTCTCAATGGCTTTTATATGATATAGAATGGCAGTTTGATTTAGTCTAGGGTTTCAAGGAGTTTAGATTTGAATTTTTGGCAGTTTGATTTAGTTTAGGGTTTCAAGGGATTTAAATTTGAATTTTTGGCAGTTTGGCAGTTTAAAAAACCTGAACATTCCGCAATTTTAATTCAAATGGTTTTTTTCCGAGCTTTGATCGTCATTTGTAGGAAAACCGTAAGTCCGATCAATCTGAAAAGATATAGCATACCGAGTCAGAACAGTCTGAGTGTTTGAGCCGAGTTTGGAGTATGTAGAGTTAAAGCTCTAGGAGGAGTTTGAGTTGTAAATTTTTGAGGTCAGAAGAATAATAATAAGTTTAAGTACAATATCAGTAAGTTGGCTTTCTCAAGCCAACTTAACTAGATGCGAAAGTTCGTCGAGACAAACTTTAAGTTGGCTTGAGAAAGTTTCGGCCGCAAAGGTTGCTAGGGTGTTCTGGGTGGTTCCTAATGTTTTTTTTGTGGTTGCTAGGGTGTTCTGAGTGGTTGCTATGGTGTTGCTAGGGTGTCCTAAGGTATTTTGGGTGGTTGCTAGGGTGTTCTGAGTGGTTGCTATGGTGTTGCTAGGGTGTTCTATGGTATTTTGGGTGGTTGCTAGGGTGTCCTAAGGTATTTTGGGTGGTTCCTAGGGTGTTCTGAGTGGTTGCTATGGTGTTGCTAGGGTGTCCTAAGGTATTTTGGGTGGTTGCTAGGGTGTTCTGGGTGGTTGTTAGGCAGTTGCTACGGTGTTCTGAGTGGTTGCTATGGTGTTGCTAGGGTGTTCTAAGGCATTTTGGGTGGTTGCTAGGGTGTTCTGGGTGGTTGTTAGGCAGTTGCTACGGTGTTCTGAGTGGTTGCTATGGTGTTGCTAGGGTGTTCTAAGTTATTTTGGGTGGTTGCTAGGGTGTTCTGAGTGGTTGCTATGGTGTTGCTAGGGTGTTCTAAGGTATTTTGGGTGGTTGTTACGGTTTTCTGGGTGGTTGCTAGGCGGTTGCTAGGGTGTTCTCAGTGGTTGCTATGGTGTTCTAGGCGGTTACACACACACACACACACACACACACACATACATTAACTCACATACACTCACACACACACACTAACTCGATAACACTTACACACTCAGAGTTTACATGCGTTTAGAGTTTATAAGTTAAAATGAAGTAAATTCAGTAGTTTGAAGTTTAAAGTTTATATAAGTTTGACGTTTAAAAAGTTTTAATTAGTTTAAAGTTTAATTTAGTTTGAAGTTTAAAGTAGTTTGAAGTTTAAAATAGTTTGAAGTAGATAGATAGATGAGTTTATTAGTTTAAATTAGTCTCAATGGCTTTTATATGATATAGAATGGCAGTTTGATTTAGTCTAGGGTTTCAAGGAGTTTAGATTTGAATTTTTGGCAGTTTGATTTAGTTTAGGGTTTCAAGGGATTTAAATTGGAATTTTTGGCAGTTTGGCAGTTTAAAAAACCTGAACATTCCGCAATTTTAATTCAAATGGTTTTTTCCGAGTTTTGATCGTCATTTTTAGGAAAACCGTAAGTCCGATCAGTTAGAAAAGATATAGCATACCGAATCAGAACAGTCTGAGTGTCTGAGCTGAGTTTGGAGTATGTAGAGTTAAAGCTCTAGGCTGCATTAAAATTGTAGATTTTAAGGGTCAGAAGAAGAAGAAGAAGAAGAAGAAGTTTAAGTACAATATCAGTAAGTTGGCTTTCTCAAGCCAACTTAACTAGATGCGAAAGTTCGTCGAGACAAACTTTAAGTTGGCTTGAGAAAGTTTGGACCGCAAAGGTTGCTAGGGTGTTCTGGGTGGTTCCTAAGGTATTTTTGGTGGTTGCTAGGGTGTTCTGAGTGGTTGCTATGGTGTTGCTAGGGTGTTCTATGGTATTTTGGGTGGTTGCTAGGGTGTTCTGGGTGGTTGTTAGGCAGTTGCTACGGTGTTCTGAGTGGTTGTTATGGTGTTGCTAGGGTGTCCTAAGGTATTTTGGGTGGTTCCTAGGGTGTTCTGAGTGGTTGTTATGGTGTTGCTAGGGTGTTCTAAGTTATTTTGGGTGGTTGCTAGGGTGTTCTGGGTGGTTGTTAGGCAGTTGCTAGGGTGTTCTGAGTGGTTGCTATGGTGTTGCTAAGGTGTCCTAAGGTATTTTGGGTGGTTGCTAGGGTGTTCTGAGTGGTTGCTATGGTGTTGCTAGGGTGTTCTGGGTGGTTGTTAGGCAGTTGCTACGGTGTTCTGAGTGGTTGTTATGGTGTTGCTAGGGTGTCCTAAGGTATTTTGGGTGGTTGCTAGGGTGTTCTGGGTGGTTGTTAGGCAGTTGCTAGGGTGTCCTAAGGTATTTTGGGTGGTTCCTAGGGTGTTCTGAGTGGTTGCTATGGTGTTGCTAGGGTGTTCTAAGTTATTTTGGGTGGTTGCTAGGGTGTTCTGGGTGGTTGTTAGGCAGTTGCTACGGTGTTCTGAGTGGTTGCTATGGTGTTGCTAGGGTGTTCTAAGGCATTTTGGGTGGTTGCTAGGGTGTTCTGGGTGGTTGTTAGGCAGTTGCTACGGTGTTCTGAGTGGTTGCTATGGTGTTGCTAGGGTGTTCTAAGTTATTTTGGGTGGTTGCTAGGGTGTTCTGAGTGGTTGCTATGGTGTTGCTAGGGTGTTCTAAGGTATTTTGGGTGGTTGTTAAGGTTTTCTGGGTGGTTGTTAGGCAGTTGCTAGGGTGTTTTGAGTGATTGCTACGGTATTCTGGGTGGTTGCTAGGGTGTTCTGGGTGGTTGCTATGGTGTCCTGGGTGGTTGCTAGGTGGTTGCAAAGGTATTTTGGGTGGTTGCTAGGGTGTTCTGGGTGGTTGCTAGGCGGTTGCTAGGGTGTTCTCAGTGGTTGCTATGGTGTTCTAGGCGATTACACACACACACACACACATACATTAACTCACATACACTCACACACACACACACTAACTCGATAACACTTACACACTCAGAGTTTACATGCGTTTAGAGTTTATAAGTTAAAATGAAGTAAATTCAGTAGTTTGAAGTTTAAAGTTTATATAAGTTTGACGTTTAAAAAGTTTTAATTAGTTTAAAGTTTAATTTAGTTTGAAGTTTAAAGTAGTTTGAAGTTTAAAATAGTTTGAAGTAGATAGATAGATTAGTTTATTAGTTTAAATTAGTCTCAATGGCTTTTATATGATATAGAATGGCAGTTTGATTTAGTCTAGGGTTTCAAGGAGTTTAGATTTGAATTTTTGGCAGTTTGATTTAGTTTAGGGTTTCAAGGGATTTAAATTGGAATTTTTGGCAGTTTGGCAGTTTAAAAAACCTGAACATTCCGCAATTTTAATTCAAATGTTTTTTTTCCGAGTTTTGATCGTCATTTTTAGGAAAACCGTAAGTCCGATCAGTTAGAAAAGATATAGCATACCGAGTCAGATCAGTCTGAGTGTCTGAGCCGAGTTTGGAGTATGTAGAGTTAAAGCTCTAGGCTGCATTAAAGTTGTAAATTTTAAGGGTCAGAAGAAGAAGAAGAAGAAGTAGTTTAAGTACAATATCAGTAAGTTGGCTTTCTCAAGCCAACTTAATAAGTTT